>NC_091334.1:15417611-15567611 GCF_038502225.1 Cherax quadricarinatus
CTGTAGGGTACTATCACAGGTGTTGCTGCTTGTTTTGAAAACACAAGTGACCTGTAGGTTACTATCACAGGTGTTGCTTTGAAAACACAAGTGACCTGTAGGGTACTATCACAGGTGTTGCTGCTTGTTTTGAAAACACAAGTGACCTGTAGGTTACTATCACAGGTGTTGCTGCTTGTTTTGAAAGTTCCTCTAACTCTCTTTGTCTTTGCTGTGCTTGTCTTGCCTTGTTTTCTAAATGCCACATCACCCGACATAATTATTCCTAAATCTTTTTCACTCGTTCAACATATTCGTTGATATTATAGTCTGCCTTCTCTATATTGTTCTGGCTTCCACTTCTTCATTCTTGTCACTTCTCCTGGCAAGTAAAACACCGCCGAATTTGTCGGTGAAATTTTATTCAGTAACCACAAAGATGGTTACCTGAAGAGCCTTTGTTGTCAGTCCGACTGACTGTTTCATGTTGGCCAGTTAACAGCAGTCAGTAGCAGTCAGCCAATCCTAGACAGTCGACAGTATCTGTGTGGTAGCTTGCTGCTGAAGGGCTCTTGTTTCAGGAAATCGGAGCTACCCTTCCCATTGCCCCCCCCGACCCTTCTCTGGGAAGGGCGCCTGCCACTCGTCCCTCACTAAAAACTCAGCATCCTCTCGGCATTAATGGTGGGGATATTTCCCCTTTCGTCTAAATTTGCTGGCACGACCCATGACAGTGGATGGATTATGTTCATGAGCTAAAGAATGTGAAGAAATATACTCGGAATACTAGACAAGTACTTTGTTATTATGATTTATGTGACGTGAGAGTGACATAGTGAGGACAGTAGCAAGTTGATAGTGAGTTTAATTTTAACGAGGACAGTATAAAGTAATGAAGACAGTAGAGAACTGATAATGATACTTTAAATTAGTGAGGACAATAACAGGTTGATAATAATACTTTAAATTAGTGAGGACAATAACAGGTTGATAATGGTACTTTAAATTAGTGAGGACAATAACAGGTTGATAATAATACTTTAAATTAGTGAGGACAATAACAGGTTGATAATGGTACTTTAAATTAGTGAGGACAATAATAGGTTGATAATGATACTTTAAATCTGGTTATGTTAGACACTCCATATGATTAAAGTTATGCTCAGCCCACCGGGTCTAGCACTCTGTGACTGTACTAGTGAACACACACACACACACACACACACACACACACACACACACACACACACACACACACACACACACAGTTCTTGGGTTATCCCGGTAGGTAATTTACACTGTTACTGTGTATGATAATTTGTGTAACTGTATTTGTGTGTACCTGTAACTGAATAAACTTATTTTACTCCCGTTACACTCACTCCCACTACCCACTCCCTCCCACTACCTTCCCTCCCACTACCCACTCCCTCCCACTACCTTCCCTCCCACTACCTTCCCTCCCACTACCTTCCCTCCCACTACCCACTCCCTCCCACTACCTTCCCTCCCACTACCCACTCCCACTACCTTCCCTCCCACTACCCACTCCCTCCCACTACCGTCCCTCCCACTACCTTCCCTCCCACTACCTTCCCTCCCACTACCCACTCCCTCACACTACCTTCCCTCCCACTACCTTCCCTCCCACTACCCACTCCCTCACACTACCTTCCCTCCCACTACCTTCCCTCCACTACCTTCCCTCCCACTACCTTCCCTCCCACTACCCACTCCTCACACTACCTTCCCTCCCACTACCTTCCCTCCCACTACCCACTCCCTCACACTACCTTCCCTCCCACTACCTTCCCTCCCACTACCCACTCCCTCCCACTACCTTCCCTCCCACTACCTTCCCTCCCACTACCCACTCCCTCACACTACCTTCCCTCCCACTACCTTCCCTCCCACTACCCACTCCCTCACACTACCTTCCCTCCCACTACCTTCCCTCCCACTACCCACTCCCTCACACTACCTTCCCTCCCACTACCCACTCCCTCACACTACCTTCCCTCCCACTACCTTCCCTCCCACTACCCACTCCCTCACACTACCTTCCCTCCCACTACCTTCCCTCCCACTACCCACTCCCTCCCACTACCTGCCCTCCCACTACCTTCCATCACTGTGCCCTCCCACTACCTTCCATCACTGTCCTCCCACTACCTTCCATCACTGTGCCCTCCCACTACCTTCCATCACTGTGTCCTCCCACTACCTTCCCTCCCACTACCTTCCCTCCCACTACCTTCCCTCCCACTACCCACTCCCTCCCACTACCTTCCCTCCCCCACTACCTTCCCTCCCACTCTGCCCTCCCACTACCTTCCATCACTCTGCCCTCCCACTACCTTCCATCACTCTGCCCTCCCACTACCTTCCATCACTCTGCCCTCCCACTACCTTCCATCACTCTGCCCTCCCACTACCTTCCATCACTCTGCCCTCCCACTACCTTCCATCACACTGCCCTCCCACTACCTTCCCTCCCACTACCTTCCCTCCCACTACCTTCTCTCCCACTACCTTCCCTCCCACTACCCACTCCCTCCCACTACCTTCCCTCCCACTACCCACTCCCTCCCACTACCTTCCCTCCCACTACCTTCCCTCCCACTACCGACCCTCCCACTACCCACACCCTCCCACTACCTTCCCTCCCATTACCCACTCCCTCCCACTACCTTCCCTCCCACTACCTTCCCTCCCACTACCTTCCCTCCCACTACCTTCCCTCCCACTACCCACTCCCTCCCACTACCCACTCCCTCCCACTACCCACTCCCTCCCACTACCCCTCCCACTACCTTCCCTCCCACTACCTTCCCTCCCACTACCTTCCCTCCCATTACCCACTCCCTCCCACTACCACTACCTCCCTCCCACTACCTTACCCACCCTCCCACTACCTTCCCTCCCACTACCTTCCCTCCCCACTACCCACTCCCTCCCACTACCCACTCCCTCCCACTACCTTCCCTCCCACTACCTTCCCTCACACTACCTTCCCTCCCACTACCCACTCCCTCCCGCTACCCACTCCCTCCCACTACCTTCCCTCCCACTACCTTCCCTACCACTACCCACTCCCTCCCACTACCCACTCCCTCCCACTACCTTCCCTCCCACTACCTTCCCTCCCACTACCTTCCCTCCCAATACCCACTCCCTCCCACTACCCACTCCCTCCCACTACCTTCCCTCCCACTACCTTCCCTCCCACTACCCACTCCCACTACCCACTCCCTCCCACTACCCACTCCCTCCCACTACCTTCCCTCCCACTACCCACTCCCACTACCCACTCCCTCCCACTACCCACTCCCACTACCTTCCCTCCCACTACCCACTCCCTTTTACTACCTTCCCTCCCACTACCCACACCCTCTTACTGCCTTCCCTCCCACTACCCACACCCTCTTACTACCTTCCTTCCCACTACCCACACCCTCTTACTACCTTCCCTCCCACTACCCACTCTTACTACCTCCCCTCCCACTACCCACTCCCTTTTACTACCTTCCCTCCCACTACCCACACCCTCTTACTACCTTCCCTCCCACTACCCACTCTTACTACCTTCCCTCCCACTACTCACTCCCTTTTACTACCTTCCCTCTCACTACCCACTCTCTTACTACCTTCCCTCTCACTACCCACTCCCCATTAATACCTTCCACTACCCACTCTTACTACCTTCCCTCCCACTACCCACTCTTACTACCTTCCCTCCCACTACCCACTCTTACTACCTTCCCTCCCACTACCCACTCTTACTACCTTCCCTCCCACTACCCACTCTTACTACCTTCCCTCCCACTACCCACTCTTACTACCTTCCCTCCCACTACCCACTCTTACTACCTTTCCTCCCACTACCCACTCTCTTATTACCTTCCCTCCCACTACCCACTCTCTCCTACTACCTTCCCTCTCACTACCCACTCCCCATTACTACCTTCCACTACCCACTCTTACTACCTTCCCTCCCACTACCCACTCTTACTAACTTCCCTCCCACTACCCATTCTCTCTTACTACCTTCCCTCCCACTACCCACTCTCTTACTACCTTCCCTCCCACTACCCACTCTCTTACTACCTTCCCTTCCACTACCCACTCTTACTACCTTCCCTTCCACTACCCACTCCCTCTTATTACCTTCCTTCCCACTACCTTCCCTCGCTCCCTCCCTCTCACAGATCACCAGAGTTGTTTGACAAAACAGTTGAGTGCCACAGTGAGTGAGTGCCAGTGGAGGGAGAGACATGCAGTGCCACTGTGTGGAAGACCGCCCTGAGATATGTGTATGATCGTGTGTATATTGCTGGGAGGGGGGCGGGGGGCAGGAGAGGCACCAGTGTATGGAGGCGGGGGGCAGGAGAGGCACCAGTGTATGGAGGCGGGGGGCAGGGGAGGCACCAGTGTATGGAGGCGGGGGGCAGGGGAGGCACCAGTGTATGGAGGCGGGGGGCAGGGGAGGCACCAGTGTATGGAGGATGAGTGCCACATTACCAGGGCGGGGGGCAGGGGGGGCACCAGTGTATGGAGGATGAGTGCCACATTACCAGGGCGGGGGGCAGGGGAGGCACCAGTGTATGGAGGATGAGTGCCACATTACCATGGCGGGGGGCGGGGGAGGCACCAGTGTATGGAGGATGAGTGCCACATTACCCGGGCGGGGGGCAGGGGCGGCACCAGTGTATGGAGGATGAGTGCCACATTACCAAGGCGGGGGGCAGGGGAGGCACCAGTGTATGGAGGATGAGTGCCACATTACCAAGGCGGGGGGCAGGGGAGGCACCAGTGTATGGAGGATGAGTGCCACATTACCACGGCGTGGGGCAGGGGAGGCACCAGTGTATGGAGGATGAGTGCCACATTACCAAGGCGGGGGGCAGGGGAGGCACCAGTGTATGGAGGATGAGTGCCACATTACCAGGGCGGGGGGCAGGGGAGGCACCAGTGTATGGAGGATGAGTGCCACATTACCAGGGCGGGGGGCGGGGGAGGCACCAGTGTATGGAGGATGAGTGCCACATTACCCCGGCGGGGGGCAGGGGAGGCACCAGTGTATGGAGGATGAGTGCCACATTACCAGGGCGGGGGGCGGGGGGGCACCAGTGTATGGAGGATGAGTGCCACATTACCACGGCGGGGGGCGGGGGGGGCACCAGTGTAGGGAGGCTGAGTGCCACATTACCAGGGGGGGGGGCAGGGGTGGCACCAGTGTATGGAGGATGAGTGCCACATTACCAGGGCGGGGGGCAGGGGGGGCACCAGTGTATGGAGGATGAGTGCCACATTACCAGGGCGGGGGGCAGGGGAGGCACCAGTGTATGGAGAATGAGTGCCACATTACGAGGGGGGGTCAGGGGAGGCACCAGTGTATGGAGGATGAGTGCCACATTACCAGGGCGGGGGGCAGGGGGGGCACCAGTGTATGGAGGATGAGTGCCACATTACCAGGGCGGGGGGCAGGGGAGGCACCAGTGTATGGAGGATGAGTGCCACATTACCAAGGCGGGGGGCGGGGGAGGCACCAGTGTATGGAGGATGAGTGCCACATTACCAAGGCGGGGTGCAGGGGAGGCACCAGTGTATGGAGGATGAGTGCCACATTACCAGGGCGGGGGGCAGGGGAGGCACCAGTGTATGGAGGATGAGTGCCACATTACCAGGGCGGGGGGCAGGGGAGGCACCAGTGTATGGAGGATGAGTGCCACATTACCAAGGCGGGGTGCAGGGGAGGCACCAGTGTATGGAGGATGAGTGCCACATTACCCGGGCGGGGTGCAGGGGAGGCACCAGTGTATGGAGGATGAGTGCCACATTACCAGGGCGGGGGGCAGGGGAGGCACCAGTGTATGGAGGATGAGTGCCACATTACCAGGGCGGGGGGCAGGGGAGGCACCAGTGTATGGAGGATGAGTGCCACATTACCAAGGCGGGGTGCAGGGGAGGCACCAGTGTATGGAGGATGAGTGCCACATTACCAGGGCGGGGGGCAGGGGAGGCACCAGTGTATGGTGGATGAGTGCCACATTACCAGGGCGGGGGGCGGGGGAGGCACCAGTGTATGGAGGATGAGTGCCACATTACCAGGGCGGGGGGCAGGGGAGGCACCAGTGTACGGAGGATGAGTGCCACATTACCAGGGCGGGGGGCAGGGGGGGCACCAGTGTATGGAGGATGAGTGCCACATTACCACGGCGGGGTGCAGGGGGGGCACCAGTGTATGGAGGATGAGTGCCACATTACCAAGGCGGGGGGCAGGGGGGGCACCAGTGTATGGAGGATGAGTGCCACATTACCAAGGCGGGGGGCAGGGGGGGCACCAGTGTATGGAGGATGAGTGCCACATTACCAAGGCGGGGGGCAGGGGGGGGCACCAGTGTATGGAGGATGAGTGCCACATTACCAAGGCGGGGGGCAGGGGAGGCACCAGTGTATGGAGGATGAGTGCCACATTACCAGGGCGGGGGGCAGGGGAGGCACCAGTGTATGGAGGATGAGTGCCACATTACCAAGGCGGGGGGCAGGGGAGGCACCAGTGTATGGAGGATGAGTGCCACATTACGAGGGGGGGGTCAGGGGAGGCACCAGTGTATGGAGGATGAGTGCCACATTACCAGGGCGGGGGGCAGGGGAGGCACCAGTGTATGGAGGATGAGTGCCACATTACCAAGGCGGGGGGCAGGGGAGGCACCAGTGTATGGAGGATGAGTGCCACATTACGAGGGGGGGGTCAGGGGAGGCACCAGTGTATGGAGGATGAGTGCCACATTACCAGGGCGGGGGGCAGGAGAGGCACCAGTGTATGGAGGATGAGTGCCACATTACCAGGGCGGGGGGCAGGGGAGGCACCAGTGTATGGAGGATGAGTGCCACATTACCAGGGCGGGGGGCGGGGGAGGCACCAGTGTATGGAGGATGAGTGCCACATTACCAGGGCGGGGGGCAGGGGAGGCACCAGTGTATGGAGGATGAGTGCCACATTACCAGGGCGGGGGGCGGGGGAGGCACCAGTGTATGGAGGATGAGTGCCACATTACCAGGGCGGGGGGCAGGGGAGGCACCAGTGTATGGATGATGAGTGCCACATTACCAGGGCGGGGGGCGGGGGAGGCACCAGTGTATGGAGGATGAGTGCCACCTGACCCGGGCGGGGGGCCGGGGAGGCACCAGTGTATGGAGGATGAGTGCCACATTACCAAGGCGGGGGGCAGGGGGGGGCACCAGTGTATGGAGGATGAGTGCCACATTACCAGGGCGGGGGGCAGGGGAGGCACCAGTGTATGGAGGATGAGTGCCACATTACCAGGGCGGGGGGCGGGGGAGGCACCAGTGTATGGAGGATGAGTGCCACATTACCAGGGCGGGGGGCGGGGGAGGCACCAGTGTATGGAGGATGAGTGCCACATTACCAGTTTTCCGTCACTTATCGTGGTGGGAGTGATTGCTTGTACACATTTGAGTCACACAGTGTCACCTGGTCACACGGTGCTTCAACTGGTTCACTCAGCACTTACGGACATAAGTGTCACCTGGTCACACGGTGCTTCAGCTGGTTCTCTCAGCACTCACGGACACAAGTGTCACCTGATCACACGGTGCTTCAGCTGGTTCACTCAGCACTCACGGACATCAGTGTCACCTGGTCACACGGTGCTTCAGCTGGTTCTCTCAGCACTCACGGACACAAGTGTCACCTGGTCACACGGTGCTTCAGCTGGTTCACTCAGCACTCACGGACATCAGTGTCACCTGGTCACACGGTGCTTCAGCTGCTTCTCTCAGCACTCACGGACACAAGTGTCACCTGGTCACACGGTGCTTCAACTGATTCTCTCAGTACTCACGGACATAAGTGTCACCTGGTCACACTGATTTTGTTACGTCACCTTCAATTAGTCTCGTCACTTCTTGTTTTGTGTTGATGTTTTAGCAGGTGTTATGTGGTGTCTACAGTGTCTTCTGATAACCCTCCACTTACATGTGGTGTCTACAGTGTCTTCTGATAACCCTCCACTTACATGTGGTGTCTACAGTGTCTTCTGATAACTCTCCACTTACATGTGGTGTCTACAGTGTCTTCTGATAACCCTCCACTTACATGTGGTGTCTACAGTGTCTTCTGATAACTCTCCACTTACATGTGGTGTCTACAGTGTCTTCTGATAACTCTCTACTTACATGTGGTGTCTACAGTGTCTTCTGATAACTCTCCACTTACATGTGGTGTCTACAGTGTCTTCTGATAACCCTCCACTTAAATGTGGTGTCTACAGTGTCTTCTGATAACCCTCCACTTAAATGTGGTGTCTACAGTGTCTTCTGATAACCCTCCACTTACATGTGGTGTCTACAGTGTCTTCTGATAACCCTCCACTTACATGTGGTGTCTACAGTGTCTTCTGATAACCCTCCACTTAAATGTGGTGTCTACAGTGTCTTCTGATAACCCTCCACTTAAATGTGGTGTCTACAGTGTCTTCTGATAACCCTCCACTTACATGTGGTGTCTACAGTGTCTTCTGATAACCCTCCACTTAAATGTGGTGTCTGCAGTGTCTTCTGATAACCCTCCACTTACATGTGGTGTCTACAGTGTCTTCTGATAACCCTCCACTTAAATGTGGTGTCTACAGTGTCTTCTGATAACCCTCCACTTACATGTGTCTACAGTGTCTTCTGATAACCCTCCACTTACATGTGGTGTCTACAGTGTCTTCTGATAACCCTCCACTTAAATGTGGTGTCTACAGTGTCTTCTGATAACCCTCCACTTACATGTGGTGTCTACAGTGTCTTCTGATAACCCTCCACTTACATGTGTCTACAGTGTCTTCTGATAACCCTCCACTTAAATGTGGTGTCTGCAGTGTCTTCTGATAACCCTCCACTTACATGTGGTGTCTACAGTGTCTTCTGATAACCCTCCACTTAAATGTGGTGTCTACAGTGTCTTCTGATAACCCTCCACTTACATGTGTCTACAGTATCTTCTGATAACCCTCCACTTACATGTGGTGTCTACAGTGTCTTCTGATAACCCTCCACTTAAATGTGGTGTCTACAGTGTCTTCTGATAACCCTCCACTTAAATGTGGTGTCTACAGTGTCTTCTGATAACCCTCCACTTACATGTGGTGTCTACAGTGTCTTCTGATAACCCTCCACTTAAATGTGGTGTCTGCAGTGTCTTCTGATAACCCTCCACTTACATGTGGTGTCTACAGTGTCTTCTGATAACCCTCCACTTACATGTGTCTACAGTGTCTTCTGATAACCCTCCACTTAAATGTGGTGTCTACAGTGTCTTCTGATAACCCTCCACTTACATGTGGTGTCTACAGTGTCTTCTGATAACCCTCCACTTAAATGTGGTGTCTACAGTGTCTTCTGATAACCCTCCACTTACATGTGTCTACAGTGTCTTCTGATAACCCTCCACTTACATGTGGTGTCTACAGTGTCTTCTGATAACCCTCCACTTAAATGTGGTGTCTACAGTGTCTTCTGATAACCCTCCACTTAAATGTGGTGTCTACAGTGTCTTCTGATAACCCTCCACTTACATGTGTCTACAGTGTCTTCTGATAACCCTCCACTTAAATGTGGTGTCTACAGTGTCTTCTGATAACCCTCCACTTACATGTGGTGTCTACAGTGTCTTCTGATAACCCTCCACTTACATGTGGTGTCTACAGTGTCTTCTGATAACCCTCCACTTAAATGTGGTGTCTACAGTGTCTTCTGATAACCCTCCACTTACATGTGGTGTCTACAGTGTCTTCTGATAACCCTCCACTTACATGTGGTGTCTACAGTGTCTTCTGATAACCCTCCACTTAAATGTGGTGTCTACAGTGTCTTCTGATAACCCTCCACTTACATGTGGTGTCTACAGTGTCTTCTGATAACCCTCCACTTACATGTGGTGTCTACAGTGTCTTCTGATAACCCTCCACTTAAATGTGGTGTCTACAGTGTCTTCTGATAACCCTCCACTTAAATGTGGTGTCTACAGTGTCTTCTGATAACCCTCCACTTACATGTGGTGTCTACAGTGTCTTCTGATAACCCTCCACTTAAATGTGGTGTCTACAGTGTCTTCTGATAACCCTCCACTTACATGTGGTGTCTACAGTGTCTTCTGATAACCCTCCACTTAAATGTGGTGTCTACAGTGTCTTCTGATAACTCTCCACTTACATGTGGTGTCTACAGTGTCTTCTGATAACCCTCCACTTACATGTGGTGTCTACAGTGTCTTCTGATAACCCTCCACTTACATGTGGTGTCTACAGTGTGTTCTGATAACCCTCCACTTACATGTGGTGTCTACAGTGTCTTCTGATAACCCTCCACTTACATGTGGTGTCTACAGTGTCTTCTGATAACTCTCCACTTACATGTGGTGTCTACAGTGTCTTCTGATAACCCTCCACTTACATGTGGTGTCTACAGTGTCTTCTGATAACTCTCCACTTACATGTGGTGTCTACAGTGTCTTCTGATAACCCTCCACTTACATGTGGTGTCTACAGTGTCTTCTGATAACCCTCCACTTACATGTGGTGTCTACAGTGTCTTCTGATAGCCCTCCACTTACATGTGGTGTCTACAGTGTCTTCTGATAACCCTCCACTTACATGTGGTGTCTACAGTGTCTTCTGATAACCCTCCACTTACATGTGGTGTCTACAGTGTCTTCTGATAACCCTCCACTTACATGTGGTGTCTACAGTGTCTTCTGATAACCCTCCACTTACATGTGGTGTCTACAGTGTCTTCTGATAACCCTCCACTTGCATCACTAAACATCTCTGGATCTTTTACCAAGTTCTTCACATACTTTTCTCTCATTCTCCGTCGATAATAATAATAATAATAATAATAATAATAATTATCTCCTGCTTCACCCTCATCACCTGCGCCTTCACAATTGTCTTGTTTATGTGACTGTGGAATAACTTTGTGTCTGTTTTCACCTTTGCTGTTATGTTATTTTCAATTTCTTTCCTCGTCTCTTCTTGTTCTGGTGTATTTGTTTCTGGTTTTTCTGCTTGTTAACTGTTTTTTTTTTTTTTGCAGGGATTTTGTAGTCACCGAGATGCCTGTAGGGACCTCGGGGAGCTACCGAGGTATCTGTAGTGACCTCGGGGAACTACCGAGGTACCTGTAGGGACGTCGTGGAACTACCGAGGTGCCTGTAGGGATCTCGGGAGCTACGGAGGTGCCTGTAGGGATCTCGGGAGCTACGGAGGTGCCTGTAGGGACTTCGGGGAACTATGGAGGTGCCTGCAGGGACCTCGGGAGCTACGGAGGTGTCTGTAGGGACCTCGGGAACTACGGAGGTGCCTGTAGGGACCTCGGGAACTACGACGGTGTCTGTAGGGACCTCGGGAACTACGACGGTGTCTGTAGGGATCTCGGGAGCTACGGAGGTGTCTGTAGGGACCTCGGGAGCTACGGAGGTGTCTGTAGGGACCTCGGGAGCTACGGAGGTGTCTGTAGGGACCTCGGGAACTACGGAGGTGCCTGTAGGGACCTCGGGAGCTACGGAGGTGCCTGTAGGGACCTCGGGAACTACGGAGGTGTCTGTAGGGACCTCGGGAGCTACGGAGGTGCCTGTAGGGACCTCGGGAACTACGGAGGTGTCTGTAGGGATCTCCGGAGCTACGGAGGTGCCTGTAGGGACCTCGGGAACTACGGAGGTGCCTGTAGGGACCTCGGGAACTACGGAGGTGCCTGTAGGGACCTCGGGAACTACGGAGGTGTCTGTAGGGATCTCGGGAGCTACGGAGGTGCCTGTAGGGACCTCGGGAGCTACGGAGGTGCCTGTAGGGACCTCGGGAACTATGGAGGTGTCTGTAGGGACCTCGGGAGCTACGGAGGTGCCTGTAGGGACCTCGGGAACTACGGAGGTGCCTGCAGGGACCTGGGGACCTACGGAGGTGCCTGCAGGGACCTTGGGAACTACGGAGGTGCCTGTAGGGACCTTGGGAACTATGGAGGTGCCTGCAGGGACCTCGGGAACTACGGAGGTGCCTGCAGGGACCTCGGGAGCTACAGAGGGGCCTGTAGGGACTTCGGGGAACTACGGAGGTGCCTGCAAGGACCTCGGGAGCTACAGAGGGGCCTGTAGGGACTTCGGGGAACTACGGAGGTGCCTGCAGGGACCTCGGGAGCTACAGATGGGCCTGTAGGGACTTCGGGGAACTACGGAGGTGCCTGCAGGGACCTCGGGAGCTACAGAGGGGCCTGTAGGGACTTCGGGGAACTACGGAGGTGCCTGCAGGGACCTCGGGGAACTTTTAGGTTTACTTGTTGCTGGTTCTTATAACTTGGTGTGTTGGTTCTTGTTTTTGTTCAGTGTTTATGTTTGTTGCTTTCATCCTTGTTTTTGTTGTTGCTAGTGCTGAGTCAGCGTCTTGGTTACTACCAGTTGTGTGTGTGTGTGTGTGTGTGTGTGTGTGTGTGTGTGTGTGTGTGTGTGTGTGTGTGTGTGTGTGTGTGTGTGTGCGTGCGCGCCTGTACTCGCTTATTTGTGGTTCCAGGGGTCGATTCATAGATCCCGCCACTTCGCCGGTCACTACTAGGTCCACTCTTCCTGCTCCATGAGCAGGAAGAGTGGACCTAGTAGTGTGTGTGCGCGTGTGTGTGTGTGGGTGATGCGTGTATATGGGTATGTGTGTGGGCGTGGATGACGTGTGGGTGTGTGCATGTGTCTGGGAGTGGATGATGTGTGTGGGCGTGGATGACGTGTGGGTGTGTTCATGTGTCTCGGAGTGGATGATGTGTGTGGGCGTGGATGACGTGTGGGTGTGTGCATGTGTCTCGGAGTGGATGATGTGTGTGGGCGTGGATGACGTGTGGGTGTGTGCATGTGTCTCGGAGTGGATGATGTGTGTGGGCGTGGATGACGTGTGGGTGTGAGCGTGGATGACGTGTGTGGGCGTGTGTGGCGTGTGTGTGGGCGTGGGTGGGCGGTGTGTATGACCACGGGCGTAACTACCAGCAGAGTGACAAGGCGTAACATCAGAGATTCTTCACTAAAAGAGATGCTATCCCACTCTCCCCTCTCTCCCCCTCCCCTCTTTCTCCCCTCCCCTCTTTCTCCCTCTCCCCTCCCCTCTTTCTCCCTCTCCCCTCCCCTCTTTCTCCCTCTCCCCTCCCCTCTTTCTCCCTCTCCCCTCTCTCCCCCTCCCCTCTTTCTCCCTCTCCCCTCTCTCCCCCTCCCCTCTTTCTCCCTCTCCCCTCTCTCCCCTCCCCTCTTTCTCCCTCTCCCCTCTCTCCCCTCCCCTCTTTCTCCCTCTCCCCTCTCTCCCCTCCCCTCTTTCTCCCTCTCCCCTCTCTCCCCTCCCCTCTTTCTCCCTCTCCCCTCTCTCCCCCTCAAACTTCTTCCTCTCCCCTATCTCTCCTTCTCCCTTCTCTCTTCCTTTTCTCAGTCTCACGTGGAGTATTCTCTCTCTCTCTCTCTCTCTCTCTCTCTCCTTCGAGGTATTTCCTCTCCCTATTTACCCTCTCTTTCTCCCTTTCTGCCTTTTCTCGCGCCAATGAATCCCTACCTATCTTTTCCCCTATCACTTTCCCCCTTTCCCCTCCCCCCCTTACCCATTCCATCTCTACCTTACCCCTCCCCTCTTTACTTCCCCCCTCCCCCTGGTGGTATTTCCTCGCTCGTGTGGTCCTCCTAAGGGAAGGGGGTCGCTCTCTCCCTTTAAATGTAAATCTCATTATTATAAGTCAAGGGAGTTTTTGTCTGGTTAAGGGAGAGAGTGTCTTCCTGGCTTGTTTATGTTGCACTCTGGTGTGGCCACTCTGACACCTGGCTTGTTTATGTTGCACTCTAGTGTGGCCACTCTGACACCTGGCTTGTTTATGTTGCACTCTAGTGTGGCCACTCTGACACCTGGCTTGTTTATGTTGCACTCTAGTGTGGCCACTCTGACACCTGGCTTGTTTATGTTGCACTCTGGTGTGGCCACTCTGACACCTGGCTTGTTTATGTTGCACTCTGCTGTGGCCACTCTGACACCTGGCTTATGTTGCACTCTAGTGTGGCCACTCTGACACCTGGCTTGTTTATGTTGCACTCTAGTGTGGCCACTCTGACACCTGGCTTGTTTATGTTGCACTCTAGTGTGGCCACTCTGACACCTGGCTTATGTTGCACTCTAGTGTGGCCACTCTGACACCTGGCTTGGTTATGTTGCACTCTAGTGTGGCCACTCTGACACCTGGCTTATGTTGCACTCTAGTGTGGCCACTCTGACACCTGGCTTGGTTATGTTGCACTCTAGTGTGGCCACTCTGACACCAGGCTTATGTTGCACTCTAGTGTGGCCACTCTGACACCTGGCTTGGTTATGTTGCACTCTAGTGTGGCCACTCTGACACCTGGCTTGGTTATGTTGCACTCTAGTGTGGCCACTCTGACACCTGGCTTGTTTATGTTGCACTCTGGTGTGGCCACTCTGACACCTGGCTTGGTTATGTTGCACTATAGTGTGGCCACTCTGACACCTGGCTTGGTTATGTTGCACTCTAGTGTGGCCACTCTGACACCTGGCTTCTTTATGTTGCACTCTAGTGTGGCCACTCTGACACCTGGCTTCTTTATGTTGCACTCTAGTGTGGCCACTCTGACACCTGGCTTGGTTATGTTGCACTCTAGTGTGGCCACTCTGACACCTGGCTTCTTTATGTTGCACTCTAGTGTGGCCACTCTGACACCTGGCTTCTTTGTTGCACTCTAGTGTGGCCACTCTGACACCTGGCTTGTTTATGTTGCACTCTAGTGTGGCCACTCTGACACCTGGCTTCTTTATGTTGCACTCTAGTGTGGACACTCTGACACCTGGCTTGTTTATGTTGCACTCTAGTGTGGCCACTCTGACACCTGGCTTCTTTGTTGCACTCTAGTGTGGCCACTCTGACACCTGGCTTGTTTATGTTGCACTCTAGTGTGGCCACTCTGACACCTGGCTTCTTTATGTTGCACTCTAGTGTGGACACTCTGACACCTGGCTTGTTTATGTTGCACTCTAGTGTGGCCACTCTGACACCTGGCTTCTTTATGTTGCACTCTAGTGTGGCCACTCTGACACCTGGCTTGTTTATGTTGCACTCTAGTGTGGCCACTCTGACACCTGGCTTCTTTATGTTGCACTCTAGTGTGGACACTCTGACACCTGGCTTGTTTATATTGCACTCTAGTGTGGCCACTCTGACACCTGGCTTGTTTATGTTGCACTCTAGTGTGGCCACTCTGACACCTGGCTTGTTTATGTTGCACTCTAGTGTGGCCACTCTGACACCTGGCTTCTTTATGTTGCACTCTAGTGTGGCCACTCTGACACCTGGCTTATGTTGCACTCTAGTGTGGCCACTCTGACACCTGGCTTGTTTATGTTGCACTCTAGTGTGGCCACTCTGACACCTGGCTTGTTTATGTTGCACTCTAGTGTGGCCACTCTGACACCTGGCTTTAAGCGATATTCTGCATGACTGAAAGCTGTGTTTAAAGGGGACACTGGATGATTGACAGCTGTGACATACATATGACCAGTTTCTATGTCTCTCAGACCTCTGTAGTCCAGTCTGAGGTCATACTTCCGGTCGACCCGACTGGTCAAGCAGGTTGTTGGTGCCAGCAGCCTGCACACACACACACACACACACACACACACACACACACACACACACACACACACACACACACACACACACACACACACACACACACAGCCGTCACAACCCGGCTGATCCAGCACTCGTGACAGAAAGGTGGTCCAGCTCTTTCCTGCAGTATTACCGGTGTGTACTGGTAGTATGTTGAAGAGTCTTGGTCCACGCATGCTGATACACTATTTTCTCTTATTGTACCCACGTTACCTCCTCCAGGTGATTATTATTATTAATATCCTCAAGCACCTTCCAGGTGATTATGATTATTATCATGACATTATCATAATTATTATGTCTGTTCGTCCCACACACGCAGAGACTGTGTTCAGTATTTGCATAAAGTCAATATCCTTTATCTTTTAAATTCTCTGAATGTTCCAAGTACTTCGAGGCTTTTCCAGTATTTTAATTGACCCTACACAAGCAACTACCCAATACCTGTACATTGTCCAGCTCTTGACACCTCCTGGGTGTTCACAGCAGTGTTCACACAGCCTGGGTGTTCACAGCAGTGTTCACACAGCCTGGGTGTTCACAGCAGTGTTCACACAGCCTGGGTGTTCACAGCAGTGTTCACACAGCCTGGGTGTTCACAGCAGTGTTCACACAGCCTGGGTGTTCACAGCAGTGTTCACACAGCCTGGGTGTTCACAGCAGTGTTCACACAGCCTGGATGTTCACAGCAGTGTTCACACAGCCTGCATGTTCACAGCAGTGTTTACACAGCCTGGGTGTTCACAGCAGTGTTCACACAGCCTGGATGTTCACAGCAGTGTTCACACAGCCTGGGTGTTCACAGCAGTGTTCACACAGCCTGGATGTTCACAGCAGTGTTTACACAGCCTGGGTGTTCACAGCGGTGTTTACACAGCCTGGGTGTTCACAGCAGTGTTCACACAGCCTGGGTGTTCACAGCAGTGTTCACACAGCCTGGATGTTCACAGCAGTGTTTACACAGCCTGGGTGTTCACAGCGGTGTTTACACAGCCTGGGTGTTCACAGCAGTGTTCACACAGCCTGGGTGTTCACATCAGTGTTCACACAGCCTGGGTGTTCACATCAGTGCTCACACAGCCTGGGTGTTCACAGCAGTGTTCACACAGCCTGGGTGTTCACAGCAGTGTTCACACAGCCTGGGTGTTCACATCAGTGTTCACACAGCCTGGGTGTTCACATCAGTGCTCACACAGCCTGGATGTTCACAGCAGTGTTCACACAGCCTGGGTGTTCACAGCAGTGTTCACACAGCCTGGGTGTTCACAGCAGTGTTCACACAGCCTGGGTGTTCACAGCAGTGTTCACACAGCCTGGGTGTTCACAGCGGTGTTTACACAGCCTGGGTGTTCACAGCAGTGTTTACACAGCCTGAGTGTTCACAGCAGTGTTCACACAGCCTGGGTGTTCACAGCGGTGTTTACACAGCCTGGGTGTTCACAGCAGTGTTCACACAGCCTGAGTGTTCACAGCAGTGTTTACACAGCCTGGGTGTTCACAGCAGTGTTCACACAGCCTGGGTGTTCACAGCAGTGTTCACACAGCCTGGATGTTCACAGCAGTGTTTACACAGCCTGGATGTTCACAGCAGTGTTTACACAGCCTGGGTGTTCACAGCAGTGTTCACAGCAGTGTTCACACAGCCTGGGTGTTCATAGCGATGTTTACACAGCCTGGGTGTTCACAGCAGTGTTCACACAGCCTGGATGTTCACAGCAGTGTTCACACAGCCTGGGTGTTCACAGCGGTGTTTACACAGCCTGGGTGTTCACAGCAGTGTTCACACAGCCTGGGTGTTCACAGCAGTGATCACACACCCTGGGTGTTCACAGCAGTGTTTACACAGCCTGGGTGTTCACAGCAGTGTTCACACAGCCTGGATGTTCACAGCAGTGTTTACACAGCCTGGATGTTCACAGCAGTGTTTACACAGCCTGGGTGTTCACAGCAGTGTTCACAGCAGTGTTCACACAGCCTGGGTGTTCATAGCGATGTTTACACAGCCTGGGTGTTCACAGCAGTGTTCACACAGCCTGGGTGTTCACACAGCCTGGGTGTTCACAGCAGTGTTCACACAGCCTGGATGTTCACAGCAGTGTTCACACAGCCTGGATGTTCACAGCAGTGTTCACACAGCCTGGGTGTTCACAGCGGTGTTTACACAGCCTGGGTGTTCACAGCAGTGTTCACACAGCCTGGGTGTTCACAGCAGTGTTCACACAGCCTGGGTGTTCACAGCGGTGTTTACACAGCCTGGGTGTTCACAGCAGTGTTTACACAGCCTGAGTGTTCACAGCAGTGTTCACACAGCCTGGGTGTTCACAGCGGTGTTTACACATCCTGGGTGTTCACAGCAGTGTTCACACAGCCTGAGTGTTCACAGCAGTGTTTACACAGCCTGGGTGTTCACAGCAGTGTTCACACAGCCTGGGTGTTCACAGCAGTGTTCACACAGCCTGGATGTTCACAGCAGTGTTTACACAGCCTGGATGTTCACAGCAGTGTTTACACAGCCTGGGTGTTCACAGCAGTGTTCACACAGCCTTGGTGTTCATAGCGATGTTTACACAGCCTGGGTGTTCACAGCAGTGTTCACACAGCCTGGGTGTTCACAGCAGTGTTCACACAGCCTGGGTGTTCACAGCAGTGATCACACAGCCTGGGTGTTCACAGCAGTGTTCACACAGCCTGGGTGTTCACAGCAGTGTTCACACAGCCTGGATGTTCACAGCAGTGTTTACACAGCCTGGATGTTCACAGCAGTGTTTACACAGCCTGGGTGTTCACAGCAGTGTTCACACAGCCTGGGTGTTCATAGCGATGTTTACACAGCCTGGGTGTTCACAGCAGTGTTCACACAGCCTGGGTGTTCACACAGCCTGGGTGTTCACAGCAGTGTTCACACAGCCTGGATGTTCACAGCAGTGTTCACACAGCCTGGATGTTCACAACAGTGTTCACACAGCCTGGGTGTTCACAGCGGTGTTTACACAGCCTGGGTGTTCACAGCAGTGTTCACACAGCCTGGGTGTTCACAGCAGTGTTCACACAGCCTGGGTGTTCACAGCGGTGTTTACACAGCCTGGGTGTTCACAGCAGTGTTTACACAGCCTGAGTGTTCACAGCAGTGTTCACACAGCCTGGGTGTTCACAGCGGTGTTTACACATCTTGGGTGTTCACAGCAGTGTTCACACAGCCTGAGTGTTCACAGCAGTGTTTACACAGCCTGGGTGTTCACAGCAGTGTTCACACAGCCTGGGTGTTCACAGCAGTGTTCACACAGCCTGGATGTTCACAGCAGTGTTTACACAGCCTGGATGTTCACAGCAGTGTTTACACAGCCTGGGTGTTCACAGCAGTGTTCACACAGCCTGGGTGTTCATAGCGATGTTTACACAGCCTGGGTGTTCACAACAGTGTTCACACAGCCTGGGTGTTCACAGCAGTGTTCACACAGCCTGGGTGTTCACAGCAGTGATCACACAGCCTGGGTGTTCACAGCAGTGTTCACACAGCCTGGGTGTTCACAGCAGTGTTCACACAGCCTGGATGTTCACAGCAGTGTTTACACAGCCTGGATGTTCACAGCAGTGTTTACACAGCCTGGGTGTTCACAGCAGTGTTCACACAGCCTGGGTGTTCATAGCGATGTTTACACAGCCTGGGTGTTCACAGCAGTGTTCACACAGCCTGGGTGTTCACAGCAGTGTTCACACAGCCTGGGTGTTCACAGCAGTGATCACACAGCCTGGGTGTTCACAGCAGTGATCACACAGCCTGGGTGTTCACAGCAGTGTTCACACAGCCTGGATGTTCACAGCGGTGTTTACACAGCCTGGGTGTTCACAGCAGTGTTCACACAGCCTGGGTGTTCACAGCAGTGTTCACACAGCCTGGGTGTTCACAGCAGTGTTCACACAGCCTGGGTGTTCACAGCGGTGCTCACACAGCCTGGGTGTTCACAGCAGTGTTCACAGCGGTGTTTACACAGCCTGGGTGTTCACAGCAGTGTTCACATAGCCTGGGTGTTCACAGCAGTGTTCACACAGCCTGGGTGTTCACAGCAGTGTTCACACAGCCTGGGTGTTCACAGCAGTGTTCACACAGCCTGGGTGTTCACAGCAGTGTTCACACAGCCTGGGTGTTCACAGCAGTGTTCACAGCCTGGGTGTTCACAGCAGTGTTCACACAGCCTGGGTGTTCACAGCGGTGTTTCCACAGTCTGGGTGTTCACAGCAGTGTTCACACAGCCTGGGTGTTTACATCAGTGTTCACACAGCCTGGATGTTCACAGCAGTGTTTACACAGCCTGGGTGTTCACAGCGGTGTTTACACAGCCTGGGTGTTCACAGCAGTGTTCACACAGCCTTGGTGTTCACAGCAGTGTTCACACAGCCTGGGTGTTCATAGCAGTGTTCACACAGCCTGGGTGTTCACAGCAGTGTTCACACAGCCTGGGTGTTCATAGCAGTGTTCACACAGCCTGGGTGTTCACATCAGTGCTCACACAGCCTGGGTGTTCATAGCAGTGTTCGCACAGCCTGGGTGTTCACAGCAGTGTTCACACAGCCTGGGTGTTCACAGCAGTGTTCACACAGCCTGGGTGTTCAAAGCAGTGTTCACACAGCCTGGGTGTTCAAAGCAGTGTTCACACAGCCTGGGTGTTCAAAGCAGTGTTCACACAGCCTGGGTGTTCATAGCAGTGTTCACACAGCCTGGGTGTTCACATCAGTGCTCACACAGCCTGGGTGTTCATAGCAGTGTTCACACAGCCTGGGTGTTCACAGCAGTGTTCACACAGCCTGGGTGTTCACAGCAGTGTTCACACAGCCTGGGTGTTCAAAGCAGTGTTCACACAGCCTGGGTGTTCAAAGCAGTGTTCACACAGCCTGGGTGTTCATAGCAGTGTTCACACAGCCTGGGTGTTCATAGCAGTGTTCACACAGCCTGGGTGTTCATAGCAGTGTTCACACAGCCTGGGTGTTCATAGCAGTGTTCACACAGCCTGGGTGTTCACAGCAGTGTTCACACAGCCTGGGTGTTCACAGCAGTGTTCACACAGCCTGGGTGTTCACAGCAGTGTTCACACAGCCTGGGTGTTCACAGCAGTGTTCACACAGCCTGGGTGTTCACAGCAGTGTTCACACAGCCTGGGTGTTCACATCAGTGCTCACACAGCCTGGGTGTTCACAGCAGTGTTCACACAGCCTGGGTGTTCACAGCAGTGTTCACAACAGTGTTCATTATTCACCCTGGTATTTCATTAAGCCTTGGCTGCATTTGTTCTATTTAGTGTATTATCTACGTCGAAATGACGTCCCATCCGACGTCATTGTTTCACGGTTCTTCAACTGTGACTTGCTGGGCTAAAGCGTCGGTCTGGAGTTTTACGACTTACTCTCCGCGAGTTCAATCCCCACCCGTACCGTGGTTTGTTGCTTACGTTCTATGAGACGGTCTGCCTGCGTCATGAGACGGTGTTTTAATCTAGGATATGAAGATGTGACTGGTGTTTTATCCGTAACACAAAGCTGTGATTGGTGTTTTACTTATGACGCGAATCAGTGACAGGTGTTTTTAATGAGATGTGTGATGAAGTATGACTGGCAGGTGTTTTCAAAGAGGGGGGTGTAACGGTAGATTGACAGGTGTATTTGAAGGGTGACAGAAACAACAGGTGTTTGACAGGTGAGATTAAAGGGGGTGGTAGTAACACGGGATTGTTGACAGGTGTTTTTAAATGACTTGACAGCAACAACTGATGACTGACAGGTGTGTTTAAAGCACTGACAGCTACAACAAATGACTGACAGGTGTTTTTAAAGAGCTGACAGTAACAACAGATGACTGACAAGTGTTTAAAAGGCAGACAGCAACAACAGATGACTGACAGGTAATTTTAAAGGGTTGGCAGTAATAACAGATGGCTGACAGGTAATTTTAAAGGGTTGGCAGTAACAACAGATGGCTGACAGGCGTTTTTAAAGGGCTGACAGTAACAACAGATGGCTGACAGGTAATTTTAAAGGGTTGGCAGTAACAACAGATGGCTGACAGGTGTTTTTAAAAGGCTGACAGTAACAACAGACACTTCGTGTGTGTGTACTCGTATGTGAGTGTATGTGTACTCGTGTGCATGCGTTCCTCTGTGTGTATGCACTAATGTGTGTGTGTGTGTGTGTGTGTGTGTGTGTGTGTGTGCTCCTGGAGAGAGAGCGGGTGCTGTCTGAACTGACAGCTTTATCACGCTCTGAAATTAGCCACGACCACTCAGGGGCACTGACACTCAGATACGCACTCTGGTGTAATTGTTATTTAAGCGACCTGCGCACTCTGGGGCGCTTTAATGCGCCGCAGCGCTGATTTGCCTAACTGCGAGCCACGATTCATTTTAGACAGTTGTGTGTGTGTATGTGTTTGTGTGTGTGAGATGAGTGGTATGTGAAGCAGGTGATGGTGCAGTCCAGGTGAGTGATTGATTGTGTGTGTGTGTGTGTGTGTGTGAGAGAGAGAGAAAGAAAGAAAGAGACAGAGCTATACTGTGTCTCCTCAGTGATTACTTTCAAGGTAGATCTCTAAGCATAGTTCTCAAGGTGACGGAGTCAACATGACACACTATGGTGCAAGTGTTCCTCAGGGAAGTGTGTTTGGTCCATTGTTATGGAATGTCTATTTCATCTCATTCCAGAATCCCTTGTCTATGTAGACGACTGTACTCTGGTAATTACTTATCCAAGAGAGTTAATGCCAGCTACTCTAAGTTACACCAATCACCAGCTTACAGTTATATCAGCCTGTTCTTGAGAAAACACAGATAATGGTCTCTAGGCACCATGATGGTAATGCTGGTAATGATGGTAATAGTAAGAATGAATGGGAGACTGCTGATACCCGGGGACGAAGTTGATATCCTTAGGGTGAAATTTGACTCAAAACTGACTGAAGAAACCACGATGTAAATCTTGCAAACAAGGCGGCCAAGAAGCTTAGAGCACTTCGACGTATCTCGCAGCTGCTCGACAGTAGATACTGCAAGATTCTGTACGAGGCACAAGTACGCTCACACCTTGAGTATGCTCCACTGTCTTGGACTGTCAGACAGAATAGAGAACAGAGCAAGACGACTCATCTCTCGCCTTGACTTATCCTGGATAGATCTGTCATTTCAGCAGAGACTTCAACACCGGAGGGATGTGGGTGGCCTTACAGTTATGTACAAGGCCAATATTGTCAAAGTACCACACGTGGCTCCACTCCGAGGACAGCGAGAAGTGAGCTTCTACACCACAAGACGGGCAACAAGCAACAACTTGACTGTAATCTTGTCCAGAACAACAATACATCTAAGATCATTTATTCCCAGGATGACTCGAGTCTGGAACATGTTCGTACAGCACAACGACATCAACGAAATCAAGTCAACTGATCAAATGAAATACTGGTCCACAAATGGCTCCAACTTCATCCTGTTCCCTACTTGTATGTCTCAATAAAAAGGCTTTTAAATGAGCTGATGTAGATAACAGCTCTTAGCTTGTAAATAAAGTTAGGAACCTTAACCTTGTACAACACTGGGTAAAAGAGAGAGAGAGAGAGAGACGGACTGACTGACGGACGGACAGACGAAACAAACACACACACACACACACACACACACACACACACACACACACACACACACACACACACACACACACATCTGGAGTGAATAACTCGCTTGTGTGTGTCAGAGAGACCAAGTTTACTGAACATTTCTTTAATTTTCGACATTAATGTGTCGTCTTATACACACACACGTGTGTATATATATATATATATATATATATATATTATATATATATATATATATATATATATATATATATATATATATATATATATATATATATATATATATATATATATAACACTAAAGAATAGTAATAGTGATAATATTCATGGTAGTAGCAGTAGTTGTAGCAGAAGTAGTAGTAGTACTTGTAGTAGAAGTAGTAGCAGTAGTAATAGTTGCAACAGTAGTAGTAGTTGTTAGGTTAGACACATGCAACAGTTAGGTATCTTTATTTCGAAACGTTTCGCCTACACAGTAGGCTTCTTCAGTCGAGTACAGGAAAGTTGATTGAAGCAGAAGATACTTGAAGACGATGTAATCAGTCCATCACCTTTGAAGTTTTGAGGTGGTCAGTCCCTCAGTCTGGAGAAGAGTATTGTTCCATAGTCTAAGACACTGCAATACAAAGGTATCTTGGTACAGACCTGAAATCAACTTGGACAACTTCTGCTTGTGAGAATGGCTGGATTTGAGAGGGACCTGACCTTCCAACGACTACATTCTTACCTCTACCAGTGGTCTACATCTCACCTCCTGGCGGTATATAAGGCTCCATCCTGTCACTTCAACTCCATATTGTTGCAGACAGTGGAACAATACTCTTCTCCAGACTGAGGGACTGACCACCTCAAAACTTTAAGGGTGATGGACTGATTACATCGTCTTCAAGTATCTTCTGCTTCAATCAACTTTCCTGTACTCGACTGAAGAAGCCTACTGTGTAGGCGAAACGTTTCGAAATAAAGATACCTAACTGTTGCATATGTGTCTTACCTAACAACCTGTCGGTATTTTATACCATTTTAATGTTCAGTAGTAGTAGTGGCAACAGTAGTAGTAGTGGCAACAGTAGTAGTAGTTGCAACAGTAGTAGTAGTGGCAACAGTAGTAGTTGCAACAGTAGTAGTAGTGGCAACAGTAGTAGTGGCAACAGTAGTAGTTGCAACAGTAGTAGTTGCAACAGTAGTTGCAACAGTAGTTGCAACAGTAGTCGTTGCAACAGTAGTCGTTGCAACATTAGTAGTTGCAACAGTAGTAGTTGCAACAGTAGTCGTAGCAACATTAGTAGTTGCAACAGTAGTAGTTGCAACAGTAGTTGCAACATTAGTAGTTGCAACAGTAGTAGTTGCAACAGTAGTAGTAGTGGCAACAGTAGTAGTAGTTGCAACAGTAGTAGTTGCAACAGTAGTAGTTGCAACAGTAGTAGTAGTTGAAATAGCAGTAGCATTATCAGGTTCGTAATTGCCATCTGTCTACCTTGTATCTACCTTCTACCTGTCTTCTACCGTCCGTTTGTGTACCTTCTAACTGACAGATGGAGAGAGAGAGAGAGAGAGAGAGAGAGAGAGAGAGAGAGAACCAGCCGTGGTGGTGGTGAAGAATATTTTGAATAGGAAGTAACCTTGTTCATTTGAAGGAAGTGATGGGTCCTCCCCATTCCTTGCATCTAAAAGTAATGGGTCCTCCCCATTCCCAGCATCTAAAAGTGATGGGTAATCCCCATTCACTGCATCTAGAAGTGATGGGTCCTCCCCATTCCCAGCATCAAGAAGTGATGGGTCCTCCCCATTCCAAGCATCAAGAAGTGATGGGTCCTCCCCATTCCCAGCATCAAGAAGTGATGGGTCCTCCCCATTCCCTGCATCAAGAAGTGATGGGTCCTCCCCATTCCCTGCATCAAGAAGTGATGGGTCCTCCCCATTCCAAGCATCAAGAAGTGATGGGTCCTCCCCATTCCCAGCATCAAGAAGTGATGGGTCCTCCCCATTCCCTGCATCAAGAAGTGATGGGTCCTCCCCATTCCCTGCATCAAGAAGTGATGGGTCCTCCCCATTCCCAGCATCAAGAAGTGATGGGTCCTCCCTATTCCCTGCATCAAGAAGTGATGGGTCCTCCCCATTCCCAGCATCAAGAAGTGATGGGTCCTCCCCAATCCCAACATCAAGAAGTGATGGGTCCTCCCCATTCCCTGCATCAAGAAGTAATGGGTCCTCCCCATTCCCAACATCAAGAAGTGATGGGTCCTCCCCATTCCCAACATCAAGAAGTGATGGGTCCTCCCCATTCCCAACATCAAGAAGTGATGGGTCCTCCCCATCCCCAGCATCAAGAAGTGATGGGTCATCCCCATCCCCAGCATAAAGAAGTGATGGGTCCTGGAGGTTACCTGGAGGTTATTCCGGGGATCAACGCCCCCGCGGTCCGGTCCATGACCAGGCCTCCCGATGGATCAGGGCCTGATCAACTAGGCTGTTACTGCTGGCCGCACGCAGTCCAACGTACGAGCCACAGCCCGGCTGATCCGGCACTGACTTTAGGTATCTGTCCAGCTCTCTCTTGAAGGCAGCCAGGGGTTTATTGGCAATTCCCCTAATGCTTGATGGGAGGCTGTTGAACAGTTTTGGGCCCCGGACACTTATGGTGTTTTCTCTTAGTGTACCAATGGCGCCCCTACTTTTTATTGGCGGCATTTTGCATCGCCTGCCCAGTCTTTTACTTTCGTAGGGAGTGATTTCTGTGTGTAGATTTGGGACCATTCCTTCCAAGATTTTCCAAGTGTAGATTATGATATATCTCTCCCTCCTGCGTTCCAACGAGTACAAGTCAAGTGCTTCCAAGCGTTCCCAGTAGTTAAGGTGCTTGACAGAACTTATACGTGCAGTAAAGGTTCTCTGTACACTCTAGATCTGCGATTTCACCTGCTTTGTATGGAGATGTTAATGTACAGCAGTATTCCAGCCTAGAGAGAACAAGTGATTTGAAAAGGATCATCATGGGCTTGGCATCTCTCGTTTTGAAAGTTCTCATTATCCATCCTATCATTTTCTTTGCACGTGCGATCGTGGCACTGTTGTGATCCTTGAAAGTGAGATCCTCAGACATTACTACTCCCAGGTCCCTTACATTATTTTTCCGCTCTATTGTATGGCCGGAGTCAGTAGTATACTCTGTTCTAGTTATTATCTCCTCCAGTTTTCCATAACGGAGTAGTTGGAATTTGTCCTCATTGAACATCATATTGTTTACCGTTGCCCACTGGAAAACTTTGTTTATATCTTCTTGGAGGTTAACCGCGTCCTCAGCAGATGACAGCCTCATGCAGTTCCTAGTATCATCCGCAAAGGATGATACGGTGCTGTGGTGTATATCTCTGTTTATGTCTGATATGAGGGTAAGGAATAAGATGGGGGCGAGTACTGTGCCTTGTGGAACAGAGCTCTTCACTATGGCAGCCTCCGATTTAACTCTGTTGACCACTACTCTTTGTGTTCGATTTGTTAGGAAGTTGAAGATCCATCTCCCCACTTTCCCAGTTATTCCTTTAGCACGTATTTTATGGGCTATTACGCCATGATCGTATTTGTCAAATGCTTTTGCAAAGTCTGTGTATATTACATCTGCATTCTGATTTTCTTCCAGTGCATCCAAGGCCATGTCATAGTGATCCAGTAGTTGTGAGAGGCAGGAGCGACCTGCCCTGAACCCATGTTGTCCTGGATTGTGCAGATTTTGGGAATCCAGGTGATTTGCAATCCTGCTTCTTAGCACTCTTTCAAAGATTTTTATGATGTGGGACGTCAGAGCTATTAGCTAATGCTTTGCTGCCACCTTTATGGAGTGGGGCTATATCCGTTGTTTTAAGTGACTGTGGAATTTCACCCATGTCCAAGCTCCTCCTCCAGCATAAAGAAGTGATGGGTCATCCCCATTCCCTGCATCAAGAAGTGATGGGTCCTCCCTATTCCCAGAATCAATAAGTGATGGGTCCTCCCCATTCCCTGCATCAAGAAGTGATGGGTCCTTCCCATTCCCAGCATCAAGAAGTGATGGGGTCCTTCCCATTCCCAGCATCAAGAAGTGATGGGTCCTCCCCATTCCCAGCATCAAGAAGTGATGGGTCCTCCCCATTCCCAGCATCAAATGATGGGTCCTCCCCATTCCCAGCATCAAGAAGTGATGGGTCCTCCCCATTCCCTGCATCAAGAAGTGATGGGTCCTCCCCATTCCCTGCATCAAGAAGTGATGGGTCCTCCCCATTCCCAGCATCAAGAAGTGATGGGTCCTCCCCATTCCCAGCATCAAGAAGTGATGGGTCCTCCCCTTTCCCAGCATCAAGAAGTGATGGGTCCTCCCCATTCCCTGCATCAAGAAGTGATGGGTCCTCCCCATTCCCAGCATCAAGAAGTGATGGGTCCTCCCCATTCCCAACATCAAGAAGTGATGGGTCCTCCCCATTCCCAGCATCAAGAAGTGATGGGTCCTCCCCATTCCCAGCATCAAGAAGTGATGGGTCCTCCCCATTCCCAGCATCAAGAAGTGATGGGTCCTCCCCATTCCCAGCATCAAGAAGTGATGGGTCCTCCCCATTCCCAGCATCAAGAAGTGATGGGTCCTCCCCATTCCCAGCATCAGGAACCCTTCAGTCAACACCAACTGTACCCCCCCCCCATCCATATTCCTCAACTTGAAGGGAAATGGGACTGATCCCACTCGACCAGTAGTCCCCAAACTTCATCAAGGGGCTCCCAGGCTACATCCCTAGCCCCCCATACCCCCCCCCCCCACATACCAACACACCTCTTTCTTGGTATTTAGTTTACCTCAGATTCATAACTAATCTAATGCTATAGATAAGCGTATTTATTTTGTAAATGTAAATTAAGGTAGTAGGTCAGTTTATCAACACGAAAGACTAAATTTTGGATGATGTGCTGGGTGCAGGGACATCAGGTCGGGTTGGGTCAGGTTCGTCAGGAAACAGGACTGTGGTTCGTACGTCAGTTTGCGTGCCGCCGGCAGCAGCAGCCTGGTTATCAGACCCTGATCCACCATGAGGCCTGGTTTCAGACTGAGCCACGGGGGCGTTGACGCCCGAAACCCTCTCCAGGTAAACTCCAGGTAAGTGTTTCCTGACGCGGGTCTTAATCAGATGATGACCCGCTGCAGGAGCTTCGGTTAGATAACCGAAGCCTTCCGCTGGCTTACCCCTTCTTATGTTAAGGTGACGTCAGGGACGTCACCTTAACATAAGGCTTAAAGGAACTAAGAAGTCTTATATCTCGCTGTCACTAACTTCTTTGTTTGGACAGAACTCTGACGACTCTACTGAAGACTCACTTTACTGAATATCATGTTGGGAAGGCAGTAACATTCAACTTTGTTTCACAGTGCTGGGTGGTGGTCACAGTGCTGGGTGGTGGTCACAGTGCTGGGTGGTCACAGTGCTGGGTGGTCACAGTGCTGGGTGGTGGTCACAGTGCTGGGTGGTCACAGTGCTGGGTGGTGGTCACAGTGCAGGGTGGTCACAGTGCTGGGTGGTCACAGTGCTGGGTGGTGGTCAGTGCTGGGTGGTCACAGTGCTGGGTGGTCACAGTGCTGGGTGGTGGTCACAGTGCTGTGTGGTGGTCACAGTGCAGGGTGGTGGTCACAGTGCAGGGTGGTGGTCACAGTGCTGGGTGGTGGTCACAGTGCAGGGCGGTGGTCACAGTGCTGCGTAGTGGTCACAATGCAGGGTAGTGGTCACAGTGCAGGGTGGTCACAGTGCAGGGTGGTCACAGTGCTGGGTGGTCATAGTGCAGGGTGGTGGTCACAGTGCTGGGTAGTGGTCACAATGCAGGGTGGTGGTCACAGTGCAGGGTGGTCACAGTGCTGGGTGGTCACAGTGCAGGGTGGTGGTCACAGTGCAGGGTGGTCACAGTGCTGGGTAGTGGTCACAATGCAGGGTAGTGGTCACAGTGCAGGGTGGTGGTCACAGTGCAGGGTGGTCACAGTGCTGGGTGGTCATAGTGCAGGGTGGTGGTCACAGTGCTGGGTAGTGGTCACAATGCAGGGTGGTGGTCACAGTGCAGGGTGGTCACAGTGCAGGGTGGTCACAGTGCTGGGTGGTCACAGTGCAGGGTGGTGGTCACAGTGCAGGGTGGTCACAGTGCAGGGTGGTCACAGTGCTGGGTAGTGGTCACAATGCAGGGTAGTGGTCACAGTGCAGGGTGGTCACAGTGCAGGGTGGTCACAGTGCAGGGTGGTGGTCACAGTGCAGGGTAGTGGTCACAATGCAGGGTGGTCACAGTGCAGGGTGGTGGTCACAGTGCAGGGTGGTGGTCACAGTGCAGGGTGATGGTCACAGTGCTGGGTGCTGGTCACAGTGCAGGGTGGTGGTCACAGTGCAGGGTGGTCACAGTGCTGGGTGGTGGTCACAGTGCAGGGTGATGGTCACAGTGCTGGGTAGTGGCCACAATGCAGGGTGGTCACAGTGCTGGGTGGTCACAGTGCAGGGTGGTGGTCACAGTGCTGGGTAGTGGTCACAATGCAGGGTGATGGTCACAGTGCTGGGTAGTGGCCACAGTGCTGGGTAGTGGTCACAGTGCTGGGTAGTGGTCACAGTGCAGGGAAGTGGTCACAGTGCTGCGTAGTGGTCACAGTGCTGGGTAGTGGTCACAATGCAGGGTGGTGGTCACAGTGTAGGGTGGTCACAATGCAGGGTGGTCACAGTGCAGGGTGGTCACAGTACTGGGTAGTGGTCACAATGCAGGGTGGTGGTCACAGTGCAGGGTGGTGGTCACAATGCAGGGTGGTGGTCACAGTGCAGGGTGGTGGTCACAGTACTGGGTAGTGGTCACAATGCAGGGTGGTGGTCACAGTGATGGGTAGTGGTCACAGTGATGGGTAGTGGTCACAGTGCTGGGTAGTGGTCACAGTGCAGGGAAGTGGTCACAGTGCAGGGTGGTCACAGTGCTGCGTAGTGGTCACAGTGCTGGGTAGTGGTCACAATGCAGGGTGGTCACAGTACTGGGTAGTAGTCACAGTGCAGGGTGGTCAGTTCTGGGTAGTGGTCACAGTGCAGGGTGGTCACAATGCTGGGCGGTCGCAGTGCTGCGTAGTGGTCACAGTGCTGGATAGTGGCCACAGTGCAGGGTAGTGGTCACAGTGCAGGGTAGTGGTCGCAGTGTAGGGTGGTCACAGTGCTGGGTAGTGGTCGCAGTGTAGGGTGGTCACAGTGCTGGGTAGTGGTCACAGTGCAGGGTGATCACAATACTGCGTAGTGGTCACAGTGCTGGGTAGTGCTCACAGTACAGGGTGGTCACAGTGCAGGGTGATCACAATACTGCGTAGTGGTCACAGTGCTGGGTAGTGTTCACAGTACAGGGTGGTGGTCACAGTGCAGGGTGATCACAGTGCAGGGTGGCCACAGTGCTGCGTAGTGGTCACAGTGCTGGGTAGTGGTCACAGTGCAGGGTAGTGGTCACAGTGCAGGGTAGTGGTCACATTGCAGGGTGATCACAATACTGGGTGGTCACAGTGCAGGGTGATCACAATACTGCGTAGTGGTCACAGTGCTGGGTAGTGTTCACAGTACAGGGTGGTGGTCACAGTGCAGGGTGATCACAGTGCAGGGTGGCCACAGTGCTGCGTAGTGGTCACAGTGCTGGGTAGTGGTCACAGTGCAGGGTGGTCACAGTGCTGGGTAGTGGTAAGTGTAGGGTGGTCAGTTCTGGGTAGTGGCCACAGTGCAGGGTGGTCACAATGCTGGGTGGTCACAGTACTGCGTAGTGGTCACAGTGCTGGGTAGTGGCCACAGTGCAGGGTAGTGGTCACAGTGCAGGGTAGTGGTCACATTGCAGGGTGATCACAATACTGGGTGGTCACAGTGCAGGGTAGTGGTCACAGTGCAGGGTAGTGGTCACAGTGAAGGGTGGTGGTCACAGTGAAGGGTGGTGGTCACAGTGCAGGGTAGTGGTCGCAGTGCTGGGTAGTGGTCGCAGTGCTGGGTAGTGGTCACAGTGCTGGGTAGTGGTCACAGTGCTAGGTAGTGGTCAGTGAAGGGTGGTCACAGTGCAGGGTAGTGGTCACAGTGCTGGGTAGTGGTCACAGTGCTGGGTAGTGGTCACAGTGCTGGGTAGTGGTCACAGTGCAGGGTAGTGGTCACAGTGCTGGGTATTGGTCACAGTGCAGGGTGGTGGTCACAGTGCAGTGGTTACAGTGCTGGGTAATGGTTACAGTGCTGCGTAGTGGTCACAGTACAGGGTGCTCACAGTGCAGGGTAGTGGTCACAGTGCTGGGTAGTGGTCACAGTGCTTGGTAGTGGTCACAATGCAAGGTGGTCACTGTTCATGGTACTGGTCACAATGCAAGGTGGTCACTGTGCATGGTACTGGTCACTGTGCATGATACTGGTCACAGTGCATGGTACTGGTCACAGTGCATGGTACTGGTCACAGTGCAGGGTACTGGTCACTGTGCAGGGTACTGGTTACTGTGCAAGGTGGTCACTGTGATGGTACTGGTCACTGTGCAGGGTACTGGTCACTGTGCAAGGTGGTCACTGTGATGGTACTGGTCACTGTACAGGGTACTGGTTACTGTGCAAGGTGGTCACTGTGATGGTACTGGTCACTGTGCAGGGTACTGGTCACTGTGCAAGGTGGTCACTGTGATGGTACTGGTCACTGTGATGGTACTGGTCACTGTGAGGGTACTGGTTACTGTGCAAGGTGGTCACTGTGATGGTACTGGTCACTGTGCAGGGTACTGGTCACTGTGCAAGGTGGTCACTGTGATGGTACTGGTCACTGTGCAGGGTACTGGTTACTGTGCAAGGTGGTCACTGTGATGGTACTGGTCACTGTACAGGGTACTGGTTACTGTGCAAGGTGGTCACTGTGATGGTACTGGTCACTGTGATGGTACTGGTCACTGTACACGGTACTGGTTACTGTGCAAGGTGGTCACTGTGATGGTACTGGTCACTGTGATGGTACTGGTCACTGTGCAAGGTGGTCACAGTGCAGGGTAGCGGTCAGAATTTTTTTTTTATAATCAAAACTCGTGATACGATTTATTTGCACTTGGTCCTGAGCTGAACGTCATCACCGAGTCCAGCAGTGGACTCGGTCAGCTGGTGCTGGACCACTGCTGGTTACTACATTGTTGATGTCTGGCAGTGGACTCGGTCAGCTGGTGCTGGACCACTGCTGGTTACTACATTGTTGATGTCTGGCAGTGGACTCGGTCAGCTGGTGCTCGACCACTGCTGGTTACTACATTGTTGATGTCTGGCAGTGGACTCGGTCAGCTGGTGCTGGACCACTGCTGGTTACTACATTGTTGATGTCTGGCAGTGGACTCGGTCAGCTGGTGCTGGACCACTGCTGGTTACTACATTGTTGATGTCTGGCAGTGGACTCATCACCCAGTCTAGTATTTCAAGCAAAAAAAAAAATCCTAAATCTATTAGACATGTGTGTATGGAGTTCATTGAGGTGTGTAGAGTACACTGGGAGTTCATTGAGGTGTGTAGAGTACACTGGGAGTTCATTGAGGTGTGTAGAGTACACTGGGAGTTCATTGAGGTGTGTAGAGTACACTGGGAGTTCATTGAGGTGTGTAGAGTACACTGGGAGTTCATTGAGGTGTGTAGAGTACACTGGGAGTTCATTGAGGTGTGTAGAGTACACTGGGAGGTCACTGAGGTGTGTAGAGTACACTGGGAGGTCACTGAGGTGTGTAGAGTACACTGGGAGGTCATTGAGGTGTGTAGAGTACACTGGGAGGTCATTGAGGTGTGTAGAGTACACTGGGAGGTCATTGAGGTGTGTAGAGTACACTGGGAGGTCATTGAGGTGTGTAGAGTACACTGGGAGGTCATTGAGGTGTGTAGAGTACACTGGGAGGTCATTGAGGTGTGTAGAGTACACTGGGAGGTCATTGAGGTGTGTAGAGTACACTGGGAGGTCATTGAGGTGTGTAGAGTACACTGGGAGGTCATTGAGGTGTGTAGAGTACACTGGGAGGTCATTGAGGTGTGTAGAGTACACTGGGAGGTCATTGAGGTGTGTAGAGTACACTGGGAGGTCATTGAGGTGTGTAGAGTACACTGGGAGGTCATTGAGGTGTGTAGAGTACACTGGGAGTTCATTGGTATGTTCTGCAGGTCAGAGAGCCTCTGTAACTGTAAGAGTTTACCACAGACTGTGACAAGTGTGAATAACCGTAACCTGGACAGAAAAGTGGAATACACAACCCGCACTTAGGAGAGAGGAGCTTACGACGACGTTTCGGTCGACTTGGATCATTTACAATGTCCTGTCTCCTATGTGCGGGTTGTGTATTGTTCCAGTCACGGTATTGTGCCTTTGTCTTCTTGAGAAAAGTGGAAAGGACTGATTTAACTTTGATAAGATTAACGTCGGTTCTTTGCATTTGCAAATTCGTTGAACACTGTGAATATATCGTGTATAATTCTATGTTAATTTTATTCTTCGTAAATCGTTTGTGTTTCGTAAATGTTCGTGACTTAGATTTTGTTATATAGATTTTGCAAAACAAACTCATCCTTGATTCTGATGCCTTCCCTACCGCCCCACTTTTTCAACGCCCTCCTTCATCTTTCCATCGCCCACAGGAGGGCGGTACCCCTACTTTGGGAATCACTGACCAAATGGTTCTCGCTCGATCCCAGTTATTGAACCAGCGTACCCGTTACCACAACCGGTTCAGCAAGGCTGTCCCCAGTCCAGCTGCTGAGGTCACCCTTGGTAAGAAGCAACGGTGCAGAGGTCACCCTTGGTATGAAGCAACGGTGTAGAGATCACCCTTGGTAAGCAACAGTGCAGAGGTCACCCTTGGTAAGAAGCAACGATGCAGAGGTCACCCTTGGTATGAAGCATCGGTGCAGAGGTCACCCTTGGTATTAAGCATCGGTGCAGAGGTAACCCTTGGTATTAAGCAACGGTGCAGAGGTAACCCTTGGTATGAAGCAACGGTGCAGAGGTAACCCTTGGTGTGAAGCAACGGTGCAGAGATCACCCTTGGTAAGCAACAGTGCAGAGGTCAACATTGCTAAGAAGCAACGGTGCAGAGGTCACCCTTGGTATGAAACAATGGTGCAGTGGTTACCCTTGGTATGAAGCAACGGTGCAGAGGTTACCCTTGGTATGAAGCAACGTTTCAGAGGTCACTCTTGGTATGAAGCAACGGTGCAGAGATCACCCTTGGTAAGCAACAGTGCAGAGGTCACCCTTGGTAAGGAGCAACGGTGCAGAGAACACGTGAGGAACTGAGTCGACAGTGTTGTTAATCTATGGGAGTTGTTGTCTGAGAGGTGTTGTTGATGTCTGGGAGTTGTTGTTGATGTCTGGGAGTTGTTGTTGATGTCTGGGAGTTGTTGTTGATGTCTGGGAGTTGTTGTTGATGTCTGGGAGGTGTTGTTGATGTCTGTGAAGTATTGTTGATATCTGCAAAGTGTTGATGTCTGGGAGGTGTTGTTGATGTCTGGGAGGTGTTGTTGATGTCTGGGAGGTGATGATGTCTGGGAGGTGTTGTTGATGTCTGAGAGTGTTGATGTCTGGGAACCAAGAGAATGTCGTGACCGCAGCACTCACCTGGACTCGAGCCTCGCTGAGGTTAGTACGCTTGGCCAGTTCCTCCCTGACGAAGGCGTCAGGGTAGTGGGTCCTCTCGAAGACCTTCTCCAGCGCCGTCAGCTGCACCGAGGTGAAGGTGGTTCTGTTTCTCCGGGGTTTCTTCTTTCGTCCCTCTGCGTCCTCTTCTGTCCGAGAACAAGGAGAGAAAAAGTGATAGATTATTATGTCAGTCATTGATGAATTAAGACCCATGTGCAACACTTATTTACTGAGACGCTTCGCCACACAGTGGCAGCTTCATCAGTCCAATACAAAGAAGAATAGTGAAGCTCAGAAGGAAATTAAAATGGACTGATTACCTCACCTTCCTTCTAAACTTCAATATTCTTGTTTCAGACTGATGAAGCCGCTGTGTGGTGAAGAGTTTCCTCAGTCAAGATACCCAAGTGTTGCACATGTGTCTGATTGATCATCTTGTTGGTGCTGTGGATTATTTATCTACAAGTTACGTAATACCTGTTGTGGTTATAGGGCAGCCATTGTGGCTCACTGGAAACCTCTGTACAGACCAGGCAGCCACTGTGGCTCACTGGAAACCTCTGTACAGACCAGGCAGCCACTGTGGCTCACTGGAAACCTCTGTACAGACCAGGCAGCCACTGTGGCTCACTGGAAACCTCTGTACAGACCAGGCAGCCACTGTGGCTCACTGGAAACCTCTATCCTCTTCAAGGGGGGCTCCTTGCTGTGGTGAAGAGGCTCTTGGTCTGAGGAATCAGACCTGTCGGTCTCCTTCCTCGGACCGAACCTAATTACCCCCCCAATCCCCCCTCTCTATCCCATCCTCCCCTTTTTCCTTTCCTCCTCCTTCTCCCCACCCCTCCCTTTTGCCCTTCCTCTTTTTGGCCTTTGGGATTTCTCCCACAGGCGCGCTAGTTCCTAGGTAGGGGAAAGGATACCTGGGTCCATCCCATTCCGTTGAGGTTCTTGGCGGTGGCGTAGTTTGCCGTGGAATCTGGATCGCCTGGGGATGTCCCAATCCCTCTCCAGTACCCTGGAGTAGCTTTGGGTGTTTTTCGGGCGACGGGTGTATTTCTGGAAGCCACCTTTCGGATTCTGGGGGTGGTGGCCGAAGGAGGTATGCTTTGTGGCGGATATCTGGCCGCCCTCTCTTTTGTCCACCAAGGTAGCTCAGCAGATGTGAGGTTGCTATCCCGGATTGCTGGTTTACTGGCATGAAGGGTAGGGTATGGCACGGGTTCCATGCTGCATCTGTGCTACTAGCGGTGCTGAGGTCCTCTTGGGCGCGGAGGGAGATTTCCGGCCCTTTCATTCCTCCTGGGAACTATTCCTCCCTGCTCCCCCCTTTTTTTTATTCTTTTTTATTTTTATTTTCTTTTCTTCTTTCTTTTTTTTTCTTAAAAACAAAAAGCAAAGGAGTAACCTAACCATGGAGAACCCAGTCCATGAACCCACTACCCCCGGGCCCCTTCTTGATACCGCACCCCATTCTGACCCTGCCTTGTTTTTAGACCACTCTTCGGACACTCCTGATGCCCCTGTACCTCTTGCTGGTGCTGTTTCCTTACCCGCTTCAGGTACCGGGGCTTCGACTGACTCCTTCAATTTGTCTGAACTCTGCTCTCCTTTGACTATGCTTCCGGCTTCTCCCTCTAGAGTCCGGCAATTTTCGAATCGCCCGCCCATTTCACACCGGACCAACTCCGGTCCTACTCCTAAACGCCAACGTCAATCTCCTGATGATGCTCCTTCGTTACCTTCCCATTCTACTCAGAAAAGACCAACACGTCATGCACTCCCTCTCCACGCTCAGTTTCGGACCACACAATGGACTAAATTCTTTACTTTAAGACCGACTTCTTCTGCCTACCTTTCTGACCATAGTATTGGCAAAGCGCTCCTGCGTCATGTTGGTAGAGATATTTCATTTCATGCTCTCAAGAGCGGTACGTGCATTGTCACTGTCCAGAATGCTACACAAGCTCATGATCTTTCTCTCCTTTCGAATATCGATACTACTCCTATCACTATTGAAAAACATCTTTCTCTCAATTCTTGTAGTGGTACTGTCATTCTGCCCCATACCATAGTCCAACAATTTCCAGTCATGTGGCAATGACATTCTTGAACAGCTGGAACTCCAGGATCTCCCAATCCTCAAAGTAGACACTTATGTCCTTCCTGATCATGGGTGGAGACGTTACCCTTGCAATGTGGCTCATTTAACTTTTGACAGCCGAGAACTCCCGTCCTCTGTATATGTTGCGGGACATCGGTTACAAGTTCGAAAGGTGATACCTACACCGCAACAGTGTAGAAATTGCTGGCGTTTTGGTCACCCAGCGAAATATTGCAGATCTATGGCCGAATGCCCAGTCTGTGGTGCCGACGACCATTCTAATACATCTTGCAGTCAACCTCCATCTTGCCTTAATTGTAATGAAGCTCACCCTTCGTACTCCTGCCGTTGTCAGGTCTACTTAAATGAAAGTGAAATCCGTTGCCTCAAAGAGGCAGAAGGTCTCCCTTATGCTATGGCAGTTACTCATCTCTGCCTCCAAGGGAGACTACCCCGTGTTTCTTATTCTCGTGTTTCAAAACATCCCCCCACTTCTGGGGTCCCATCTTCTGCAGCCTCCTCTGTTGTTACCCCTCCCAGAGCCACTCCAGCATCTAATCCTTTTGCTGCCCTTGGCTCTGACGTCCCGACTACAACTCAGTCTGTTCTTACATCTTCGCGTCCTTCCTCACAAGCCCCAGTATCGACAAGACCTCGTACGACACCTAATACCAATCACCCCTCTACTTCTCAGAAGTCCAAAAAATCCACATTGCTCAAATCTTCTTTGCCCCTTCCTTCCCTTCTTCCACCTCCACACTTTACCTTTCCAGTCTCTGTGCCTAGTTCTTCCCCTCTCTCTGGCTCTATTACAAGTGTGGAGATTCACCCTCCTCCTCGTACTATGCCTTCCAACCCCATCCCCTCCCAAGTTTCTCCCTCTTCTGCCACCTCCCAGGTTTCTGCCTCTTCTGTCCCCCCCACACTTCATCTCCAGTCCCTTACACTCTTTCCTCCCCCTCTACTTTGGTACAGTCCATTACTGTCCCAATCTTTACTCACCCTCCCCCTTCTATCTCCAATATGGTCTCCCATACATCTTTGAATTCAGAAACACTTGAAGCCATTTCAGAATATATTGCAGAGACTAAACCTTCAATGGACACTGATTCACTTCCTGTTCCTTCTCTTCCCTCTCCTCCATCTTCACAACCCCATTCTTCACAATGCTCCGTTCCTTCGCTGCTTGAACGTCTTCCACTGCCACCACACGTTGACTTTTCTAACCCCTCTAGTCCGTAGGTGCCTTTCCCTACGGATTCCTGGTATTTTTTTCTTCATCGCCAATCATGGCCTATTTACAGTGGAATATCCGCGGCCTCGGGTAATCGGGGTGAGCTTCAGATGTTGCTTTCCAGGTTTTCCCCTGTTGGTGCTTGCTTACAAGAACCAAAATTACACTTGGCTGTTTTCCAACCTATCTCAGGCTATAATTTATTGTATTCTTCGGATCCTTTCTCAGATGGGACCTTTAATGAAAGTGCCCTTCTTCTACGCAATATTCTGTACTGTCAACTATTTGTCCATACCTCACTGCATTACACTGCAGCCCGTATCCACTTGATAAGTGGTTTACAATATGTTCTTTATATCTCTCTCCTCGAGCATTTTCTATCCCAGACTTTGCCTTTCTTGTTTCATCCTTACCACCACCACTTCTGTTACTTGGTGATTTTAACGCCCACCATTTCCTCTGGGGGGGGGGGTCTTATTGTGACTCGTGTGGCATCCAGTTGGAGGCTTTTCTCGCCTCTCACCCCCTCCATGTTTTAAATACGGGTACTCCCACCCATTTTGATCCTCGTACTCATATTCTCTCTTGCATCGATCTATCCGTCTGCTCTTCCTCCACTGCACCAGACTTCACCTGGTCTGTTCTACTGGACTTACATGACAGTGATCATTTTCCAATCATTCTTACTTTTCCTTCCTATTCACCACCTTTCCGTAGCCCTCGCTGGCAATTTGATCGGGCAAATTGGGATCTTTACTCGCAACTCACTGCTTTTAGTGAGGTTCCTCCTTCGTCCTCCATTGATGAGCTCCTACATCTCTTCTCGACGTCAGTTTATACCGCAGCTTCTCATTCTATACCCCAAACCTCAGGCAGGCATTCTCAGAAGTGCGTGCCTTGGTGGTCTCCTGCTTGTGCTCGTGCAGTACATTTGAAACGCTCTGCATGGGGCAGGTACCAGTACAATAGAACCGCTGAGAGACTTCTTGATTTTAAGCAGAAGTGTGTGATCGCTCTCCGTGTCATCCGTGAAGCTAAACACACTTGCTGGCGAGACTATGTTTCCACCATCACCTCTGCTTCTTCTATGAATGCAGTCTGGAAAAAAGTGAGGAAATTGAGTGGTAAATACTCTCCTGACCCGGCTCCTGTTCTACCGGTTGCTGGTGTTGATGTAGCAAACCCTCTCGACGTTGCCATTGAACTTGGCACACATCTGGTCCGTATTTCCCGGGGGCTCCATCTATGCCCCTCGTTTCTTTCCTCAAAGTCTGCCAGAGAGTTAGTACCCTTGGACTTTTCTTCTCTCAGAGAAGAACAGTATAATGTGCCTTTTACACTTCAAGAACTAGAGGCAACGCTCTCAGCTTGCCGATCATCGGCAGCTGGGCCTGACGACATTCATATTCTTATGTTACAACATTTACATCGGTCAGCCCTTGTAGTCCTCTTACACCTCTTCAATCTTATTTGGGCACAAGGAGTTCTTCCCCAGCTGTGGAAATCTGCCATTGTTCTCCCTTTCCGCAAACCGGGTACTACAGGACATGATGCCTCCCACTATTGTCCCATCGCTCTTACTAGTGCAGTTTGCAAAGTGATGGAAAGTCTCGTAAATCGACGTTTAATGTGGTATTTAGAGACACACAACAGTCTCTCCGCTAGTCAATATGGCTTTCGTAAGGGCCGTTCTACCCTAGACCCCTTACTACGCTTGGATACGTATGTTCGTAATGCCTTTGCGAATAATCACTCAGTTATTGCCATATTTTTTGACCTTGAGAAGGCATATAACACAACTTGGAGGTATAATATTTTGGCCCAGGCCCACTCCTTAGGCCTCCGAGGCAATCTACCATCCTTCCTTAAGAACTTTTTAACTGACAGACATTTCCGTGTTCGAGTCAGTAATGTTCTTTCCCCGGACTTCGTCCAAGCTGAAGGTGTCCCTCAGGGATGTGTTCTAAGCACAACACTTTTTCTCCTTGCTATAAATGATTTGGCCTCTGTTCTTCCACCCAATATTTGGTCATCACTCTGTTGATGACTTCGCTATTGCTTGTGCAGGCGCTGACTGTCATCTCATTGCAGTTTCTCTCCAGCATGCGGTCGACAGTGTTTCCACTTGGGCCACCACACATGGGTTTAAATTTTCCAGTACCAAAACTCACCAAATTACTTTCACTAGACGCTCTGTCATCTCCGATCATCCTTTGTATCTCTATGGCTCCCGTATCCCCGAACGTGATAGTCAGGTTTCTAGGCCTTCTCTTTGACCGTAGGTTATCCTGGAAACCTCACATTACCTCTCTGAAGGCAACTTGTCACAGCCGGCTAAACCTTCTTAAAACCCTTGCTCATCTTTCCTGGGGAGCTGATCGTCGATCTCTGCTTTGCCTACATTCAGCCCTCGTTTTATCGAAACTCGATTATGGTGACCAGATTTATTCAGCGGCCTCTCCTGCTACTCTCTCTAGCCTTAACCCCATCCATCACCAAGGATTGCGTTTGTGCCTTGGTGCTTTTCGCTCTTCCCCTGTTGAAAGCCTCTATGCAGAAGCGAATGTTCCATCCTTGTCTGATCGCCGTGATGCCCATTGCCTTCGCTACTATGTACGCTCTCACGATCTCCACAATCCTTCCATTTATAGAATGGTCACCAATATTAGTAGACATTCTTTATTTGTTCACCGCCCCTGTTTGCTCCGTCCCTTATCTCTTCGCCTACATTCGCTCGTCTTCCCTTCAGTTACCACCTTTATATGTTCATGTAGCATCTCACTTTTCCCTACCCCCCTGGGAAGTTCCAGCTGTTCGGGTCTGTTCTTTCTCACTTCCTTGCTCGAAAGCTCAACTGCCTACGGTGGCTTCCCGCTCTCTTTTTCTTGATCACTTCCACTCCCATTCTCATGCCATCGCTGTGTACACAGATGGCTCTAAGTCTTCAGACAGCGTCGGATTCGCAGCAGTGTTTCCGGACAGCGTCGTGCGGGGGCATTTACTATCTTCGGCTAGCATTTTTACTGCTGAATTGTATGCCATTCTTGCAGCACTTATTCGTATCGCATCTATGCCTGTGTCATCATTTGTGGTAGTCTCAGACTCCCTTAGTGCTCTACAGGCTATACGAAAATTTGATACATCTTGCCCCCTAGTTCTCCGTATCCAACTTTGGCTACGCCGTATCTCTACCAAGCATAAAGATATTATTTTTTGTTGGGTCCCTGGTCATGTCGACGTACAGGGCAATGAACAGGCAGACACTGCTGCGTGGTCAGCAGTACATGACCTACCAATTTCCTATAGAGGTGTTCCATTTCCGGACTATTTTGCTGCAATAACTACCCACCTTCACACCCGTTGGCAACAACGTTGGTCAACTCTGCTCGGTAACAAACTTCATTCTATTAAACCGAACATAGGTTACTGGCCGTCTTCTTGTCATCAGTGCCGTGGTTGGGAGACCACTCTCTCCCGCCTTCGCATTGGCCACACTCGTCTTACTCGTGGGTATCTCATGGAGAGGCACCCTATTCCTCTCTGTGAGCAGTGTCAAGTTCCAGTATCGATTAGCCACATTCTGTTAGACTGCCCTCTCTATCAACGAGTACGCAGAATTTACCTCCAATGTCATCTTTGTTCTACTACTCTCTCTTTATCTTCCCTTCTTGCTGATGGACCCTCCTTTAATCCTGACTCTCTCATTGACTTCTTGACAACGACTGATTTACTCCACAAACTCTGATGATGATACCTTACGCACTCCCCTCAGCCCTTTCTAGTTCAGTCTCTTGCTGCCCTTTACCCCTTTCACCATCCACTGCCCTGCTGTTATCCATAACCTATTACTCATCCATCTCCCTTTTGCCACCTGATGCCCTCGCTTCCTTCCTACCCTGCAGCGCTGTATAGCCCTTGTGGCTTAGCGCTTCTTTTTGATTATAATAATAATAATGGAAACCTCTGTACAGACCAGGCAGCCACTGTGGCTCACTGGAAACCTCTGTACAGACCAGGCAGCAACTGTGGCTCACTGGAAACCTCTATACAGACCAGGCAGCCACTGTGGCTCACTGGAAACCTCTATACAGACCAGGTTTCCCAGACACAACAAATTTTGTTTTCAAGTATTTTTTTTTTATTTTTGTCCAGTGGTGTTTTTTTTTTGTAATGTTTTTATTTAAATCGTCTTTAAAAAAAATCGAGTCTTTACAAAAAAAAAATCAGGTCTTTTTTCATTTTTTTTTTAAATATTTTTTCAGGTCTTTTTCAAATATTTTTCAGGTCTTTTTCAAATATTTTTCAGGTCTTTTTCAAATATTTTTCAGGTCTTTTTCAAATATTTTTCAGGTCTTTTTCAAATATTTTTCAGGTCTTTTTCAAATATTTTTCAGGTCTTTTTCAAATATTTTTCAGGTCTTTTTCAAATATTTTTCAGGTCTTTTTCAAGAATTTAAAAAAAAATCGGATATTTTTTTTTAATATTTTTGAAGTGTTTTTCAAACCTTTCTTAATCAGATAATTTTCAAATCTGAAACATTTGTCAAATGTTTTTTTTCTCCAAGTTTCTTTTTTTGTTGTTGTTTTTGTCTTCTTTTTTCTTTTTCTTATTCTTCTTGCTATTGTTCTTTTTGTTGTTGTTGTTGTTGTTGTTGCGCCTGAGTGCCAGGTCTCCTGGCACTACATGTGTCGCGGCTGCCACTAAGTCCTAAGGTGAAGAATGCTACCCACTTCTTGTTTTATTGGGGGTCTTTGTGTCGAGTGGCAGGGCGGAGGGCAGGGCAGAGGGCAGGGCTGGGGGGGGGAACGGAAGGCAGGGAGGAGGAGGGGGGGCAGAGCGGAGGGCAGGCCAGGGGGGGGGAGGAAGGGCTTACGTCTGATTATAAGGCACATCAGAGGGGATCTCGTCACACAAGGCGACGTAAGGCTTGATACTGGATAATGAGACGCAAGTCTGTGTTTGTGAACTCAACCTCCATCCCCAGCACAGCCTCCGTCCCCAGCACAGCCTCCATCCCCAGCACAGCCTCCGTCCCCAGCACAGCCTCCGTCCCCAGCACAGCCTCCATCCCCAGCACAGCCTCCATCCCCAGCACAGCCTCCGTCCCCAGCACAGCCTCCGTCCCCAGCACAGCCTCCATCCCCAGCACAGCCTCCATCCCCAGCACAGCCTCCGTCCCCAGCACAGCCTCCGTCCCCAGCACAGCCTCCATCCCTAGCACAGCCTCCGTCCCCAGCACAGCCTCCGTCCCCAGCACAGCCTCCGTCCCCAGCACAGCCTCCATCCCCAGCACAGCCTCCATCCCCAGCACAGCCTCCGTCCCCAGCACAGCCTCCGTCCCCAGCACAGCCTCCATCCCTAGCACAGCCTCCGTCCCCAGCACAGCCTCCATCCCTAGCACAGCCTCCGTCCCCAGCACAGCCTCCATCCCTAGCACAGCCTCCGTCCCCAGCACAGCCTCCGTCCCCAGCACAGCCTCCGTCCCCAGCACAGCCTCCGTCCCCAGCACAGCCTCCGTCCCCAGCACAGCCTCCGTCCCCAGCACAGCCTCCGTCCCCAGCACAGCCTCCGTCCCCAGCACAGCCTCCGTCCCCAGCACAGCCTCCGTCCCCAGCACAGCCTCCGTCCCCAGCACAGCCTCCGTCCCCAGCACAGCCTCCGTCCCCAGCACAGCCTCCGTCCCCAGCACAGCCTCCGTCCCCAGCACGAACTCCATCCCCAGCACAGCCTCCGTCCCCAGCACGAACTCCATCCCCAGCACAGCCTCTGTCCCCAGCACAGCCTCCGTCCCCAGCACAGCCTCCGTCCCCAGCACAGCCTCTGTCCCCAGCACAGCCTCCGTCCCCAGCACAGCCTCCATCCCCAGCACAGCCTCCGTCCCCAGCACGAAGTCCATCCCTAGCACAGCCTCCGTCCCCAGCACGAACTCCATCCCCAGCACAGCCTCTGTCCCCAGCACAGCCTCCATCCCCAGCACAGCCTCTGTCCCCAGCACAGCCTCCGTCCCCAGCACAGCCTCCGTCCCCAGCACAGCCTCCGTCCCCAGCACAGCCTCCGTCCCCAGCACAGCCTCCGTCCCCAGCACAGCCTCCATCCCCAGCACGAACTCCATCCCCAGCACAGCTTCCGTCCCCAGCACAGCCTCCATCCCCAGCACAGCCTCCGTCCCCAGCACAGCCTCCATCCCCAGCACAGCCTCCATCCCCAGCACAGCCTTCGTCCCCAGCACAGCCTCCATCCCCAGCACGAACTCCATCCCCAGCACAGCCTCCGTCCCCAGCACAGCCTCCGTCCCCAGCACAGCCTCCGTCCCCAGCACAGCCTCCGTCCCCAGCACAGCCTCCATCCCCAGCACAGCCTCCATCCCCAGCACAGCCTCCGTCCCCAGCACAGCCTCCGTCCCCAGCACAAACTCCATCCCCAGCACAGCCTCCGTCCCCAGCACAGCCTCCGTCCCCAGCACAGCCTCCGTCCCCAGCACAAACTCCATCCCCAGCACAGCCTCCGTCCCCAGCACAGCCTCCGTCCCCAGCACAGCCTCCGTCCCCAGCACAAACTCCATCCCCAGCACAGCCTCCATCCACAGCACAGCCTCCATCCACAGCACAGCCTCCATCCACAGCACAACCTCCATCCACAGCACAGCCTCCGTCCCCAGCACTGTAGACAGCCTGTACTGGCAGAGCACACAGCCTAGCCGTCTGCTCTGACTAGTTCATATTTCGCGGCATTCAGTGCTGCCCTCTGTAGGCCTACCTAGGTCGGTGGGACACACAGTCCACCCTCTCTCACTCCCGCCTGGACCGACTTGCCGTACACAAGTTCTCCCCCCTCCACGGACTGGCTTGCGGTCACTTCCTCACACTGCCCGTTGTGTACTCACTCCTACCCGATTAAAGCCAATCTAGTCCACGGCCGTATCATTGCTACCTACGCTACCTTCATCGGCACTAAACCGCTGTTCAACAGTAAGAACAGCAATAACAGTGGTGACAGCGGAGTCAGCGGCATTGTGAGCCTTTTCAGGGTGGAGGGGATCGGTCGACACCAGTCAACATCATCCGTCGTCATCCAACGCACCTGCTAGCCTAAAGAGTTATCTGCTACTCCCAGCGTCTTGACGGGACCCGAGATAGATCTTCGTCCTAGATTTTTCCCACAAAATCTGGACATAGGCATCACGGCGTCATCTCCAGCCTTAGCAGTCACGTGTTCACCTCATCACCCTCTCTACAGCCCTTCAACACTCTCCAGCACCATTCTCCTGCCTCCTACAGCGTCCCTACGCCCTTCGCAGCTACAAGAAGTAGTTTCCTCCAAGAAGTTCTACCTGGCTTAGCCACGTGGGAACCCAGTTGGCTTAGCCCCTAAGCCAGCAAAGTTCAGCGTCTACAGCAGCTCGTGACTCATCATAGTGTCTACTACTACTCAGCGCCTACGTATCTCCAGCCAGTGCAGTTTTTTTTTTTGTGTTGCCCAGTTTAAAAAATCTTTTTTTTTTTCCCTTTCCCTTGTTGTTTTATTCCCAGTTCATCACCAGTTCTGTTTTCCCCAGTGATTTGTTACAGTAAAACTTACTCGTCCCAGTTCAAAGTTTCACTTAAGCTTGTTTTTAGCACGTTCGAGTAGTGCAGTAAATGTTTTGTTCTCCGTGTGCTGAAGCCGCAGTCAGTCAGCGCGCCCAGACACGCTTGCCAGTGTAAACAACCATACACCAGCTGTGGTTCACGCCGGGTACCCACGTCTAATATTTTATACCTCCACAGAGTTACTCCGGTCTTTCCTGTTCTTCCCAAGTCCTTTCTGATATTTTTTTTCTACGACATTGAAGCCCCATAGCAGTATACAAATGCTACGAGGCGTGTAGTGACACTAGAACATCACTGAAAGTTCCAGCACCTGCCGTACCTTCGTCCACCTGCACTCAAAGTTAAGTAAACAGTGACTTACCTAGCATTTCCTAATATTTTGTGACATTATTTAACTGTCCTGCACCAATACAGTTAGTTACTGAAGCCATACTTCAGTAAATTGTTCAGTGTCATCAGTGCACATTTTGCCATTTACCTACAGCTTAAATTTTGTGAATTTATTTTTGCACTCCTACATTTTAAATTCCAGTTTTTTTATTCTGCTTCTTGCACCTCAGTTATTGATTTAAATTGTTCAGTGTTAACCATTTATACAATTTATCTCTCACATACAGTTTTCATGTAATTCCTGTGTGCTGTTATTTTTTTTTAGTTGCACCTGCAAGTTAGCCACAGATTGTTGACACCCCTGCACTGTTTTGTTTGTTAGTTTTTTTTTAATAAGTGTAATCTTCAAGTACTTAAGTATTAGTATATTCTACCTGCAGTCATACAATCTGTGCCTAGCCCATTAAATTTTTTTTTCTGTTCCCCCATTTATTTTGCTCTACATATATTCTATGTTTTATCAGTGAATATTCACCTATGTGCATTGCTTTTTGCTATTTTATATACCCAAGTCATTGAGTGTATTTTTGGGAACCTGCTTATTTACCATTAATTACCAAAATTCCTTGTGAAGTTAATTAATTTTGACCTTGAGATTGTGCAAATTTTTTTTTTCTTTTGCCAGTGTACACCCTGCTAACACCAGTTAACCTTTGCCATATTCTTGAATTTAATAATTTGCATTTTTATTAATTTTATTTTGTGTGCAATATAGCAATTCTGGTCAGTGTATTTTTTTTTTGTGTGATTTTTGGCACTATTCCATACTCTGATATCTTTTTGTGCCAACTTCCCTTGTGCTAGTGAATTACCCCTTTTTTTTTTTTTTTTTTTTTGCATTTCAATTTGTAACTGTTAGCACCCGCAATCCTTTTTAAACTGTGCTTGCAGCACAGTTTAGTGTTGTGTAGTACCTGATTTATTTTAATTTTGTGCAATTTTTGCTACCAGTGTTTACAGTTCAACTCCTTTTCATAAATTTTGTTGCCAGATTCCTGGTGAAATTATTGACTAACCTTAGCTTCATTTTGTGCACTTCCCTGTAGTACATTCACTTGCATACATCTCTTATTTTGTGTTCAGAGTGTATCACTATTCCCCTTTTTATTGTTGTTTTGCTCAAATTATTTCTATCACTAAGCAGTTTACCTAGTACTGTGGTGCTGAGTTCTCTTTGACTCTGTTTTGAATTGTAGCCAGTGCATACCATTTCTTGCTCTGACCTGTTTACCATCTTCGTGACCTACTTGCATTTCAACAATTGACGTCATGACTAAGACACGCAGTGGCCATGCCGTTACCCCAGATTCTGCTGGTGCCAGCAATGGTGCCTCAGCCAGCGTGAGCACGCGGCAGGGCATCGAAGCCCCAGCGACAGTTGGTCAACTTGTGGCTCACGCCTCGAACACCAGTGGGCCGGCTCGTCGTCCACACCTGACCCTTATTTTCGACGGTCGTGCAAATAGTTTAGAGCCATGGCTGCAGTCAGTCGAGGCGACTGTTCAGGCTCTATTTGATAGCCCAACAGATACACAGTACATTCGTGCTGCTGTTGCAGCAGTGGATCTCACCCAGGGTGATATAGGTGCCTTTGTGCAGCTCAAGCGCGTCTGTAAGATTCAGTCTTGGGGTGAACTTAAGGAGGAATTTAGGCGTTATTTTCGGCGTAGTCGCCAACGCCATTACATTGACATCGTTACCAGCGTCTTGGCCGAATGTCAATACCGGCACGAAAGCCCCCTGGCTTGCATTTGCCGTTTCGAGCAAGCCGCCACGGACTTTACTGATGCCGTCAACTCCACTAAGTGGGCGGATGGTGATGGCCGTATTGCTATTAAAGACATCATCCCCATGCTGGCTGTCGGCATCATGCGGAGGGATTCCGCCCCTAACCTCTGGGCTGCCATTGATGCGCTAGGACTCGGCCCTCAGCACGACGTCCTGGGTGCATATGACGCCATCGACTCGCTCAAGCCGCCTTCCGAGCAAGGCAAGGTTTGCCGCTTTGCGGATGATCCCCTACCCATCCTTGCAGCGCCGTCCGCAGTGACCCCGCGGTCGCAGCCGGAAGTCACTTTTGCTGCTGCTGTCAGACAGCCAGCTCACAAAGGTTCTAACCCCAGTCCCACTAATACGCGCCTAAGTAAAAATAGCGACCACAGTAACAACAGTCGGTCTTATACAAAAAAGCAGTCATCGACTTCCTGGACCAGGGCGAAACGTCGCCAGCAGACACCACCCCCAACCTCACCCGCTAAGCGTGTAGTGACTTGTTTTAACTGTGGCAAACGAGGGCACTACCGATCTGAGTGTTACAAACTTAAGTCCCCGCAAAGTAACCGTCACAGTCCCCACGCTCAGTATCAAGGTAACCGTCACCGTCCCCATGCCCAGTCTCGCGAGGGAATCTGTGTTTACCACAATACTTCCAGTCATACCTCCCATGAGTGTAACAAGCTGCGAAGTATGCTGACAGCTGAGTGGAGCAAGCAGTCGTCGCGCAATGCACATGCTCGTAGAAGCCCTTCCACTAGTTCGGGGGAAGAGGCGCGTCCGCAAAACCAGCGAAAGACGTAGTAACCCTGTCGGAGTCGCTGTATTCCGTCCCTGTCCGCAATGCATTCGCCGCCCTGGGCAGTGATACGCTTGCCGACAGTGAGGAAACCGAGTGTCTTGACGTTGTTGCTGAGACTCTTACCGTACCTTCCAGGTCGAGCCTCGTCAACAAGTGTCGAGCCTCGAGCAGCTGTGACTCCGGGGATCTCGTCGGCCTGTCATGCCTTCATGTTCGGTATGACAACCCATGTGGACCGCTCATCGAGTCCACTGTCCACAATAAGCCTGTTCAGCTTTTCCTAGACACAGGTTCGGTGGTTAACATTGTCCGCTCCACCTTTTTCCGAGACATTGGCCTTCACGCGGCCATGTTGACAGAGCCATCTGCCATTCAGACCTTGAGAGGAGTCTCAGGTAAACCGCTGACGGTTCGCGGTCGCACAACGCTAGAATTTGTGGTCCAGGGTCACAAGCTGTCCGCAAAATTCTTAGTCGTAGATGGTATTGTTTTCCATGGTGACCTGCTCATAGGGTTCAAAACCATGGCAGATCTTAGGATCCGTTTAGATCCAGCTGAGTGGAAAGCGGAATTCAACGGAGTGGATGTGCCCTTCTGGGGCGTGCGCTTAGGATCCACTACGTGCTACTCCGTCTCAGAGTACGCACAGTGCCTAGAATCGTTGGAAACCGGTGGTTTCCATAGCACATTCTCCCCGGGGTCGGTCTCTCGTCCTGATCGACCTCGTAGTAGAGCTCGTTGCCCATCACCTCCTGGCCATCAGCGCGTAGTTACCAGTGAAACCCAGTCTGGGGACGCCCAGTCTAACCTTCACTCTAACTCTGACGCTGTTGTAGAGACCAGCAGTTGTCAAGCCGCAGTATCCCTGTCGGCAGGCGACTGTCTGACTCGTGTCATGGCATCAGCGAGCAGAGTTACTGCTTGTACAAAGTATGACGTCACTTTGTCAGCTAACTCGCTCACTCCTGTTACGGTGTACGTGAGCAGAGCTTTTGAAGGAGACCATGTGCTGGTTGACAACGACACATGCCGAGTCAAGGGCCTCTCCCTTGAACCATCCTTGCACACAGTGCAACGTGGTAAGTTGCAAGTCCTTGTTGTCAACATGCATAGTCGAGAATTTCCCCTGCGGAAGAATACCTCACTTGTTGACCTTGTCAGATTCCCTCTCCCGGTGAGAGTGGAGGGTGAAGCCCCAGCTGACTTCCTTGTGAGTGCAGTTCTCCCAGGCGAGTCTGCTGCTGACTCTTCCAACACCCGGCCAGTGCAGGAAGATGATCTAGCTTTGACAGACTATCCTGAAGAGGTTCCAAAACTTCTCCAGGTTCTCAATCGTGCACGTTCTGCAGTTGCACTAGATGGTGAGTCAATGGGTTTGACCTCACTGATCTCTCACCGTATTCCACTTGACAAAGGTACTAAACCCATTTATGTACCTGCGTATCGCCTGCCACATGCGCAAAGAGTCTTCGCCGAAGAACTCATTACACGGATGCTCCGTGATGGAGTTATTGAGGAGTCCACTTCCCCGTGGAATGCTCCCCTTATTCTGGTTCCCAAGAAAGACGGAACCTGGCGCCCTGTTATCGATTACAGGAAACTGAATGCATGTACCATCCCAGACCGTTTTCCATTGCCAGTTCTGAACGACCTGTTGCAGAACATCGGCGATAATAAGGTCTTTTCAACTCTTGATCTTCTTCAAGGGTTCTGGCAGATCCCCCTCGATGATGAGAGTAGAGAGTTGACAGCTTTCTCTACTCCAACTGGTCATTACCAGTTCAGGAGGATGCCCTTCGGCTTGCGCGGAAGCCCAATCACGTTTAGTCGTTTGATGACGACAATTTTCCGTACCCTCCTAGGTGGCACGCTCATGGTCTACCTGGATGATCTCATAGTCATGTCGCAAGATGTCCCGTCACATCTTGAGAAACTTGACAGGGTATTGGACAGGCTAGCTCAGGCAAATCTTAAGGTAAAGCTCTCCAAATGTCATTTCCTCCGGAAGGAAATAAAATTTCTGGGTCACGTAGTAACTCAGAATGGCATAAAGACGGACGAGTCTAAAATCTCGGCCGTGCAGAAATTCCCCAGACCCATGACGGCGGATGCAGTCCGGTCCTTCATAGGCCTGGCGGGTTTCTACCGCACCTTTATCGCAGGTTTCTCCACCATTGCGGCACCCCTGACACGCTTACTCAAGAAGGATGCCCCTTTTGAGTGGACGTGCGATCAGGAACGAGCTTTTGTCATTCTTAAGAACAAGTTAACATCAGCCCCAACCCTTAGATTCCCTGATTTCACCAAGGCATTTACCTTGACGACTGATGCCAGCAAAGTTGGCATCGGTGCAGTCTTGTCACAAGAATCTAATGGGAAGCAACAGCCTATTGCCTATGCTAGCCGTGTTCTTACTAAAGCGGAAGTCAATTATTCAGTGACAGAGCTAGAAGCTTTAGCCATTGTATGGGCCCTGAGTCATTTTCGGGATATCATCTATCATTATCCTATCAAGATTTATACAGATCATTTACCCTTATTGGCCCTTTTTGCAAATAAGAACCTCTCGGGAAAGCATGCTCGGTGGTCGCTCACGTTCAATGACTACAACCCTGAAATTTGCTATGTCCCAGGTAAGCAAAATGTTGTAGCTGACGCCCTGTCGAGACATATAGCATTCGTGAGTGTCGGCAATTCGTTCTCTGTTGAGGATCTCGAGAGAGCCCAACGACAGGACCCTGTGTGGTCTCCAGTCCTTCGTTTCCTTACCAAGGAGGACGTTGACTTACAGGTCAAGTCTCCCGTTCCACTGAAGGATTTAGTGGTCAACCAAGGAGTACTGTGCCGTGTTGCACAGCTGGTGGACCCCGGCAGAACCGTATACCAACTGGTGATACCAGAGTCCATGATACCAGCTACTCTTAGGTTGATCCACAATGTCCCAGGTGTAGCGCACCCCGGGAAGGACCGCAGTATCAAACAGGCACGAATGAAATATTTCTGGCCTAAGATGGCATCGGACATTGCCAAGCATGTACACCAGTGTGTTGTCTGCCTACAGCACAAGGGTACCATTACAGGTCCTAACCCCATTCTAAAGTATCCCATTACAAAGGAGCCCTGGGAGAGAACTTCTGTCGACCTGTTGACGAACTTCTCGACCTCGGAGAAGGGAAATAAGCACCTGCTTGTAATGGTAGATAACTTGACGCGGTACAGTGAATTAGTACCCATTCCTGATAAAACCGCTGAAACGGTCGCTAGTGCTTTCCGTGAGCATGTTGTTCTTCGTCATACTTGCCCACGTGTCCTTCTGTCAGACAATGGGTCTGAGTTTATAAATGGCATAATGCAGGATCTTTGCTCCAGATTCAACATTCATCAAGCGCCAGTAGCTCCACGCCACCCTGCGAGTAATGGTCTTGCTGAACGTACAAATCGCAAAGTCCTGGAGGTGCTCAGAGTAACCGTTAACCCAAGTTGTACTACATGGGATGAGGCTATCCCAGACGTTCAGTGTACATTAAATTCCTCCCTCAACAGCTCGATCGGTGAGACACCTCATTTTGCTTTGTATGGCTATGACAAGCGCTTACCATATGAAATTCTGTTTACTCCACCTAGACCTACTTACGATACTGATAACCCCAGTGTAGTAAAGATGAGGACAACGCAGCTTGTCTTCCAGCGGGTACGAGAGAACCTTATGAAAGCTACTGATAGGTTCACGTCAGAGCGCAATGCCCGCGCCAAGGAAAGCAAAGTGGAACCAGGTTGCAAAGTTATGTTGCTCAACCCAGTGCAGACCCCAGGTATGCACAAACTTGTCCCAAAGTTTGTGGGTCCTTACCGTGTCCTACGACAGCTCCGTGGCAATAAGTTCGAGGTGAGGGAGATTGCTACGGGAATTATCAAGGAAGCCCACCTTGATCACATGAAGTATGTGGACCATATGCAGGCCGAAGTAGAGCTGGAGGCGCGTGCGTTGCAACGCCACGATCAGACTAATGTTAGGGACAAACCGTCTACCCCTTCTCCCGCTACTGCTGGTACGGAAGACGGCCCAGTAAGGCTCCATACTTATGGCCTGCGACCCAGGACAACAGTACATTTCTGTGACATTGACGTACCTACTGACTTGTCCGACTCCTACGCTAGTTATGCTAATTGTTTGCTTGCAGAAATGGGTATAAATGCACACACATTGTATAGCTAGTCGATAATAGAGTCAGGGTGGACAACATCATGTAATTATGTAAATACTTTTAGAAGGGTACCCAGAGTGTAATGAATTCCATGGATATAGTATTATTGTATGTATGTGCACCAGTGTTTTTTCTACTAAAGAAAAAAAGCCTGTATTACGGTCAGGGCAGTGCTGCCCTCTGAGTTACATGTCACACCTTAGGAAATGCTACTGTCAGTCATTGTTTGCAGATGTGAGCGTGCAACAACGTTAGTAGACGAGTGGTCAACTGATGTTCAGCCCTGCGGACAACCTGTATATAGAAGATTTTAGTTCCAGTGCTGACGTCTCCCGGCTCTCTACTCGATGAAACAGCGCGGGCAAACCAGTTTTCTCTTCCCCTGGATGGGAGAGTTTTTTTTTGCCTGTTGCATTTTTTTGTCCATTTTTTATTTACTAGTGAGCGAAAGCCAGTCCCTCTCTGGGGTAGCTAGTGTAATTCCTTTATACCTATGGGCCCACCAGTATTGTCGCGTCGGGACGACGCGAGGTGCGTGGCCGAGCAAATGTAGACAGCCTGTACTGGCAGAGCACACAGCCTAGCCGTCTGCTCTGACTAGTTCATATTTCGCGGCATTCAGTGCTGCCCTCTGTAGGCCTACCTAGGTCGGTGGGACACACAGTCCACCCTCTCTCACTCCCGCCTGGACCGACTTGCCGTACACAAGTTCTCCCCCCTCCACGGACTGGCTTGCGGTCACTTCCTCACACTGCCCGTTGTGTACTCACTCCTACCCGATTAAAGCCAATCTAGTCCACGGCCGTATCATTGCTACCTACGCTACCTTCATCGGCACTAAACCGCTGTTCAACAGTAAGAACAGCAATAACAGCACAGCCTCCGTCCCCAGCACAAACTCCATCCCCAGCACAGCCTCCGTCCCCAGCACAGCCTCCGTCCCCAGCACAGCCTCCGTCCCCAGCACAGCCTCCGTCCCCAGCACAGCCTCCGTCCCCAGCACAAACTCCATCCCCAGCACAGCCTCCGTCCCCAGCACAGCCTCCGTCCCCAGCACAGCCTCCGTCCCCAGCACAAACTCCATCCCCAGCACAGCCTCCGTCCCCAGCACAGCCTCCATCCACAGCACAACCTCCATCCACAGCACAGCCTCCATCCACAGCACAGCCTCCATCCCCAGCACAACCTCCATCCCCAGCACAACCTCCATCCCCAGCACAACCTCCATCCACAGCACAACCTCCATCCACAGCACAACCTCCATCCCCAGCACAGCCTCCATCCCCAGCACAGCCTCCATCCCCAGCACAACCTCCATCCCCAGCACAACCTCCATCCCCAGCACAACCTCCATCCACAGCACAACCTCCATCCACAGTACAACCTCCATCCCCAGCAAGACCTCCATCCCATCACAACCTCCATCCCCAGCACAACCTCCATCACCAGCACAACCTCCATCCCCAGCACAACCTCCATCCCCAACACAGCCTCCACCCCTACACTACAGCAGGATCCGAAAGCCTGTAAACTCCTGGATGGGCTGTCTTGGGCTGGGCAAGAAGGCTTCCCCAGTGGCAGGTACCCGGGGCTGTAGTAAGCCTTTATAACAGCGGCTCCCACCCTGTGTTACGCTGACCCCTGGGGGTCCACAAAGGTAGTACTGGAGGTCCACAACGGTAGTACTGGGGGTCCACAAGGGTAGTACTGGAGGTCCACAAAGGTAGTACTGGAGGTCCACAAAGGTAGTACAGGGGGGTCCACAAAGGTAGTGCTGGAGGTCCACAAAGGTAGTACTGGGTGGTCCACAAAGGTAGTACTGGAGGTCCACAAAGGTGGTACTGGAGACCCACAAAGGTAGTACTTGAGGTCCACAAAGGTATTACTGGAGACCCACAAAGGCAGTACTTGAGGTCCACAAAGATAGTACTTGAGGTCCACAAAGGTAGTACTTGAGGTCCACAAAGATAGTACTTGAGGTCCACAAAGTAGTACTGGAGGTCCACAAAGATAGTACTTGAGGTCCACATAGCAGTACTGGAGGTCCACAAAGGTAGTACTGGAAGTTAAAAAAAAAAATTGGGGTCCCTGGAAAAATCAATTTACACAATACAGGAGGGCCCCGCTTGTACATAAGGGCCCCGCTTGTACATAAGGGCCCCGCTTGTACATAAGGGCCCCGCTTGTACATAAGGGCCCCACTTGTACATAAGGGCCCCGCTTGTACATAAGGGCCCCGCTTGTACATAAGGGCCCAGCTTGTACATAAGGGCCCAGCTTGTACATAAGGGCCCCGCTTGTACATAAGAGCCCCGCTTGTACTTAAGGGCTTCGTTTGTACATAAGGCATTAGGGGAATTGCCAATAAACCCCTGGCTGCCTTCAAGAGAGAGCTGGACAGATACCTAAAGTCAGTGCCGGATCAGCCGGGCTGTGGCTCGTACGTCGGACTGCGTGCGGCCAGCAGTAACAGCCTAGTTGATCAGGCCCTGATCCATCGGGAGGCCTGGTCATGGACCGGGCCGCGGGGGCGTTGATCCCCGGAATAACCTCCAGGTAACCTCCAGGTAAGGGCCCCGCTTGTACATAAGGGCCCCGCTTGTACATAAGGGCCCCGCGTGTACATAAGGACCCCGCTTGTACATAAGGGCCCAGCTTGTACATAAGGGCCCCGCTTGTACATAATGGCCCCGCTTGTACATAAGGGCCATGCTTGTACATAAGGGCCCAGCTTGTACATAAGGGCCCAGCTTGTACATAAGGGCCCAGCTTGCACATAAGGGCCCAGCTTGCACATAAGGGCCCAGCTTGTACATAAAGGCCCAGCTTGTACATAAGGGCCCAGCTTGCACATAAGGGCCCCGCTTGTACATAAGGGCCACGCTTGTACATAAGGGCCCCGCTTGTACATAAGGGCCTCGCTTGTACATAAGGACCCCGCTTGTACATAAGGGCCCCGCTTGTACATAAGGACCCCGCTTGTACATAATTGCCACGCTTGTACATAAGGGCCCCGCTTGTACATAAGGGCCCCGCTTGTACATAAGGGCCCCGCTTGTACATAAGGACCCCGCTTGTACATAAGGGCCCCGCTTGTACATAAGGACCCCGCTTGTACATAAGGGCCCAGCTTGCACATAAGGGCCCAGCTTGTACATAAGGGCCCAGCTTGCACATAAGGGCCCAGCTTGCACATAAGGGCCCAGCTTGCACATAAGGGCCCTGCTAGTACATAAGGGCCCAGCTTGCACATAAGGGCCCAGCTTGCACATAAGGGCCCAGCTTGTACATAAGGGCCCAGCTTGCACATAAGGGCCCAGCTTGTACATAAGGGCCCTGCTAGTACATAAGGGCCCAGCTTGCACATAAGGGCCCAGCTTGTACATAAGGGCCCAGCTTGCACATAAGGGCCCAGCTTGCACATAAGGGCCCAGCTTGTACATAAGGGCCCAGCTTGCACATAAGGGCCCAGCTTGCACATAAGGGCCCAGCTTGCACATAAGGGCCCAGCTTGCACATAAGGGCCCTGCTAGTACATAAGGGCCCAGCTTGCACATAAGGGCCCAGCTTGTACATAAGGGCCCAGCTTGCACATAAGGGCCCAGCTTGCACATAAGGGCCCAGCTTGCACATAAGGGCCCAGCTTGCACATAAGGGCCCAGCTTGTACATAAGGGCCCAGCTTGTACATAAGGGCCCAGCTTGCACATAAGGGCCCAGCTTGCACATAAGGGCCCAGCTTGTACATAAGGGCCCAGCTTGCACATAAGGGCCCAGCTTGCACATAAGGGCCCAGCTTGCACATAAGGGCCCAGCTTGCACATAAGGGCCCAGCTTGTACATAAGGGCCCAGCTTGCACATAAGGGCCCAGCTTGTACATAAGGGCCCAGCTTGCACATAAGGGCCCAGCTTGCACATAAGGGCCCAGCTTGTACATAAGGGCCCAGCTTGCACATAAGGGCCCAGCTTGTACATAAGGGCCCAGCTTGCACATAAGGGCCCAGCTTGCACATAAGGGCCCAGCTTGTACATAAGGGCCCAGCTTGCACATAAGGGCCCAGCTTGCACATAAGGGCCCAGCTTGTACATAAGGGCCTAGCTTGCACATAAGGGCCCAGCTTGTACATAAGGGCCCCGCTTGTACATAAGGGCCCAGCTTGCACATAAGGGCCCAGCTTGTACATAAGGGCCCAGCTTGCACATAAGGGCCCAGCTTGCACATAAGGGCCCAGCTTGTACATAAGGGCCCAGCTTGCACATAAGGGCCCAGCTTGCACATAAGGGCCCAGCTTGTACATAAGGGCCCAGCTTGCACATAAGGGCCCAGCTTGCACATAAGGGCCCAGCTTGTACATAAGGGCCCAGCTTGCACATAAGGGCCCAGCTTGCACATAAGGGCCCAGCTTGCACATAGGGGCCCAGCTTGCACATAAGGGCCCAGCTTGCACATAAGGGCCCAGCTTGCACATAAGGGCCCTGCAGGTTAGGTTCCAGGTCTCCGCTATAAAACAAAACAGTCTTTCTTCACTTTCAAATACATATAGAAGTCTGTTAAGATGTTTACATTTATTAAGCAACAGAACTAGAGCCAAAACAGCCATAAGCACTACACACATTACTTAAAATATTTTCGTTCTTAGTTTATAGTGAGTGTAAATATATTGTATGAAGTCTGAATAAATGAAGAATGGATAACAAGAACTTTGGATAACAAGAACTTTGGATAAGAACTTTGGATAACAAGAACTTTGGATAACAAGAACTTTGTTGGTTGGTTTGAGTTTGAGAAGAACCTGCCTAGCGTGGGCCAGTAAGCCTGCTGTAGTGTTTCTCCGTTCTTATGTTCTTATAATCGACAAGCGCTGCATTAGCGAAGCGCTCCTGTATGTGTGAGAGTCTTTAAGACTGTAGGTAACCAGTCACCAATCAAGAATAGTTTACTCTCTAAAGTAGTGATTAAGGTAAACTGTGAATGTGTATACTGAGAGATGAAAATGAGACACGTGTGCAGCATCTGGGTATCTTTCATGACGTTTCGCCATCCAGTGGCTTTATCAATACAGATTCTAGGACATAATTTGAAGACAGAACTATATACAAAAGATGAGGTAATCAGTCCTTCAGCTTTGGAGTTGGTGTGAAGAGCACCGTAGTCGTGAAGAATCTGGAGCACAGGCAAGAAGGCTGGCGCTTATATACTGGCGTCTGGTGAAAAGGGGGACGGGTAGCAGACGAAAGTACTGTCACTGGTAGGCGGGATTCCCCAGTGGAAGTAGGTCACACCCAAGGGACAGGTTAGTAGAGGTGAAGAAGGTTGTGGAGATGTCCTCTGAACCAAGATAACATGGTGTTGCAGTGCCTGACAAGTTGTACATGTATTGTGTACACATTCATGTACATGTATACAGGATAAAAACAGTCCATAGCTTTATTACTAGAGACAGTGTGCGATTTTAAGCAACACTTTTTTTATTCGGTGACCCAAGATTAGTATAGATTCTGTAGAATTACTTTGTTTATTTTCGTTGTTGAGAGGTGGGGTCTAGAGCTGGAGTACAATTCATTAACTTACAACGAATGTCCCCGTGTGTCCCTCAGTAAGACGTCACGTTATGCTTGGTGTGATGTGAATTGTGTAGGTGTAGGTGTGTGTACATGTGGGTGTAGGTGTTTGTATATATGGGTATAGGTGGATGTGGGTGTACCTAAAGTCGGTACCTGACCAGCCGGGCTGTGGCTCGTACGTTGGATTGCGTGCAGCCGGTGTGTGTACCTGTGGGTGTAGGTGTGTGTACGTGTGGATGTAGGTATGAGTACTGGTGGGTGTAGGTGTGTGTACATATGGGTGTAGGTGGATGTGGGTGTAGGTGTACTCACCTAGTTGAGGTTGCAGGGGTCGAGTCCAAGGTGTGTTTGTGTGTGTGTGTATTCACTTGACTCACCTAATTGTGGTTGCAGGGGTCGATTCATAGCTCCTGGCCCCAAGCTGTGTGCGTGCGTACTTGCCCGTGTGTGTGTGTGTGTGTGTGTGCGTGTGTGTAGGTGTAGACGTGGTTGTGGGTGCATCCTGGGTAGGGTCAAGACGACCTGGGATATTAGCCAGGCCGGTTGAGGTCTGGTTTATCATCCTACTTCCCCCCCATCCCCCTCTTTCTCTTCTCTCTCTCTCTCTCTCTCTCTCTCTCTCTCTCTCTCTCTCTCTCTCTCTCTCTCTCTCCCTCCCCCCATATATATATATTTGTTCATTCATTCATTCAGCCAGGATGGTTCTAGTAGGATGACTGTACCAGCAACAAGCACCTGGAGGTCATTCCGAGGGTCAACGTTCAGACCTGTGCAACACAATTGTCTTCAAAGATGTGTTAAGTTATACCGTGAATTAAGTAAACATCCTGGACTTCTTTACGAAACAGACAAAGCAAATGTGATAGTAATTATGGTCAAGGTAGATTATAGGGGGGCAAATGAACTAGTTAAAAGACAGGAGAATTTATGTGCCCCTTGACGCTAAGGAAACAATTATCTTGATGAACCTAGTAATGTATGCTAGACGGGTCATTAATTTATATTCTTGAGGATACGTGCAGTTTACTTAGCGGTTTCTTCTTATTGAGGATACAAGCAGTTTGCTTCCATGTTTCTTGTCCTCGCGCAGAGTACGCGAGCGGTCATGTGGAGTGAGTACTGGTGTTGGTTGATGTTTGTCTGTTGTCAGTGTAGTTGATGCTTGTCTGTTGTCAGTGTAATTGATGCATGTCTGTTGTCACTGTAGTTGTTGTGGGAATCAACGTCCCGTTGCTTCTCTTGTCTCCCCAGGTGAAAATACTGTTATTCAGTGCCCAGTTGGTTGAGGCAGGTCTTATTGCCATCCAACTTGGCTGGCATGGGCCACCAGAAGCGGAACACTGCTACGTAGTTCTTTTGCTTATAACCGTTGTGCGTACTCGCCTAGTTGTGGTTGCAGAGGTCGATTCACAGCTCCTAGCGTGCGTGTGTGTGTGTGTGTGTGTGTGTGTGTGTGTGTGTGTGTGTGTGTGTGTGTGTGTGTGTGTGTGTGTGTGTGTGTGTGTGTGTGTGTGACGAGGTCGTTGAAATATTAAGTCTGGAGCTGGGACGTATTTCTTCTTAGGGAATTTTTGCAGTCGCGTCAGGCATTCCTTTTTCTTTTGAAGTGTTGAGATTGAGCGTTGTCTTGATCAGGACAACTGAAGTTGCTTACCTTTCTCGTGCCTTTGTCTTCTTTTACGTGTACAACTAACGATGTTTTAACATCGCTCATCAACACAAATTTCCTCTTAGCACTGGAAGACAATCACTGCACTCGCAACACAAACTGTATCAGCACAAATAACTGCAGGGAACATGTGCTTCTTAATTTGTACCTCAAGCAGCAGCGAGGGTATTATTAACCCCCAAGGGACTCTTCCATTACCCCCTTCCCCTTATACCTCCCTTACTCCCCTTCCCCGTACATCCCACCCACCTCTACTACCTACGTTCCACATGTTATACATAGCCAGTGTCTACACCAGGCTTCACCCAGGACCTTTATCCAGACTTGACGAAGGCCCATTGTCTTGTGACTGGCTTGTTGACCCCAGTTACATGGTTGGGAGATCAGTCACCTCACAACCTGGAGTCTACCTGAATAGAACTTATAACTGGATGATTTTACAAGCAGCACCGCTGTGACATGACTGCTGCGGCCATGTATAGTAGTGTTGGGTAACAAGAACCGTCAGAATGATAGAATGAATAATAACAGGAATGATAAGATTGGATAACGAGAACTTTGAGTGATTAATTGGATAACAAGAACGTTGAAACTGATGGACTGGATAACAAGAACTTGTAAACCGATGCTGGATAACAAGAACCTTTAATCTGATACTAAATAACAAGAACCTATAAACTGATACTGGATAACAAGAACCTCTAATGTGATAAACTGGATAACAAGACCCTTTAATCTGATAGACTGGATAACCTGGAGTTTACCTGGAGAGAGTTCCGGGGGTCAACGCCCCCTCGGCCCGGTCTGTGACCAGGCCTCCTGGTGGATCAGAGCCTGGTCAACCAGGCTGTTACTGCTGGCTGCACGCAAACCAACGTACGAGCCACAGCCCGGCTGATCAGGAACCGACTTTAGGTGCTTGTCCAGTGCCAGCTTGAAGACTGCCAGGGGTCTGTTGGTAGGAAGCACAAGGCGGAGCTCCCACGAAACAACCCAAAGGTGAGGTTAGGTTAGGTTTGTCAGGACACAGGACACAAGTGTTTCCTGACGCGGGTCTTAGTCATATGATGACCCACAGCTTGAGCTTTTGGTCAACTGATCGAGGCTTTCCACTGGCTTACCGGTCCACCCCTTTAAAAGCTCTAGTTATGATTATAGTCATTGTTACCAGAGATAGCAGGTCTTTTATAAGGCAGAGAAAGAACAGTGGAGAGAAGTTCGGTAGCCAGACTTAGCTGAAGACAGAGATGGATTCACTGTGTAAAGACTAGCAGGGTTGGGGCTGCTACACCTGGTAGACTCCTTGTAGAACTGTTGGTGTAAGTTTGTTTGTACAGGTACAGGTACACGTGAATACAGTTATATAAATTATCATATATAGCAGCATATGTGTAAATAATCCACCAGGATAACCCCAAAAATCTCACACAAAGCTGCTCGGGAAGGTTCTCGCTGTATAGCCCTTGCAGCTTAGCGCTTCTTTTTGATTATAATAATAATCGGGAAGGTTCTCTTCTCTAAATGATACTTGAAGTTTACCTAATATACATTTGATATATTATTTTCCCTGTAAACTCGGTCTCCCATGATAATACATGTATTAACCTTCCCGAGTTTGACTTGCTATTAAATCCAAATGTACTCCTGTTAACCCTTTTGGGGCCTAGTTCCTAGGCCTATTGTGTATTCATATGCTCTTGTGTTACCCTCCAGAGGGTGGATATGAGGTGCACAATAAACTAGCCACTTTCGTGACAAAATCTTAAAAATCTAAATCTTACTATTAATAATATTTTAAGTGGTATTATGATCGTGTCTCAAGTGGTCTGTACTTTTATATCCTAATTTGAAGAGGAGAGTTGTAAGGAAGTACCCCTTAGGGGATAGTACCCCTCAGGGAATAGTGTGTAGAAGAGTTAACCCTTGTTCGCCCTGCTCAGTTTATAGTGTTGGAGTGGATAACAAGAATGATACAATGGATAACAGGAATAATACAGTGGATAACAAGTATGTTAGACTGGATAACAAGAAGCTTCAGAATGATAGAATGGACAACAAGAACCTTCAAAAGGATAGACTGGATAACAAGAACCTTCAGAGTGGTTTTCTGCATTTCCTCATAAACCAGGAAGGTCAGTAATGTGGTATAGGTGCTGTATGACTGGTCATCTCTGTTTCCTTCGAGTCCCACGGGATCAGTGACTGTGTAAGATCAGTGACCTGTGTCACCTCGAGAGGTGAATCTTGTAGTGAACTGATACGATTCTCGACAGTTATGTTGAAATTGGTGTAAAATACTGACAAGTTGATGCGAAATGAAGATGTCATCAGTCCATCAACCTTGGAAAAAACGTATTTCAGGTGATCAGTCCCTCAGCCTGGAGAAGAGTTGAGCTTCATGGTGGATTACATCATTTTCGTTTCACTGCTACACCTGCTGCCTCAGTATTTGACTGAAGAAGCCTACTGTATAGGCGAAACGTTTTAACAGGAAAGATACTTATGTGTCTTAATCATCAATGATTCTCGATAGCATTAACATCATAAGCCATAAATTTAGCTGCCTTGTTGCCACTACCACCATCAACTACTATCACCACCACCACCATCCCTCCGCCTCCACTATCCACGTCGAGTCATCGCCCCTGGGCTGGTTCCTATCCCAGATAGGATAGCTTTTACATACCCGCTTGGCTAATTGAGCCATTTCTCATAGTGTGGGAGGAGCTCAGGGTGCTGGTGGTTGTCCCGGGGTCTGGACCACAACCCCACCTCTGTCCCACCTACAACCACTCCCACGTATGAAGTTGACCTCCCAGTTGTCAGAGGCTGTAGGTCTGCTGGGATGGGTGCCTGAAGATACTTTTTGTCCTTAATATGACGCTTTCATTAGTAACGTACTGATGCCACAGTTTAAATACATATATATATATATATATATATATATATATATATATATATATATATATATATATATATATATATATATATATATATATATATATATATATATATATATATGCAAAACAACCACTCTGAAAGAATAAGAAATTCCAAGCGCTTTCGTGACTACTCACATTATCAAGGAACTATGAAAGTAAAGCATCCAAGGAAGCTATATAAGGGGTCTGGCCGGCACCTCACTATCAGATCCCACAACGGTTTAAACACCTGACGCGCGCCGACCCAACTTGGATAGGTCCTTTGCACAACTCACCTCACAAACTATTCTACCCAAGAAATAAGAAATTTTAAAGATTATTTGTCCAGTGTATTATTAAATTCTTCCCAAATTCTATTAATAGTAATTATGAAAGAAAATGATTACCAAGAAAAAATGAATAATCTCTTAGATGATACTGAAACCTATTCTAAACTTAGGAAAAATCCCCTAGAAACCGTTAACAGCAATTTCAATAAAACAATAAAACTTCTACTGAAAGGCAAAGATGAATTAGTCAAACAATTTACTTCCACTAATCCATCTTTACCTTACATGTATGGACTAATAAAAACACACAAACCAGGGAATCCAGTCAGACCAATTATTAGCTCCATAGGGTCAGTTTCATATAAATTATCCAAATGGCTTGTTGATATTTTGAGCCCTATTGTTGGCAAAATTTCTAACTTTAATGTTAAAAACAACATAGACTTGGTTGATAAATTAAGCTTCTTGACTGACTTAAATGATTTTAACTTGGTTAGTTTTGATGTTACTTCCTTGTTTACGAAAGTTCCTGTTGATGATTTATTAAGTTTCTTATCTGAAGAACTCGTTAACTATGATTTACCATTGTCAGTTCCTACTATCATTAAACTTATTAAACTTTGCATTGTTGATGCAAAATTTGTATTTAATGATAAGTTTTACACTCAGAAGTTTGGTATGGCAATGGGAAATCCTCTTTCACCTGTTCTTAGTAACCTATACATGGAATTTTTTGAAACAAGGTTACTTAACACAATCCTCCCTAATAAAGCTAAATGGTTCAGATATGTTGATGATATTTTGTGTCTTATGCCCAAAAATGTAGATATACACCATTTCCTAGGAAAATTAAATAGCTTAGCCCATTCTATAAACTTTACTGTTGATTTTGAAGAAAATAACTCATTGCCTTTTCTAGATGTTTTAATTATTAAGGGTAATAATGAATTCAAATTTAAAATTTACAGAAAACCTACAAATAACTGTTCCTATGTCCACTATTATTCCTCGCATCAAGATAGAGTCAAACTGTCTGTTTTCTCATCAATGTTTTTGAGAGCTTTACGAATTTGTAGTCCTGAGTTCATAGATGAGGAAATATCCAAAATTTATGAAATAGGTAATGATTTAAAATACCCAAGAAATGTAATTGATAAATCTTTTAAAGTTGCTAGAAATACTTTTTACAATCCAAAAAGGGACAACCAGCCTTATTCAACTAAAAATATGTTGGTTCTCCCTTACCATGAAAACTTGGTTGATATGCCTTCTCTTCTTAAGACTTTTAATATTAAAGTTGTATTCAAAAATCTTGATACAGTAAAAAAACTTTTGATAAAGAATTCCCCCCAAAATGCTGATGGATGTGTCTATAAGATTCCTTGTAAAATTTGCGATAAAGTTTATTACGGTCAAACTGGTAAAAATCTCGAACTAAGATTAAAACAACATAAATATAGCATTAGAACTGGACAAGATTCCAATGCTCTATTTATTCATGTAAGAGATTTTAACCATCCAATTGATTTTCAAAAAGTTGAGAAAGTAGTATCAAGCAAGTCCATGGTCGACAGGAATATAATTGAATCTTGTTTCATAAAAAGCAGTTTTGACAATAATATGAATATTTCCTTTGGTTTATATAAATTAGATTCATTTATAATTAATTGAATTTGGGAAGAATTTAATAATACACTGGACAAATAATCTTTAAAATTTCTTATTTCTTGGGTAGAATAGTTTGTGGGGTGAGTTGTGCCAAGGACCTATCCAAGTTGGGTCGGCGCGCGTCAGGTGTTTAAACCGTTGTGGGATCTGATAGTGAGGTGCCGGCCAGACCCCTTATATAGCTTCCTTGGATGCTTTACTTTCATAGTTCCTTGATAATGTGAGTAGTCACGAAAGCGCTTGGAATTTCTTATTCTTTCAGAGTGGTTGTTTTGCATATTCTGAAATCACCTGTTTACTGTGATCTTATTGCATATATATATATATATATATATATATATATATATATATATATATATATATATATATATAATATATCAATAACAACACTGCGACTAGCCAAGGAGTCGAACCCATGCCGCTTTGGCCTTCCTCATGACGCCTTAATCCACGGGACCACACAATCCTTAAGAGTAGCGCATCCAGCAAAACTGGATGTTGTACTCGCTACCCAAGGACACACGTTGGTGTAGATGACTCGAGGCTAATTCCATTCTACTCCCTGTTTGGTGCACTAGTACAACGAGCAGTATTTTATATTATTGTACCCACGAACAAGTGATATTGAGCAATAACAACACTGCGACTAGCCAGTTCTGCTGGATGAGCTAGTCTTAAGGATTGTGTGGTCCCGTGGATTAATTAAGGCGTCATGTGTTTTCGCCCACCATGACGCAGGCCAAAGCAGTATGGGTTCGACTCCTTGGCTAGTCGTAGTGTTGTTATTGATCAATACCACTTGTTCGTGGGTACATACATACATACATATATATATATATATATATATATATATATATATATATATATATATATATATATATATATATATATATATATATATATATATATATATATATATATGTATATATATATATGTATATATATATATATGTATATATATATATATATATATATATATATATGTATATACACACACACTGTGTGTGTGTGTGTGTGTGTGTGTGTGTGTGTGTGTGTGTGTCAAGGACCACAATGGAATTTAGTCACTTTGACTTACTTGGGTTATCGTGTTGGGTTCTGGGTTATCCTGGTGGGTTCTTGGGTTATCCTGGTGGGTTCTTGGGTTATCCTGGTGGGTTCTGGGTTATCCTGGTGGGTTCTTGGGTTATCCTGGTGGGTTCTGGGTTATCCTGGTGGGTTCTTGGGTTATCCTGGTGGGTTCTTGGGTTATCCTGGTGGGTTCTGGGTTATCCTGGTGGGTTCTTGGGTTATCCTGGTGGGTTCTTGGGTTATCCTGGTGGGTTCTGGGTTATCCTGGTGGGTTCTTGGGTTATCCTGGTGGGTTCTGGGTTATCCTGGTGGGTTCTAGGTTATCCTGGTGGGTTCTTGGGTTATCCTGGTGGGTTCTTGGGTTATCCTGGTGGGTTCTGGGTTATCCTGGTCGGTTCTGGGTTATCCTGGTGGGTTCTTGGGTTATCCTGGTGGGTTCTTGGGTTATCCTGGTGGGTTCTGGGTTATCCTGGTGGGTTCTTGGGTTATCCTGGTGGGTTCTGGGTTATCCTGGTGGGTTCTGGGTTATCCTGGTGGGTTCTTGGGTTATCCTGGTGGGTTCTGGGTTATCCTGGTGGGTTCTGGGTTATCCTGGTGGGTTCTTGGGTTATCCTGGTGGGTTCTGGGTTATCCTGGTGGGTTCTGGGTTATTCTGGTGGGTTCTGGGTTATCCTGGTGGGTTCTGGGTTATCCTGGTGGATTCTGGGTTATCCTGGTGGGTTCTGGGTTATCCTGGTGGGTTCTGGGTTATCCTGGTGGGTTCTGGGTTATCCTGGTGGGTTCTGGGTTATCCTGGAGGGTTCTGGGTTATCCTGGAGGGTTCTGGGTTATCCTGGTGGGTTCTGGGTTATCCTGGTGGGTTCTGGGCTATCCTGGTGGCTACTGAGCTATCCTGGTGGGTTCTTGGGTTATCCTGGTGGGTTCTGGGTTATCCTGTTGGGTCCTGGGTTATCCTGGTGGATTCTGGGTTATCCTGGTGGGTTCTGGGTTATCCTGGTGGGCTCTGGGTTATCCTGGTGGGTTCTGGGTTATCCTGGTGGGTTCTGGGTTATCCTGGTGGGTTCTGGGTTATCCTGGTGGGTTCTGGGTTATCCTGGTGGGTTCTGGGTTATCCTGGTGGGTTCTGGGTTATCCTGGTGGGTTCTGGGTTATCCTTGTGGGTTCTTGGGTTATCCTGGTGGGTTCTTGGGTTATCCTGGTGGGTTCTGGGTTACCCTGGTGGGTTCTGGGTTATCCTGGTGGGTTCTTGGGTTATCCTGGTGGGTTCTGGGTTATCCTGGAGGGTTCTGGGTTATCCTGGTGGGTTCTTGGGTTATCCTGGTGGATTCTGGGTTATCCTGGTGGGTTCTGGGTTATTCTGGTGGGTTCTGGGTTATCCTGGTGGGTTCTGGGTTATCCTGGTGGATTCTGGGTTATCCTGGTGGGTTCTGGGTTATCCTGGTGGGTTCTGGGTTATCCTGGTGGGTTCTGGGTTATTCTGGTGGGTTCTGGGTTATCCTGGAGGGTTCTGGGTTATACTGGTGGGTTCTGGGTTATCCTGGTGGGTTCTGGGCTATCCTGGTGACTACTGGGCTATCCTGGTGGGTTCTTGGGTTATCCTGGTGGGTTCTGGGTTATCCTGGTGGGTTCTGGGTTATCCTGGTGGATTCTGGGTTATCCTGGTGGGTTCTGGGTTATCCTGGTGGGTTCTGGATTATCCTGGTGGGTTCTGGGTTATTCTGGTGGGTTCTGGGTTATCCTGGTGGGTTCTTGGGTTATCCTGGTGGGTTCTGGGTTATCCTGGTGGGTTCTGGGTTATCCTGGTGGGTTCTGGGTTATCATGGTGGGTTCTGGGTTATCATGGTGGGTTCTGGGTTATCCTGGTGGGTTCTGGGTTATCCTGGTGGGTTCTGGGTTATCATGGTGGGTTCTGGGTTATCCTGGTGGGTTCTGGGTTATCCTGGTGGGTTCTGGGTTATCCTGGTGGGTTCTGGGTTATCATGGTGGGTTCTGGGTTATCCTGGTGGGTTCTGGGTTATCCTGGTGGGTTCTGGGTTATCCTGGTGGGTTCTGGGTTATCCTGGAGGGTTCTGGGTTATACTGGTGGGTTCTGGGTTATCCTGGTGGGTTCTGGGCTATCCTGGTGGCTACTGGGCTATCCTGGTGGGTTCTTGGGTTATCCTGGTGGGTTCTGGGTTATCCTGGTGGGTTCTGGGTTATCCTGGTGGGTTCTGGGTTATCCTGGTGGGTTCTGGGTTATCATGGTGGGTTCTGGGTTATCCTGGTGGGTTCTGGGTTATCCTGGTGGGTTCTGGGTTATCATGGTGGGTTCTGGGTTATCATGGTGGGTTCTGGGTTATCATGGTGGGTTCTGGGTTATCCTGGTGGGTTCTGGGTTATCCTGGTGGGTTCTGGGTTATCCTGGTGGGTTCTGGGTTATCCTGGTGGGTTCTGGGTTATCATGGTGGGTTCTGGGTTATCATGGTGGGTTCTGGGTTATCATGGTGGGTTCTGGGTTATCATGGTGGGTTCTGGGTTATCCTGGTGGGTTCTGGGTTATCCTGGTGGGTTCTGGGTTATCCTGGTGGGTTCTGGGTTATCCTGGTGGGCTCTGGGTTATCCTGGTGGGTTCTGGGTTATCCTGGTGGATTCTGGGTTATCCTGGTGGGTTGTGGGTTATCCTGGTGGGTTGTGGGTTATCTTGGTGGGTTCTGGGTTATCCTGGTGGGTTCTGGGTTATCCTGGTGGGTTCTGGGTTATCCTGGTGGGTTCTGGGTTATCCTTGTGGATTCTTGGGTTATCCTGGTGGGTTCTTGGGTTATCCTGGTGGGTTCTGGGTTACCCTGGTGGGTTCTGGGTTATCCTGGTGGGTTCTTGGGTTATCCTGGTGGGTTCTGGGTTATCCTGGAGGGTTCTGGGTTATCCTGGTGGTTTCTTGGGTTATCCTGGTGGGTTCTGGGTTATCCTGGTGGGTTCTGGGTTATTCTGGTGGGTTCTGGGTTATCCTGGTGGGTTCTGGGTTATCCTGGTGGATTCTGGGTTATCCTGGTGGATTCTGGGTTATCCTGGTGGGTTCTGGGTTATCCTGGTGGGTTCTGGGTTATCCTGGTGGGTTTTGCGTTATCCTGGTGGGTTCTGGGTTATTCTGGTGGGTTCTGGGTTATCCTGGAGGGTTCTGGATTATACTGGTGGGTTCTGGGTTATCCTGGTGGGTTCTGGGCTATCCTGGTGGCTACTGGGCTATCCTGGTGGGTTTTTGGGTTATCCTGGTGGGTTCTGGGTTATCCTGGTGGGTTCTGGGTTATCCTGGTGGATTCTGGGTTATCCTGGTGGGTTCTGGGTTATCCTGGTGGGTTCTGGGTTATCCTGGTGGGTTCTGGGTTATTCTGTTGGGTTCTGGGTTATCCTGGTGGGTTCTGGGTTATCCTGGTGGGTTCTGGGTTATCATGGTGGGTTCTGGGTTATCCTGGTGGGTTCTGGGTTATCCTGGTGGGTTCTGGGTTATCCTGGTGGGTTCTGGGTTATCATGGTGGGTTCTGGGTTATCCTGGTGGGTTCTGGGTTATCCTGGTGGGTTCTGGGTTATCCTGCTGGGTTCTGGGTTATTCTGGTGGGTTCTGGGTTATCCTGGAGGGTTCTGGGTTATACTGGTGGGTTCTGGGCTATCCTGGTGGCTACTGGGCTATCCTGGTGGGTTCTTGGGTTATCCTGGTGGGTTCTGGGTTATCCTAGTGGGTTCTGGGTTATCCTGGTGGATTCTGGGTTATCCTGGTGGGTTCTGGGTTATCCTGGTGGGTTCTGGGTTATCCTGGTGGGTTCTGGGTTATTTTGGTGGGTTGTGGGTTATCCTGGTGGGTTGTGGGTTATCCTGGTGGGTTCTGGGTTATCCTGGTGGGTTCTGGGTTATCCTGGTGGGTTCTGGGTTATCATGGTGGGTTCTGGGTTATCATGGTGGGTTCTGGGTTATCATGGTGGGTTCTGGGTTATCATGGTGGGTTCTGGGTTATCATGGTGGGTTCTGGGTTATCCTGGTGGGTTCTGGGTTATCCTGGTGGGTTCTGGGTTATCATGGTGGGTTCTGGGTTATCATGGTGGGTTCTGGGTTATCATGGTGGGTTCTGGGTTATCCTGGTGGGTTCTGGGTTATCCTGGTGGGTTCTGGGTTATCCTGGTGGGTTCTGGGTTATCATGGTGGGTTCTGGGTTATCATGGTGGGTTCTGGGTTATCCTGGTGGGTTCTGGGTTATCCTGGTGGGTTCTGGGTTATCATGGTGGGTTCTGGGTTATCATGGTGGGTTCTGGGTTATCATGGTGGGTTGTGGGTTATCCTGGTGGGTTCTGGGTTATCCTGGTGGGTTCTGGGTTATCCTGGTGGGTTCTGGGTTATCCTGGTGGGTTCTGGGTTATCCTGGTGGGTTCTGGGTTATCATGGTGGGTTCTGGGTTATCATGGTGGGTTCTGGGTTATCATGGTGGGTTCTGGGTTATCATGGTGGGTTCTGGGTTATCCTGGTGGGTTCTGGGTTATCCTGGTGGGTTCTGAGTTATCCTGGTGGGTTCTGGGTTATCCTGGTGGGTTCTGGGTTATCCTGGTGGGTTCTGGGTTATCCTGGTGGGTTCTGGGTTATCCTGGTGGGTTCTGGGTTATCCTGGTGGGTTCTGGGTTATCCTGGTGGGTTCTGGGTTATCCTGGTGGGTTCTGGGTTATCCTGGTGGGTTCTGGGTTATCATGGTGGGTTCTGGGTTATCATGGTGGGTTCTGGGTTATCATGGTGGGTGAAGGAAACTTTAGTGTCAGTCGTCTTGTGGAGAATAATGGAAGTTCTGGAGTCTGTATTTTGTAAATATTTCTGGCACATAGTTGTTTAAGACATTGATGGACCCGTCTGAGGTCTCCCAGCTCAGGCTGACACTACTGAAGTCTCCCAGCTCAGGCTGACACTACTTAGGTCTCCCAGCTCAGGCTGACACTACTGAAGTCTCCCAGCTCAGGCTGACACTACTGAAGTCTCCCAGCTCAGGCTGACACTACTGAAGTCTCCCAGCTCAGGCTGACACTACTGAGGTCTCCCAGCTCAGGCTGACACTACTGAAGTCTCCCAGCTCAGGCTGACACTACTGAAGTCTCCCAGCTCAGGCTGACACTACTGAGGTCTCCCAGCTCAGGCTGACACTACTGAAGTCTCCCAGCTCAGGCTGACACTACTGAAGTCTCCCAGCTCAGGCTGACACTACTGAAGTCTCCCAGCTCAGGCTGACACTACTGAAGTCTCCCAGCTCAGGCTGACACTACTGAAGTCTCCCAGCTCAGGCTGACACTACTGAAGTCTCCCAGCTCAGGCTGACACTACTGAAGTCTCCCAGCTCAGGCTGACACTACTGAAGTCTCCCAGCTCAGGCTGACACTACTGAGGTCTCCCAGCTCAGGCTGACACTACTGAAGTCTCCCAGCTCAGGCTGACACTACTGAGGTCTCCCAGCTCAGGCTGACACTACTGAAGTCTCCCAGCTCAGGCTGACACTACTGAGGTCTCCCAGCTCAGGCTGACACTACTGAAGTCTCCCAGCTCAGGCTGACACTACTGAAGTCTCCCAGCTCAGACTGACACTACTGAGGTCTCCCAGCTCAGGCTGACACTACTGAAGTCTCCCAGCTCAGGCTGACACTACTGAGGTCTCCCAGCTCAGGCTGACAGTACTGAGGTCTCCCAGCTCAGGCTGACTCTACTGAAGTCTCCCAGCTCAGGCTGACTCTACTGAAGTCTTTCCAACTCAGGCTGACTCTACTGAAGTCTCCCAGCTCAGGCCGACACTACTGAGGTCTCCCAGCTCAGACTGACTCTACTGCTCCCAGCTCAGGCTGACACTACTGAAGTCTACCACCTCAGGCTGATACACTTTAACACTGTTAATGACCCATCCTGTGTGATGGAATGTGACAAGGAAACATAGCTAACTTTTGTTCCCAGGTTCTTATCTCCAGATACCCATCACTCTCGACCTTCCTTATTATGTAGGCAGTGGTGGAGGCTGTGGTGGAGGCTGGGGTGGAGCTTGGGGTGGAGCTTGGGGTGGAGCCTGGGGTGGAGGCTGTGGTTGAGGCTGGAGAGGAGACTGGAGGTCTAGCCTGGGGTAGACAGTTCCACATAGTGCCGATTCAACATATACTTCTGTCATCGCGTCTCCCTGCTGATAAACTCGGTATTTGACACCCACCATGTGTGTGTGTGCGTGTGTGTGTGTGTGTGTGTGTGTGTGTGTGTGTGTGTGTGTGTGTGTGTGTGTGTGCGCTTGCGTGTGCGCATGTGTCACACTCAGCCTCATGGTCACTTTCTTATACACTAATTCATTATTCATTTACTAAGATAGTATAGTAACCTATGTTATATCTTATTAATGAAAATAAGATACCAGACATATTAAGCAAATACGTAGCATAAATTTGCTTACAACAGATAAGACAGTTGTAAATATAAATCCAGATGTACTCCTGTTTATCTTTTTGGGGCCTAGTTCCTGTGCTACCATCCACAGGATGGATACGTTATGCACAGTAAACTAGCCATTACCATCCACAGGATGGATATGGGGTACACCATAAACTAGCCATTACCATCCACAGGATGGATATGGGGTACACCATAAACTAGCCATTACCATCCACAGGATGTATATGTGGTACACCATAAACTAGGTATTTCGACGGCAAAATCTAAATCTAAAAATATGTGAATCTCTGGGGTAGGTCTAGGATCCCCTGCCCATGAGTGGGCTCCATCGTGCTCACACCCGTAACTGTTGCTGCTACCTACAGGTCGTTCCGGGGGGAGGGGACGTTCCCCAATCCAGGATGCATGATGGGAGGCTGCTCAACGGTCTTGGGTCCCTGACACTTACTGTGTTTTCTCTTAGTGTGCTCATGGCACCCCTGCTTTTCACTGAAGTTGCACCGTCTGCCGAGTCCCTCTAGGATTTCCCAGGTGTAAATTATGATGTATCTTTCTCACCTGCGTTCCAGGGAGTACAGGTCAAGGAACTCCAAACGATTGTTTCGCCCAGATTCAATCTAGCTTAAATCAGTTAAATTCACGAGAGAGAGACGGTCTAACATAACACTAACCAACAGCCTCTCTCAGACCAGGGCCTCCTAGGTTGGAATGGAAATATTACAGGATTAAGAACTATTGGAAAGCACATAAGTATGTTAAGGTGTGTGTATACTCAATGTACGAGAAATTTGTATGATTTTTACCTGTCATCTTACTCGTTCGTAAGACAGAAAGATCAGCAATCCTGCCAGAATGCAAAACATTTAACAGAATTGTGTTGCAAAGACCCCAATGGAAAAAAGCCAAGGACCCCAATGGAAATATGCCAAGGACCCCAGTGGAAATATGCCAAGGACCCCAGTGGAAATATGCCAAGGACCCCAGTGGAAATATGCCAAGGACCCCAGTGGAAATATGCCAAGGACCCCAGTGGAAATATGCCAAGGACCCCAGTGGAAATATGCCAAGGACCCCAGTGGAAATATGCCAAGGACCCCAGTGGAAATATGCCAAGGACCCCAGTGGAAATATGCCAAGGACCCCAGTGGAAATATGCCAAGGACCCCAGTGGAAATATGCCAAGTACTATGCCAAGTACCCCAGTGGAAATATGCCAAGGACCCCAGTGGAAATATGCCAAGGACCCCAGTGGAAATATGCCAAGGACCCCAGTGGAAATATGCCAAGGACTCCAATGGAAATAAGCCAAGGACCCCAATGGAAATAAGCCAAGGACCCCAGTGGAAATATGCCAAGGACCCCAGTGGAAATATGCCAAGGACCCCAGTGGAAATATGCCAAGGACCCCAGTGGAAATATGCCAAGGACTCCAATGGAAATAAGCCAAGGACCCCAATGGAAATAAGCCAAGGACCCCAGTGGAAATATGCCAAGGACTCCAATGGAAATAAGCCAAGGACCCCAGTGGAAATATGCCAAGGACTCCAATGGAAATAAGCCAAGGATTCCAATGGAAATAAGCCAAGAACTCCAATGGAAATAAGCCAAGGACCCCAATGGAAATAAGCCAAGGACCCCAGTGGAAATAAGCCAAGGACCCCAGTGGAAATAAGCCAAGGACCCCAGTGGAAATAAGCCAAGGACCCCAGTGGAAATAAGCCAAGGACCCCAGTGGAAATAAGCCAAGGACCCCAGTGGAAATAAGCCAAGGACCCCAGTGGAAATAAGCCAAGGACCCCAGTGGAAATAAGCCAAGGACCCCAGTGGAAATAAGCCAAGGACTCCAATGGAAATAAGCCAAGGACTCCAATGGAAATAAGCCAAGGACCCCAATGGAAATAAGCCAAGGACCCCAGTGGAAATAAGCCAAGGACCCCAATGGAAATAACCCAAGGACTCCAATGGAAATAAGCCAAGGACCCCAATGGAAATAAGCCAAGGACCCCAAATGGAAATAAGCCAAGGACCCCAAATCGAAATAAGCCAAGGACCCCAGTGGAAATAAGCCAAGGACCCCAATGGAAATAAGCCAAGGACCCCAATGGAAATAAGCCAAGGACCCCAATGGAAATAAGCCAAGGACCCCAAATGGAAATAAGCCAAGGACCCCAATGGAAATAAGCCAAGGACCCCAAATGGAAATAAGCCAAGGACCCCAGTGGAATTAAGCCAAGGACCCCAATGGAAATAAGCCAAGGACTCCAATGGAAATAAGCCAAGGACCCCAATGGAAATAAGCCAAGGACCCCAAATGGAAATAAGCCAAGGACCCCAAATAGAAATAAGGCAAGGACCCCAAATGGAAATAAGCCAAGGACCCTAGTGGAAATTAAGGCAAGGACCCCAGTGGAAATAAGCCAAGGACCTCAATGGAAATAAGGCAAGGACCCTAGTGGAAATAAGGCAAGGGCAATAGTTGAAATAAGCCAAGGACCACAATGGAAATAAGCCATAGTTGTTGACCACCAACCTTTTGTACGCTACTGATAAAAACAGCCAGGATAAAAACAGTCCATAGCTTTATTACTAGAGACAGTGGGCGATTTTAAGCAACACTTTTTTATTCAGTGACCCAAGAGAGGGAGATCCTGATGATGATGTGTGATGCAGTTAACGTGTTGGTCATAGCAGGGTTACCTGGAGGTTATTCCGGGGATCAACGCCCCCGCGGCCCGGTCCATGACCAGGCCTCCCGATGGATCAGGGCCTGATCAACTAGGCTGTTACTGCTGGCCGCACGCAGTCCAACGTACGAGCCACAGCCCGGCTGATCCGGCACTGACTTTAGGTATCTGTCCAGCTCTCTCTTGAAGGCAGCCAGGGGTTTATTGGCAATTCCCCTAATGCTTGATGGGAGGCTGTTAAACAGTTTTGGGCCCCGGACACTTATGGTGTTTTCCCTTAGTGTACCAATGGCGCCCCTACTTTTTATTGGGGGCATTTTGCATCGCCTGCCCAGTCTTTTACTTTCGTAGGGAGTGATTTCTGTGTGCAGATTTGGGACCATTCCTTCCAAGATTTTCCAAGTGTAGATTATGATATATCTCTCCCTCCTACGTTCCAACGAGTACAAGTCAAGTGCTTCCAAGCGTTCCCAGTAGTTAAGGTGCTTGACAGAACTTATACGTGCAGTAAAGGATCTCTGTACACTCTCTAGATCTGCGATTTCACCTGCTTTGAATGGAGATGTTAATGTACAGCAGTATTCCAGCCTAGAGAGAACAAGTGATTTGAAAAGGATCATCATGGGCTTGGCATCTCTCGTTTTGAAAGTTCTCATTATCCATCCTATCATTTTCTTTGCACGTGCGATCGTGGCACTGTTGTGATCCTTGAAAGTGAGATCCTCAGACATTACTACTCCCAGGTCCCTTACATTAGTTTTCCGCTCTATTGTATGGCCGGAGTCAGTAGTATACTCTGTTCTAGTTATTATCTCCTCCAGTTTTCCATAACGGAGTAGTTGGAATTTGTCCTCATTGAACATCATATTGTTTACCGTTGCCCACTGGAAAACTTTGTTTATATCTTCTTGGAGGTTAACCGCGTCCTCAGCAGATGACAGCCTCATGCAGATCCTAGTATCATCCGCAAAGGATGATACGGTGCTATGAGGATAAGGAATAAGATGGGGGCGAGTACTGTGCCTTGTGGAACAGAGCTCTTCACTATGGCAGCCTCCGATTTAACTCTGTTGACCACTACTCTTTGTGTTCGATTTGTTAGGAAGTTGAAGATCCATCTCCCCACTTTCCCAGTTATTCCTTTAGCACGTATTTTATGGGCTATTACACCATGATCGCGTTTGTCAAATGCTTTTGCAAAGTCTATGTATATTACATCTGCATTCTGATTTTCTTCCAGTGCATCCAAGGCCATGTCATAGTGATCCAGTAGTTGTGAGAGGCAGGAGCGACCTGCCCTGAACCCATGTTGCCCTGGATTGTGCAGATTTTGGGAATCCAGATGATTTGCAATCCTGCTTCTTAGCACTCTTTCAAAGATTTTTATGATGTGGGACGTCAGAGCTATTGGTCTATAGTTCTTAGCTAATGCTTTGCTGCCACCTTTATGGAGTGGGGCTATATCCGTTGTTTTAAGTGACTGTGGAATTTCACCCATGTCCAAGCTCCTCCTCCATAGTGTACTTAGGGCACGCGAGAGGGGTTTCTTGCAGTTCTTAATGAAAACAGAGTTCCACGAGTCTGGGCCCGGGGCTGAGTGCATAGGCATGTTGTCAATGGCTTTTTCGAAATCTATCGGAGTTAGGGTAATGTCGGAAATCTGGCATACATTTATGGAGTTTTGAGGCTCATTTTATAGCAGGGTGAGGTAATGTCATAGCAGGGTGAGGTAATGTCATAGTAGGGTGAGGTAATGTCATAGTAGGGTGAGGTAATGTCATAGTAGGGTGAGGTAATGTCATAGTAGGGTGAGGTAATGTCATAGTAGGGTGAGGTAATGTCATAGTAGGGTGAGGTAATGTCATAGTAGGGTGAGGTAATGTCATAGTAGGGTGAGGTAATGTCATAGTAGGGTGAGGTAATTGTTACGAGTATGGCCATACCCGTTTTATTTTATACAAGGATGTGCTCATTTATTTTATAATATATATGCTAATGCTAATATTGTATTATATTATGTTTTGTTAGCAGTTCTTAATATTGTCATGTAGTGGGAAACCACTAGTGTAAGTGCCGGTTAGCACTTCAGGTACTTAAGTCTCCCTTAGTCACGTGACCAACGTGACGTCGGCCTACCACTCAGTGGTACCGGCAGTAGGTTCTCAGCCCTTGCTCTGAGCAGGTTCACTACTCTTGCTGAGTAGGTTCACCGCCCTCGCTCAGAGCAGGTTCACTACTCTTACTGAGTAGGTTCACCGCCCTCGCTCAGAGCAGGTTCACTACTCTTACTGAGTAGGTTCACCGCCCTCGCTCAGAGCAGGTTCACTACTCTTACTGAGTAGGTTCACCGCCCTCGCTCAGAGCAGGTTCACTACTCTTACTGAGTAGGTTCACCGCCCTCGCTCAGAGCAGGTTCACTACTCTTACTGAGTAGGTTCACCGCCCTCGCTCAGAGCATGTCCTTCACTCTGACTAGCATTCCCACTTCTAGTCTGGGCTGGCATAGCCAAGGGAGCACACTTAACTCATTGACCTCTCATAAGACATATGTCAAGTTCTCTTGTGGTCGTTTTCTTTCATGATTGACTTTCTTAAGCTTGTCACTTTCGAGTTATTTATACTCTAGAGAATTAATCTTTAAGTTGATTGAATAAACCTTGTCGGTCTTGATGTTAATTTGTGGTCTAAGTTATTCTTAGTCATGTTGGATGGAAATGAGACTAAGTCCGTAACTTACGAGTTCTTGTATACTCTGAATTGATAGTTCAGATAAGTCTTTATAACCATTATAGGTGCATATTATTGGTGAACTTAGTACAAAGCTCAACCTCAAAAGGTTCATTTATTCATATCAATGTACTAGTACGTACCAAGAGGAATGTAAGAGTTAAACTCCTTATTTTATATTGATCATAACATATACATTAAGCTAAAACTCTTCTAGTAAAGATTTTAAGTTTTAGTTATTTGTTTTGTAATCCTGAATTCTTATTAAATGTTATTGTTACAAAATCGTGAACAGGCCATATGTTCGATAAGAATGTTACCTTAACACTCTACCATACCAATGGTGAAGGTTAAGAAGTCGAGTTTTGTAACAGTAATGTCATAGTAGGGTGAGGTAATGTTATAGTAGGGTGAGGTAATGTCATAGTAGGGTGAGGTAATGTTATAGTAGGGTGAGGTAATGTTATAGTAGGGTGAGGTAATGTTATAGTAGGGTGAGGTAATGTTATAGTAGGGTGAGGTAATGTTATAGTAGGGTGAGGTAATGTCATAGTAGGGTGAGGTAATGTTATAGTAGGGTGAGGTAATGTCATAGTAGGGTGAGGTAATGTTATAGTAGGGTGAGGTAATGTCATAGTAGGGTGAGGTAATGTCATAGTAGGGTGAGGTAATGTTATAGCAGGGTGAGGTAATGTCATAGTAGGGTGAGGTAATGTCATAGCAGGGTGAGGTAATGTCATAGCAGGGTGAGGTAAGGTCATAGCAGGGTGAGGTAATGTCATAGCAGGGTGAGGTAAGGTCATAGCAGGGTGAGGTAATGTCATAGCAGGGTGAGGTAAGGTCATAGCAGGGTGAGGTAATGTCATAGCAGGGTGAGGTAAGGTCATAGCAGGGTGAGGTAATGTCATAGCAGGGTGAGGTAATGTCATAGCAGGGTGAGGTAATGTCATAGCAGGGTGAGGTAATGTCATAGCAGGGTGAGGTAATGTCATAGGGTGAGGTAATGTCATAGCAGGGTGAGGTAATGTCATAGCAGGGTGAGGTAATGTCATAGCAGGGTGAGGTAATGTCATAGCAGGGTGAGGTAATGTCATAGCAGGGTGAGGTAAGGTCATAGCAGGGTGAGGTAAGGTCATAGCAGGGTGAGGTAATGTCATAGTAGGGTGAGGTAAGGTCATAGTAGGGTGAGGTAAGGTCATAGCAGGGTGAGGTAAGGTCATAGCAGGGTGAGGTAAGGTCATAGTAGGGTGAGGTAAGGTCATAGCAGGGTGAGGTAAGGTCATAGCAGGGTGAGGTAAGGTCATAGCAGGGTGAGGTAATGTCATAGCAGGGTGAGGTAAGGTCATAGTAGGGTGAGGTAAGGTCATAGTAGGGTGAGGTAAGGTCATAGCAGGGTGAGGTAAGGTCATAGCAGGGTGAGGTAAGGTCATAGTAGGGTGAGGTAAGGTCATAGCAGGGTGAGGTAAGGTCATAGCAGGGTGAGGTAATGTCATAGCAGGGTGAGGTAAGGTCATAGTAGGGTGAGGTAAGGTCATAGCAGGGTGAGGTAAGGTCATAGTAGGGTGAGGTAAGGTCATAGTAGGGTGAGGTAAGGTCATAGTAGGGTGAGGTAAGGTCATAGCAGGGTGAGGTAAGGTCATAGTAGGGTGAGGTAAGGTCATAGTAGGGTGAGGTAAGGTCATAGTAGGGTGAGGTAAGGTCATAACAGGGTGAGGTAAGGTCATAGCAGGGTGAGGTAAGGTCATAGTAGGGTGAGGTAAGGTCATAACAGGGTGAGGTAAGGTCATATCAGGGTGAGGTAAGGTCATAGCAGGGTGAGGTAAGGTCATAGCAGGGTGAGGTAAGGTCATAACAGGGTGAGGTAAGGTCATAGCAGGGTGAGGTAAGGTCATAGTAGGGTGAGGTAAGGTCATAACAGGGTGAGGTAAGGTCATAGCAGGGTGAGGTAAGGTCATAGCAGGGTGAGGTAAGGTCATAGCAGGGTGAGGTAATGTCATAGCAGGGTGAGGTAAGGTCATAGCAGGGTGAGGTAAGGTCATAGCAGGGTGAGGTAATGTCATAGCAGGGTGAGGTAAGGTCATAGCAGGGTGAGGTAAGGTCATAGCAGGGTGAGGTAATGTCATAGCAGGGTGAGGTAAGGTCATAGCAGGGTGAGGTAAGGTCATAGCAGGGTGAGGTAAGGTCATAGCAGGGTGAGGTAAGGTCATAGCAGGGTGAGGTAAGGTCATAGCAGGGTGAGGTAAGGTCATAGCAGGGTGAGGTAATGTCATAGCAGGGTGAGGTAAGGTCATAGCAGGGTGAGGTAAGGTCATAGCAGGGTGAGGTAAGGTCATAGCAGGGTGAGGTAAGGTCATAGCAGGGTGAGGTAATGTCATAGCAGGGTGAGGTAAGGTCATAGCAGGGTGAGGTAATGTCATAGCAGGGTGAGGTAAGGTCATAGCAGGGTGAGGTAAGGTCATAGCAGGGTGAGGTAATGTCATAGCAGGGTGAGGTAAGGTCATAGCAGGGTGAGGTAATGTCATAGCAGGGTGAGGTAATGTCATAGCAGGGTGAGGTAATGTCATAGCAGGGTGAGGTAAGGTCATAGCAGGGTGAGGTAATGTCATAGCAGGGTGAGGTAATGTCATAGCAGGGTGAGGTAATGTCATAGCAGGGTGAGGTAAGGTCATAGCAGGGTGAGGTAAGGTCATAGCAGGGTGAGGTAAGGTCATAGCAGGGTGAGGTAAGGTCATAGCAGGGTGAGGTAAGGTCATAGCAGGGTGAGGTAAGGTCATAGCAGGGTGAGGTAAGGTCATGGTAACAAGGTCATGGGTCACCCCCGCTGATACACCACAACTGATCACTTCTTTCAATAAAGATTCAAACTTTTTCATATTCTCTCACTTCCTTCCCTTTATCTTATCTTATTCTCCTTCTCCCCTTCTTCTTCCTCCTCCTCCTCCTTCTCCCCTTCTTCCTCCTCCTCCTCCTCCTCCTTCTCCCCTTCTTCCTCCTTCTCCCCTTCTTCTTCCTCCTCCTTCTCCCCTTCTTCCTCCTTCTCCCCTTCTTCTTCCTCCTCCTTCTCCCCTTCTTCTTCTTCCTCCACCTTCCCTTCTTCCTCCTCCTCCTCCTCCTCTTCACCACAACCTCTTCCTCCCACATCCTCTTCCTCCTGCTCCATCACTCCTTTCTCCCCCTCCCCTCCCCTCCCCTCCCTCGTGGGGGAGGGGAGGACAACAGACACCACACAGAGGTGATAATTGTCATCTTCCGCCTCTGGTGGTGACCTCTACCGCCACAAATAACAGTTTGTTGTTTCCCCTCACCGTCTCCTCCCCTCACCTCTCTCTCCCCCCATACATGGCGGGGGCCGAGAGCTGCGACTCGACCCCTTCAACCACATATGAGTACACACACGCACAGAGGAGCAAAACCTTCCAAGATAATAGGAAGAATGTTGCAGGAGATAGAGGTGAAACTAACCCATTCTCTCGCCATCGTTAATACACCTTCACATTACATAGTGTTTTGGTTCTCTTCATAAACGTCCAAATTTGAACGTTGCCAGACGCGGCTTATACCTTTCTTGGTTTATTTATTGTACAGAAAAATCTATAGGCTTGTGTAACACAGCCTAAACTAACCCATAGTAACTAGCCTAGCTCAGCCTAGTCAAATTTAGTATGTTTATCTATCCTCGACTCGCGTATCTAGATAATAAATAATAATTCTTAATTTAGAGAGAAGTTACCTGGAGGTTATTCCGAGGATCAACGCCCCTGCGGCCCGGTCCATGACCAGGCCTCCCGGTGGATCAGGGCCTGATCAAGTGGATAGTTTTTCTAAACGGATAGTCTAGCCTAGCCTTTAGACAATGGTATTTGGAAAAAAATATGTGGGCGTGTTAGGAAACTGGCGTCGTTAAATGAGAGGATGGTGAGGGGTGGGTCACAAAAGTGACCTTTCTGGTCAGTGTTGTGACCACTGCCACGTGCTAGGCCTCACACCCCCAGCTTCACCTCCAGTCTAACCCCAGCCACACCCATAGCCACATCTCTAGCCACACCAGAAAGGCCATACCAGTCTCCCACCTCAACCTCCCCGTCAACTGGGAATGTCAACATTCTCGCAGAAACTCAGACGTTTGTATAGCGTGGCGCACTGTGCGAGGTACACCGTGTGAGTGGTCGTCATGACGGGGACGGTAAATGGTCATGACGGGATGGTAAGGGGTCGTCATGACGGGGGCGGCAAGTGGTCGTCATGACGGGGGCGGCAAGTGGTCGTCATGACGGGGGCGGCAAGTGGTCGTCATGACGGGGGCGGCAAGTGGTTGTCATGACGGGGACGGTAAGTGGTCGTCATGACGGGGACGGTAAGTGATCGTCATGACGGGGACGGTAAGTGGTTGTCATGACGGGGACGGTAAGTGGTCGTCATGACGGGGACGGTAAGTGGTCGTCATGACGGGGACGGTAAGTGGTCGTCATGACGGGGACGGTAAGTGGTCATGACGGGGACGGTAAGTGGTCGTCGTGACGGGGACGGTAAGTGGTCGTCATGACGGGGACGGTAAGTGGTCGTCATGACGGGGACGGTAAGTGGTCGTCATGACGGGGACGGTAAGTGGTCGTCATTAGGGGAAGGGGACGGTAAATGGTCATGAGGGAAGACGGTAAGTGGTCATCATGAAGGGTAGAAATAGACGAAGTTGGAACGGAGCCGCAGTGGTGGGCTTCGGGCGCCGCTTGGCGGAGTCGGCTCCTCGAGACGACGCAACCCTTAAACCATAATTACAAAACTATCTCTCTCTCTCTCTCTCTCTCTCTCTCTCTCTCTCTCTCTCTCTCTCTCTCTCTCTCTCTCTCTCTCTCTCTCTCTCTCTCTCTCTCTCTCTGTCTGGTACATCATTTTCATGGCACATCAGTTTTCATACCCACTATCTATCACCTAACTCACCATCTACTCCACATTTTGATGACAGTGTCGACACTGTCATCAACATGTCGACAATGTATAAGTAGGGCCCTGCTGTATACGCGGGGCCCTGCTGTATAAGTAGGGCCCTGCTGTATACGCGGGGCCCTGCTGTATAAGTAGGGCCCTGCTGTATACATGGGTCCCTGCTGTATAAGTAGGGCCCTGCTGTATACATGGGGCCCTGCTGTATAAGTAGGGCCCTGCTGTATACGCGGGGCCCTGCTGTATAAGTAGGGCCCTGCTGTAATCCTGGCTGCCTTCCAGAGAATTGGATAGGTTACTACAGTCACTCCCTGACCAGCTCGTCTGTGGTTCCTACCGTAGACCAGCAGTAACAGCCTGGTTGATCAGGTCTTGATCCACTGGGAGACCTGGTCTGGGACCCCTGGGGGGCGGTGACCCCCACAAGCGAATCCAGGTAGAAAGCGATAAGACAGGAAGATAATAAGAGAGAACATTAAGAGATAGACAGCTAGGAGTGAAACTTGAGATTATAAAACAGTGAAATAGAGATAAAATAGAGATTTAGAGATATATGAAAGAGATAAGAAACGAGAGATGGACATAAAACTGAAAGATAAAGAAATTAGAGATAGAAATGAAACAGATGACATGAGAGAGAGAAATAAAACAAGAGTTAAAGAAGAGATAGAGATAAAACGGAGATAAAAAAAAGCAGAGATAAAATAAGAGAAATTAAACAGGCATAAAAGAGAGAGAGAAATAAAACACAGGAACAAAGGTAAAAGCAAGAGACAACAATAAAACAGAGAGAACAAGAAGAGAGAGGGAGAGAGAGAACAAGAGAGAGGGAGAGAGAGAACAAGAAGAGAGAGGGAGAGAGAACAAGAAGAGAGGGAGAGAGAACAATAAGAGAGGGAGAGAGAGAACAATAAGAGAGAGGGAGAGAGAGAACAATAAGAGAGAGGGAGAGAGAGAACAATAAGAGAGAGGGAGAGAGAGAACAATAAGAGAGAGGGAGAGAGAGAACAATAAGAGAGAGGGAGGGAGAGAACAATAAGAGAGAGGGAGAGAGAGAGAACAATAAGAGAGAGGGAGAGAGAGAACAATAAGAGAGAGGGAGAGAGAGAACAATAAGAGAGAGGAAGAGAGAACAATAAGAGAGAGGGAGAGAGAGAGAACAATAAGAGAGAGGGAGAGAGAGAACAATAAGAGAGAGGGAGAGAGAGAACAATAAGAGAGAGGAAGAGAGAACAATAAGAGAGAGGGAGAGAGAGAGAATAAGAGAGAGGGAGAGAGAGAGAACAATAAGAGAGAGGGAGAGAGAGAACAATAAGAGAGAGGGAGAGAGAGAACAATAAGAGAGGGAGAGAGCAATAAGAGAGGGAGAGATAGAACAATAAGAGAGAGGGACAGAGAACAATAAGAGAGGGAGAGAGAGAACAAGAGAGAGGGACAGAACAATAAGAGAGAGGGAGAGAGAGAATAAGAGAGAGGGAGAGAGAACAATAAGAGAGAGGGAGAGAGAACAATGAGAGAGAGGGAGAGAGAACAATGAGAGAGAGAACAATAAGAGAGAGAGAGAACAATAAGAGAGAGGGAGAGAGAACAATAAGAGAGAGGGAGAGAGAACAATAAGAGAGAGGGAGAGAGAACAATAAGAGAGAGGGACAGAGAACAATAAGAGAGAGGGACAGAGAACAATAAGAGAGAGGGACAGAGAACAATAAGAGAGAGGGACAGAGAACAATAAGAGAGAGGGACAGAGAACAATAAGAGAGAGGGAGAGAGAACAATGAGAGAGAGAACAATAAGAGAGAGAGAGAACAATAAGAGAGAGGGAGAGAGAACAATAAGAGAGAGGGAGAGAGAACAATAAGAGAGAGGGAGAGAGAACAATAAGAGAGGGAGAGAGAGAACAAGAGAGAGGGAGAGAGAGAACAATAAGAGAGAGGGAGAGAGAGAACAATGAGAGAGGGAGAGAGAGAACAATAAGAGAGGGAGAGAGAGAACAATAAGAGAGGGAGAGAGAGAACAATAAGAGAGGGAGAGAGAGAATAATAAGAGGGGGAGAGAGAACAATAAGAGAGGGAGAGAGAGAATAATAAGAGGGGGAGAGAGAACAATAAGAGGGGGAGAGAACAATAAGAGAGGGAGAGAGAGAATAAGAGAGAGGGAGAGAGAGAACATTAAGAGAGAGGGAGAGAGAGAACATTAAGAGAGAGGGAGAGAGAGAACATTAAGAGAGAGGGAGAGAGAGAACAATAAGAGAGAGGGAGAGAGAGAACAATAAGAGAGAGGGAGAGAGAACAATAAGAGAGAGGGAGAGAGAATAAGAGAGGGAGAGAGAGAACAATAAGAGAGGGAGAGAGAGAATAATAAGAGGGGGAGAGAGAACAATAAGAGAGGGAGAGAGAGAACAATGAGAGAGGGAGAGAGAGAACAATGAGAGAGGGAGAGAGAGAACAATAAGAGAGAGGGAGAGAGAACATTAAGAGAGAGGGAGAGAGAGAACAATGAGAGAGGGAGAGAGAGAACAATGAGAGAGGGAGAGAGAGAACAATGAGAGAGGGAGAGAGAGAACAATGAGAGAGGGAGAGAGAACAATGAGAGAGGGAGAGAGAGAACAATGAGAGTCGAACAATGAGGTCGAAAGCTGGCGCTTTCGACCGGGTGTGGCACCAGGGCCTCTTAGCAAAACTTCAAGCACTGGGAATTGCAGGCTCTACGCTATGTCTCCTCAGTGATTACCTTCATGGTAGATCTCTAAGTGTAGTCCTCAATGGAACGGAATCAGCAAGGCATCCTATTGGGGCAAGCGTTCCACAAGGAAGTGTGCTGGGTCCACTGTTATGGAATGTCTACTTCAACGACCTTCTTCATCTCATCCCAGAATCACATGCATATGCAGACGACTGTACACTGACATTCACTTATCCAAGAGAAGAAATGCCAGCTGCTCTAAGCTACATCAATCACCAGCTGAGAGCTATATCAGCTTGGGGAAATAGATGGCAAGTAACATTTGCACCTGAAAAAACGCAAATGATGTTCGTCTCTAGGCACCATGATGGTAATGCTGGCGCAGTAGTAAGGATGAATGGGACGATGTTGGCACCTGGAGAAGAAGTTGATATCCTTGGGGTGAAATTTGACTCCAAACTAACCATGAAGAACCATGTTGTAAATCTTGCAAACAAGGCAGCCAGGAAGCTTACAGCACTTCGCCGTATCTCGCATCTGCTTGACAGTAGGGGTTGCAAGATCCTGTACGAGGCACAAGTACGCTCACACCTTGAGTATGCTCCACTTTCTTGGTTTGCCTGCCCCCCCTCTCATCTGCGACTGCTTGACAGAGTAGAGAACAGAGCAAGACGTCTCATCTCTCGCCTGGACCCATCCTGGATAGATCTGTCATTTCAGCAGAGCCTTCAACATAGGAGGGATGTGGGTGGCCTTACTGTTATGTACAAGGCCAATATTGTCAAAATACCACACTTGGATCCACTTCGAGGACAGCGTGAAACAAGCTTTTATGCCACAAGACGGGCAGAAAGCAGCAACTTCACTCTGGCTGTACCCTTCTCCAGAACATCACTCCATCTGAGATCATACATACCCAGGATGACTCGAGTATGGAACACATTCGTACAGCATAATGATGTCAACGAGATAACGTCAGTTGATCAAATGAAAATGCTGGCCCACAGATGGCTCCAACTTCATCCTGTTCCCTACTTGTATGTCTCATAACAAAAATGCTTTCAAATGAGCTGATGTAGGTAACAGCTCTTAGCTTGCCAATAAAGTTAGGAATCCTTAACCTGTAAATAGCTGTCAATAAAGCTAGGGATCCTTAACCTTGTCAAACCCTGTGTAAAAAAAAAAAAAAAAAAAAAAAAAAAAAAAAAAAAAAAAAAAAAAAAAAAAGAGGGAGAGAGACAATGAGAGAGGGAGAGAGACAATGAGAGAGGGAGAGAGACAATGAGAGAGGGAGAGAGACAATGAGAGAGGGAGAGAGACAATGAGAGAGGGAGAGAGACAATGAGAGAGGGAGAGAGACAATGAGAGAGGGAGAGAGACAATGAGAGAGGGAAAGAGAGAACAATAAGAGAGAGGGAGAGAGAGAACATTAAGAGAGAGGGAGAGAGAGAACAATGAGAGAGGGAGAGAGAGAACAATGAGAGAGGGAGAGAGAGAACAATAAGAGAGAGGGAGAGAGAATAAGAGAGGGACAGAGAGAACAATAAGAGAGAGGGACAGAGAACAATAAGAGAGAGGGAGAGAGAGAATAAGAGAGGGAGAGAGAGAACAAGAGAGAGGGAGAGAGAGAACAATAAAAGAGAGAGTAATAAGAGAAGATCCTCGTTCTTGCATAATTAGCCAGTGGGAATGTGTGTAGCAAGTGTTGGTTACCTGAGTGTTGCTGCCCACCCTGCCTGCCCACCCTGCTGCCTGCCCACCCTGCTGCCTGCCCACCCTGCTGCCCACTCTGCTGCCCGATGGATCAGGGCCTGATCAACTAGGCTGTTACTGCTGGCCGCACGCAGTCCAACGTACGAGCCACAGCCCGGCTGATCCGGCACTGACTTTAGATATCTGTCCAGCTCTCTCTTGAAGGCAGCCAGGGGTTTATTGGCAATTCCCCTAATGCTTGATGGGAGGCTGTTGAACAGTCTTGGGCCCCGGACACTTATGGTGTTTTCCCTTAGTGTACCAATGGCGCCCCTACTTTTAATTGGGGGTATTTTGCATCGCCTGCCCAGTCTTTTACTTTCGTAGGTAGTGATTTCTGTGTGCAGATTTGGGGCCATTCCTTCCAGGATTTTCCAAGTGTAGATTATGATATATCTCTCCCTCCTGCGTTCCAACGAGTACAAGTCAAGTGCTTCCAAGCGTTCCCAGTAGTTAAAGGTGCTTGACAGAACTTATACGTGCAGTAAAGGATCTCTGTACACTCTCTAGATCTGCGATTTCACCTGCTTTGAATGGAGATGTTAATATACAGCAGTATTCCAGCCTAGAGAGAACAAGTGATTTGAAAAGGATCATCATTGGCTTGGCATCTCTCGTTTTGAACGTTCTCATCATCCATCCTATCATTTTCTTTGCATGTGCGATCGTGGCACTGTTGTGATCCTTGAAAGTGAGATCCTCAGACATTACTACTCCCAGGTCCCTTACATTATTTTTCCGCTCTATTGTATGGCCAGAGACTGTAGTATACTCTGTTCTAGTTATTATCTCCCTCCAGTTTTCCATAACGTAGTAGTTGGAATTTGTCCTCATTGAACATCATATTGTTTACCGTTGCCCACTGGAAAACTTTGTTTATATCTTCTCGGAGGTTAACCGCGTCCTCAGCAGATGACAGCCTCATGCAGATCCTAGTATCATCCGCAAAGGATGATACAGTGCTGTGATGTATATCTCTGTCTATGTCTGATATGAGGCTAAGGAATAAGATGGGGCGAGTACTGTGCCTTGTGGAACAGAGCTCTTTACTATGGTAGCCTCCGATTTAACTCTGTTGTCCACTACTCTTTGTGTTCGATTTGTTAGGAAGTTAAAGATCCATCTCCCCACTTTCCCAGTTATTCCTTTAGCACGTATTTTATGGGCTATTACACCATGATCGCATTTGTCAAATGCTTTTGCAAAGTCTGTGTATATTACATCTGCATTCTGATTTTCTTCCAGTGCATCCAAGGCCATATCATAGTGATCCAGTAGTTGTGAGAGGCAGGAGCGACCTGCCCTGAACCCATGTTGCCCTGGATTGTGCAGATTTTGGGAATCCAGGTGATTTGCAATCCTGTTTCTTAGCACTCTTTCAAAGATTTTTATGATGCTGGACGTCAGAGCTATTGGTCTATAATTCTTAGCTAATGCTTTGTTAGGTACGACACATATGCAACAGTTAGGCATCTTTATTTCGAAACGTTTCGCCTACACAGTAGGCTTCTTCAGTCGAGTACAGAAAAGTTGATAGAAGCAGAAGAGACTTGAAGACGATGTAATCAGTCCATCACCCTTGAAGTTTTTGAGGTGGTCAGTCCCTCAGTCTGGACCACTGACCACCTCAAAAACTTCAAGGGTGATGGACTGATTACATCGTCTTCAAGTCTCTTCTGCTTCTATCAACTTTTCTGTACTCGACTGAAGAAGTCTACTGTGTAGGCGAAACGTTTCGAAATAAAGATACCTAACTGTTGCATGTGTCTTACCTAACATCCTGTCGGTATTTTATACCATTTTAATGTTAGCTAATGCTTTGCTGCCACCTTGTGAAGTGGGGCTATGTCCGTCGTTTTAAGTGACTGTGGAATTTCACCCATGTCCAAGCTCCTCCTCCATAGTGTACTTAGGGCACGCGAGAGGGGTTTATTGCAGTTCTTAATGAAAACAGAGTTCCACGAGTCTGGACCCGGGACTGAATGCATGGGCATGTTGTCAATGGCTTTTTCGAAATCTATCGGAGTTAGGGTAATGTCAGAAATCTGGCATACATTTATGGAGTTTTGAGGGCCACCCTACTGCCCACCCTGCTGCCTGCCTGCCCACCCTGCTGCTTGCCTGCCCACCCTGCTGCTTGCCTGCCCACCCTGCTGCCTGCCTGCCTGCCCACCCTGCTGCCTGCCTGCCCACCCTGCTGCTTGCCTGCCCACCCTGCTGCCTGCCTGCCCACCCTGCTGCTTGCCTGCCCACCCTGCTGCCTGCCTGCCTGCCCACCCTGCTGCCTGCCTGCCTGCCCCCTCTGCTGCCTGCCGGCCTGCCTGCCTGCCTGCCTGCCCACCCTGCTGCCTGCCTGCCTGCCCACCCTGCTGCCTGCCTGCCTGCCTGCCTGCCTGCCTGCCCACCCTGCTGCCTGCCTGCCTGCCCACCCTTCTGCCTGCCCACCCTGCTGCCTGCCTGCCCACCCTGCTGCCTGCCTGCCCACCCTACTGCCTGCCTGCCCACCCTACTGCCTGCCTGCCTGCCTGCCCACCATGCTGCCTGCCTGCCCACCATGCTGCCTGCCTGCCCACCCTGCTGCCTGCCTGCCCACCCTACTGCCTGCCTGCCTGCCCTCCCACCCTGCTGCCTGCTGCCCACCCTGCTGCCTGCCCACCCTGCTACGCAGCCTACTGTCCACCCTCCAACCCACCCAGTCTGTAAGGTCAGCTGACTCGTGATAAAAGCGTTATACCAAGCATACCAGGAACTGCTATACCCACCGTTCTATGACCAGGCCTCGCGGTGGATCAGGGTCTGATCAATCAGGCTGTTACTGCTGGCCGTACGCAGTCCAACGTACGAACCACACCTAAACCGACCAGTATCGTGTTTTGTTGCTACATCCACGGTATATACGGTAGATCGTAATCAAACTGGGGGGGGGGGACCTTGAAGAGGTACCTTCAAGTACCTTCTAGGTATATATTATGACGTATCTCTCGTTCGCTTTAGTGACACATATTTACACAACACGCACATACCTGGAGTTTACCTGGAGAGGGTTTTGGGGGTCAACGCCCCCGCGGCTCGGTCTGAAACCAGGCCTAATTGTGGATCAGGGTCTGATCAACCAGGCTGTTACTGCCGGCCGCACGCAGAGAGAAAAGCGTATGACGGTGTTTCGGTTCTACTCAGACTATTCAGTGTGACTTGTGAATGGCCTACGCCAGTCCGAAACGTTGTCATAAGTTTTAGTGCTCTATATGCGGGGTATTTGTGAATTGTTCCAGTCATGGTATTGTGCCTTTTTGTCCAGTACATATTTAGGTCTCTGATGTGTTCCCAGTAATTTAAATGCTTTATTGGCTCTACCTGGGTTGTAAAGGATGTGTGTGTGTGTGTGTGTGTGTGTGTGTGTGTGTGTGTGTGTGTGTGTGTGTGTGTGTGTGTGTGTGTGTGTGTGTTCCATCTCTGATGATCTCTCTTCTGTCCTGGATGGGGCCGTCAACACTGAATAGTGCTCTAAGCGAGAGGGCACAGATGACCTGAATAGTGTCACCGGAGGATTGTACAGTATTATTGATACATTGATTAATCTGCTGGTGGGCGAAACGTATGATGTTTCTCGCTTCCCATGTGATGTTTCTTGTCATGTTTCCTCCCTGAAGGTATTTGAAACTGAGTTTTCAACTTTCAGTTGTGACCCCTTGTTGCTGTGTCACTTCTCTGAAACATTCTGTCCCTATCCACCTTGTCAGTTCCTCTCAGTATTTTATATGTTGTTATCATGTTCCCCCCCATCCCTCCTGTCCTCCAGTGTCATCACATTCATTTCATTTAACCTCTTCTCGTAGGACATACCCCTTAGCTCTGGGACTAGTCTTGTTACAAGCCTTTGTACTTTCTCTAATTTCTTGACATATTTGACCAAGTATGAATTCCATACTGGTGCTGCATACTCCAATATGGGCCTGACGTACACGGTCTACAGTGTCTTGAATGACTCCTTACTCAGGTGTTGAAATGCTGTTCTTAGGTTTCCCAGGCGCCAATATGCGGCAGCAGTTATTTGCTTGATGTGCACCTCTGGAGATGTGCTCGGTATGATGCTCGCCTCAAGATCCTTTTCCTTGAGTGAGTTTTTCAGCCTTTGACCTCCATCTGCAGTCTTCTTTCTCCTTCCCCAAGCTTCATAACTTTGCACTTGCTGGGATTAAACCCCAGGAGTCATTTGTCGGGCCAGGCTTGTAGCCTATCCAGATCACATTGAAGGCTTACCTGATCCTTGTCCACTTGTATTTTCCTCATTAACTTTACGTTGTCTACAAATAAGGACACCTCTAAATCTATCCCTTCCGTCATGTCATTCACATACACCAGAAACAGCACCGGACCTAGGACTGACCCTTGTGGAACCCCACTCGACACATTCACCTACTCTGACACCTTGTCACATACTAACACACGTTTCCTTCCTGTCAGGTATTCCTTAATCCATTGCAGTACCTTCCCTCCTATTCCTGCCTGCTTCTCTAGCTTTTCAACCAGTCTCTTGTGTGGTACTTCATCGAAAGCCTTCTTGCAGCCCAAGAAGATGGAGACTACCCATCCCTCTCTCTCCTATCGTCCTTCTGTTACCTTGTCGTAGAACTCCAGTAGGTCTGTGAAGCAGGATTTCCTTTCCCTGAAGCCGTGCTGGTTGTCATGCATGAAGCCGTTCCTTTCTAGGTGTTCTATCACTCTTCTCGTGATAATCTTCTCCGTAACTTTACATACAATAAATGTCAGCGACATTTGTAATTTAGTGCAGTCTGTCTCTCTCCTTTCTTAAAAAATCAGGATTACACTTGCTGTCTTCCTCAGGCAGTTGCCCTGTTCTGATAGATTTATTGAAGATTGTTGTTAGTGGCACACACAGTGCATCTGCTCCCTCTCTTAGGACCCAAGGAGAGAGATTATCTGAGCCAACCGCTTTCGAGATATCTAGTTTCCCTAGCAGATTCTTCACTTTCTCCTCGGTTGTATGCCTTGTGTCCAGCACTTGCTGGTGCACCTTACCACCTCGGTTTGCTGGAAGTCTCTCTGTCGCCACTGTGAACACCTCCCTGAATCGTAAGCTGAGCTCCTCACATACTTCCTGGTTGTTCCCTTTGAGCTCCCCTCTTTCCTTCCTCGGCCCAGTTACCTGATCCTTGACTGTTGTTTTCCTTCTGATGTGGCTGTATAACAACTTGCTGTCAGATTTGGCTTTTGATGTTATGTTATTCTCATATTGCCGCGCCGCTTCTCTCCTTATCCATACATATTCATTTCTGGCTCTTCGGCTCGAATCCCTGTCTTCCGAGTCTTATCCTTCTGTACTTCTTCCATAGCACACTCGGCTTTGGTTTCTCCATACCTCTGGGTAAACCATGGGCTCACTCAGGTCTTCGCGTTGTTTCTGTTGCCCTTTGGCATGAACCTCCTCTACCTCCCAGCACTTTGCTGTCACCTGTTCCATCATTTCGTTTACTGTCTCACCCTCTAGCTCTCTTGCCCACTGCACCTCATGTAGGAATTACCTCATACTTGTGTAGTCCCCCTTTTGGAAGTTTGACTTCTCCTGGCCTTCTTGTGCTGCTTCAGTCTCCATTGTTAACTCTACTGTGTATTCGAAACTCAGGACCACGTGATCGCTAGTGCCGAATTGCCTTCTGTGTATGATAGCCCCTATGTTTGAACTGTTCAAGGTGAACGCGAGGTCCAGCCTCCAGCATCTTGGCTCTCCACTCTGGCCAGTCAGTCTCCTTATGGTTAAAATCCCCCGTGATGAGTAACTTTTCCTTGCTTATGTGAACCCTTCTGACCACCTTGGGTAGTGTGTCCATCATCACTCTGTTGTTTTCTTTGTATTCTTGTCTTGGCCTCGATGTGTGTGTTGACTCACCTAATTGTGGTTGCATGAGTCAAGTCATAGCTCCTGGCCCCGCCTCTTTACTGGTCGCTGCTAGGTCACTCCCCTGCTCGATGAGCTTTATCATACCTCTGTGTGTGTGTGTGTGTGTGTGTGTGTGTGTGTGTGTACAGTGGGGTCTTATTAAGCAGTAGCAACGTCTAGTGGCACTGGGAAAGCCTCTTGAGCAGTCCTGGTTGTCACAGATTTCGTAATTGATAAGTGTGAGTGGGTTGGTGGGCGTGGAGTGGGAAAGGGTGGGCGACTTGGATGGGAGGGTGGGTGTAGTGATGGAGGACGTAGATTGGAGGGTGGGTAGCGTGGGTGTCATGGGCGGCTTGGGTGGGATAGAGGGTGTGCGTCCACCACCCGCCGTCCCTTATAATTAAGGGGTAACTGCCTTCGGGGCGCCGCCCTCCGGAAGAATCCACCCCCCTACAACCCCACCCATTTTCCAGAACCCCCACAAACCCCGCCCAACACCCCACCAATCCCCCAGAATCCTTAACAACCCCCACCACCCCTTCCCACAGATAATCCCCAATAAATGTGACTAGAATAGTCGCCTCTCTACACCCTTGTGTGTGTGTATGTGTGTGCACATATATGTTTTAAATGTTACAGAGTTTAGTGACAAGGAAGGTCTTGAGGAGGAGGTCGAGGTAGCTAGTTCATTGATAGTGAGACAGTGTGTCACTGTGCTCCTCCCAGTGTCTTACACACACACACACACACACACACACACACACACACACACACACACGAGAGAGAGAGAGAGAGGCATATTGCATATTTTTGCAGTGTTAAGGCTTATGACACATTAACACAATAAAGTGCAATATAAACTAGAGTAGAGGAGAAGACAACAGTAACAAGGACGGCACTATAATGTATCAAGGAACAGTTAACAGGAAGGAAACAACGAGTGTCCGAGAAGAGGCGTCGGAATGGGAGCAAGTGACGAGTGGGGTTCCACAAGGATCAGTACTTGGACCGGTGCTACCTCTTGTGTATGTGAACAACATAACGGAAGGGATAGAGTCAGAGGTGTCCCTGTTCGCAGATGTGAAACTAATGAGAACACAGAGCTGATAAGATTTATTCGGATTTCTAACCCGGTGGGTTAGCCACTCAAAATAACCCAGTACAGTGAGTCATCGAGGACTGTCTGGCTTATTTCCCCCAGGATGCGACCCACACCGGTCGACTAACCCCCAGGTACCTGCCTACTGCCATGTGAACAGGGGCAGCAGGTGTAAGGAAACATGCCCAGCGTTACCACCCGTGCTGGAAATTGGATTATGGACATTCAGTATGTGAGACGAGAGCGTTGCCAACCAAGCCATGACGCACCTCATGGACCTGGACAGTCTGACAAGTAGCTACTGAAATTTAACCCGGCAAGTGCAGAGTTATGAAGTTTGTGAAAATGTCAAGAAGATAAGAGACGGAGTACAGTCTCGGGGGAAAAGGATGCACACCTCACTTAAGGGGGAGGACCTTGGGGTGAGCAGTGTACCGAACATATCGCAGCTAATGTGCGTCTCGCAAATCTAAGATTAGCTAGCTCTCAGGGACCTAAGTAAAGAGTCTTCCACGACACTTTACACCGTGTACGTCAGGCACATATTTAAGTATGCAACACCAGTAAGGAACCCACACCTCGTCAAGCATATGAAGGAACACTCACAGTGTGCTGCTATATTATTCTGTATGACAGTTACACAGTGGGAACACCCATAGTTAGCTGTTACACTATTCTGTATGACAGCTACACTGTGGGAACACCCACAATGTGCTGTTACACTATTATATATGACAGCTACACTGTGGGAACACCCACAGTGAGCTGCTACACTTATATATGACAGCTACACTGTGGGAACACCCACAGTCAGTTGCTACACTTATTTTAGAATTACACTGTATCATTTTTAAATGCACGGAAATCCGTTTTGAGAATAGATCAATATTTGACAGAGAATAGATGGATATTTGACAGAGCTTGCTGTCTACCACGGGCACGAGGAAGGAGGCACAGACTGGGGCGCCGCTGTGTCCACATGATCCACACACAGGCCTCGGGGATCCTCAGTGGAAATATCAAGGATCTCCAGTGGAAATATCAAGGATCTCCAGTGGAAATATCAAGGATCTCCAGTGGAAATATCAAGGATCTCCAGTGGAAATATCAAAGATCTCCTGTGGAAATATCAAGGATCTCCAGTGAAAATATCAAGGATCTCCAGTGGAAATATCAAGGACAGCAGTTGGAAATATCAAGGACACCAGTTGGAAATATCAAGGACCCCTACATGGAAAATATCAAGGACTCCAATGGAAATTTCGACTTTTCTGTGGGTTAGCCTAGGTAATGTACACTACGTATGATATAACTGTACTCTTGTTCATCTAGAATTGACTTGTTCATTTGTGCCTGAGTAAACTTACTGTACACCTCTGTTGTTTACAGAGAAGTGAGCGTCACCCAAGTGACGGTGGGTCAGTGAGCGTCACCCAAGTGACGGTGGGTCAGTGAGCGTCACCCAAGTGACGCTGGGTCAGGGGTCAGGTCGGTAGGGGTACGGGGTTCAAATCTTGGTCAGGGAGACAGAGAGAGAGAGAGAGAGAGAGAGAGAGAGAGAGAGAGAGAGAGAGAGAGAGAGAGAGGGAGAGAGAGGGAGGGAGAGAGAGAGAGAGAGAGGGGGGGGGAGACATGTATGGGTAAGTCCAAGTTATTGCCGGATTTGGTCTGTGGTGCTGTATAGCCCTTGTGGCTTAGCGCTTCTTTTTGATTATAATAATAATTGGTCTGTGGTGTAGAGCTTTATCAAGTCGTGTTTGGTTCTGTGTAGAGCTTTATCAAGTCGTGTTTCGTTCTGTGTAGAGCTTTATCAAGTCGTGTTTGGTTCTGTGTAGAGCTTTATCAAGTCGTATTTGGTTCTGTGTAGAGTTTTATCAAGTCGCATTTGGTTCTGTGTAGAGCTTTATCAAGTCGTGTTTGGTTCTGTGTAGAGCTTTATCAAGTCGTGTTTGGTTCTGTGTAGAGCTTTACCAAGTCGTATTTGGTTCTGTGTAGAGCTTTATTATGTCGTGTTTGGTTCTATGTAGAGCTTTATCAAGTCGTATTTGGTTCTGTGTAGAGCTTTATCAAGTCGTGTTTGGTTCTGTGTAGAGCTTTATCAAGTCGTATTTGGTTCTGTGTAGAGCTTTATCATGTCGTGTTTGGTTCTGTGTAGAGCTTTATCATGTCGTGTTTGGTTCTGTGTAGAGCTTTATCATGTCGTGTTTGGTTCTGTGTAGAGCTTTATCATGTCGTGTTTGGTTCTGTGTAGAGCTTTATCATGTCGTATTTGGTTCTGTGTAGAGCTTTATCATGTCGTGTTTGGTTATGTGTAGAGCTTTATCATGTCGTATTTGGTTCTGTGTAGAGCTTTATCATGTCGTGTTTGGTTATGTGTAGAGCTTTATCATGTCGTGTTTGGTTATGTGTAGAGCTTTATCATGTCGTGTTTGGTTCTGTGTAGAGCTTTATCATGTCGTATTTGGTTCTGTGTAGAGCTTTATCATGTCGTGTTTGGTTGTGTAGAGCTTTATCAAGTCGTGTTTGGTTCTGTGTAGAGCTTTATCAAGTCGTGTTTGGTTCTGTGTAGAGCTTTATCATGTCAGATATGACATATTTAACGTGTGTCCGTAATATGGAACAAAAAAACTGCGCCAAGCGCAGGAGTCCCGGATAGGCAGCGCCGCGGTCGTTACCGCGTCTTGCGGCCGTCAAGACGCTAGTTAGTAATTACCGCCGCTAATGAAGGCTCTTATTGTGTGGCCTGAACCTCGTAAGACTCAACCTTCATACACTTGTAAGACTGTCTCTCACGTCAGAGATCACCAGAGTCCGTCCACTGAACTGCTCTACAAGGTGCTTAAAATGGTGCGTGTGTGTGTGTGTACTCACCTAATTGTGGTTGCAGGGGTCGAGACTCAGCTCCTGGCCCCGCCTCTTCACCGACCGCTACTAGGTCCTCTCTCCCCCTGCTCCATGAGCTTTATCATACCTCGTCTTAAAACTATGTATAGTTCCTGCCTCCGCTACATCGCTTGCCAGACTATTCCACTTCCTAACTACTCTATGACTGAAGAAATACTTCCTAACATCCCTTTGACTCATCTGAGTCTTCAGCTTCCAATTGTGACCCCTTGTTTCTGTCCCATCTCTGGAACATCCTGTCTCTGTCCACCTTGTCTATTCCACGCAGTATTTTGCATGTCGTTATGATGTCTCCCCTGACCCTCCTGTCCTCCAGTGTTGTCAGACCGATTTCACTTAACCTTTCTTCATAGGACATTCCCCTTAGTTCTGGAACTAGCCTTGTTGCAAACCTTTGCACTTTCTCTAATTTCTTGACGTGTTTGACCAGATGTGGGTTCCAAACTGGTGCTGCGTACTCCAGTATGGGCCTGACGTACACGGTGTATAAAGTCTTGAACGATTCCTTACTGAGGTACCGGAACGCTATTCTCAGGTTTGCCAAGCGTCCATATGCCGCAGCAGTTATCTGGTTATTGTGTGCTTCTGGCGATGTACTCGGTATTATACTCACTCCTAGGTCTTTCTCCTTGAGTGAGGTTTGCAGCCTTTGGCCTCCTAGCCTATACTCTGTCTGCGGTCTTCTTTGCCCTCCTCCGATCTTCATGACTTTGCATTTGGCGGGGTTAAATTCTAGGAACCAGTTTCGGGACCACACATCTAGCCTGTCCAGGTCTCTTTGTAGACCTGTCTGGTCCGCATCTGATTTAATTCTCCTCATTAACTTCACGTCATCTGCAAACAGGGACACTTCTGAGTCTATCCCTTCCGTCATGTCGTTCACATATACCAAGAATAGCACTGGTCCCAGGACTGACCCCTGTGGGACCCCGCTCGTCACACAGTACTCACCTAGTTGTACTCGCCTAGTTGAGGTTGCAGGGGTCGAATCCAAGCTCCTGGCCCCGCCTCTTCACTGGTCGCTACTAGGTCACTCTCCCTGAACCGTGAGCTTTATCATACCTCTGCTTAAAGCTATGTACGGATCCTGCCTCCACTACATCGCTTCCCACACTATTCCACTTCCTGACTACTCTGTGGCTGAAGAAATACTTCCTAACATCCCTGTGATTCATCTGTGTCTTCAACTTCCAACTGTGTCCAATCTCTGGAACATCCTGTCTTTGTTCACCTTGTCAGTTCCTCTCAGTATTTTGTATGTCGTTATTATGTCCCCCCTATCTCTCCTGTCCTCCAGTGTCGTCAGGTTGATTTCCCTTAACCTCTCCTCGTAGGACATACCTCTTAGCTCTGGGACTAGTCTTGTTGCAAACCTTTGCACTTTCTCTAGTTTCTTTACATGCTTGGCTAGGTGTGGGTTCCAAACTGGTGCCGCATACTCCAATATGGGCCTAACGTACACGGTGTACAGGGTCCTGAACGACTCCTTATTAAGATGTCGGAATGCTGTTCTGAGGTTTGCCAGGCGCCCATATGCTGCAGCAGTTATTTGGTTGATGTGCGCTTCAATAGATGTGCCTGGTGTTATACTCACCCCAAGATCTTTTTCCTTGAGTGAGGTTTGCAGTCTGGCCCCATAGTCCTGCGGTCTTCTTTGCCCTTCCCCAATCTTCATGACTTTGCACTTGGTGGGATTGAACTCCAGGAGCCAATTGCTGGACCAGGTCTGCAACGTGTCCAGATCCCTTTGTAGTTCTGCCTGGTCTTCGATCGAGTGAATTCTTCTCATCAACTTCACGTCATCTGCAAACAGGGACACCTCAGAGTCTATTCCTTCCGTCATGTGTGTGTGTGTGTGTGTGTGTGTGTGTGTGTGTGTGTGTGTGTGTGTGTGTGTGTGTGTGTGTGTGTGTGTGTGTGTGTGTGTGTGTGTATGCTATAACGTCTTGAAATAAAGACCTTTCTATAACGTCTTGAAGACGTACTGCTTTAAGGGTGTTCTCACATCTGGGATAATGTGCAGACGTATTTAAATAAAAGAAAAGATTTCTTTATTGATCCATAAATTATTTACTCCACACAACTGTTTTGCAACCTGACAATAAAGTCACGTCCAATAAAATATGCATGGTTTTTGAAGCTAGTAATATAAACATCAACTGGAAGATGGTCAATAAGGACAACAATAAAACATTAAAACAGTTTTGTCACACACATTTATGATTTTGATTATAGTATCATATTATTTAGGGAAGATACCGACACAAGTGTGAAAAATAACCTCAGAAGACACGGGAGAATTACACTAGGATATAAAGACAGTGGTGAGTGGGCAGTGGTGAGTGGACAGTGGTGACTGGACAGTGGTGACTGGACAGTGGTGACTGGACAGTGGTGAGTGGACAGTGGTGAGTGGACAGTGGTGACTGGACAGTGGTGAGTGGACAGTGGTGAGTGGACAGTGGTGACTGGACAGTGGTGACTGGACAGTGGTGACTGGACAGTGGTGAGTGGACAGTGGTGACTGGACAGTGGTGACTGGACAGTGGTGAGTGGACAGTGGTGACTGGACAGTGGTGACTGGACAGTGGTGAGTGGACAGTGGTGACTGGACAGTGGTGAGTGGACAGTGGTGACTGGACAGTGGTGAGTGGACAGTGGTGAGTGGACAGTGGTGACTGGACAGTGGTGACTGGACAGTGGTGAGTGGACAGTGGTGACTGGACAGTGGTGACTGGACAGTGGTGAGTGGACAGTGGTGACTGGACAGTGGTGACTGGACAGTGGTGAGTGGACAGTGGTGAGTGGACAGTGGTGACTGGACAGTGGTGACTGGACAGTGGTGAGTGGACAGTGGTGACTGGACAGTGGTGACTGGACAGTGGTGAGTGGACAGTGGTGACTGGACAGTGGTGACTGGACAGTGGTGAGTGGACAGTGGTGAGTGGACAGTGGTGACTGGACAGTGGTGACTGGACAGTGGTGAGTGGACAGTGGTGACTGGACAGTGGTGACTGGACAGTGGTGAGTGGACAGTGGTGACTGGACAGTGGTGACTGGACAGTGGTGAGTGGACAGTGGTGAGTGGACAGTGGTGACTGGACAGTGGTGACTGGACAGTGGTGAGTGGACAGTGGTGACTGGACAGTGGTGACTGGACAGTGGTGAGTGGACAGTGGTGACTGGACAGTGGTGACTGGACAGTGGTGAGTGGACAGTGGTGAGTGGGCAGTGGTGAGTGGGCAGTGGTGAGTGGGCAGTGGTGAGTGGGCAGTGGTGAGTGGGCAGTGGTGAGTGGGCAGTGGTGAGTGGGCAGTGGTGAGTGGGCAGTGGTGAGTGGGCAGTGGTGAGTGGGCAGTGGTGAGTGGGCAGTGGTGAGTGGGCAGTGGTGAGTGGGCAGTGGTGACTGGACAGTGGTGACTGGACAGTGGTGACTGGACAGTGGTGAGTGGACAGTGGTGAGTGGGCAGTGGTGAGTGGGCAGTGGTGAGTGGGCAGTGGTGAGTGGGCAGTGGTGAGTGGGCAGTGGTGAGTGGGCAGTGGTGAGTGGGTAGTGGTGACTGGACAGTGGTGACTGGACAGTGGTGACTGGACAGTGGTGAGTGGACAGTGGTGAGTGGGCAGTGGTGAGTGGGCAGTGGTGAGTGGGCAGTGGTGAGTGGGCAGTGGTGAGTGGGCAGTGGTGAGTGGGCAGTGGTGAGTGGGCAGTGGTGAGTGGGCAGTGGTGAGTGGGCAGTGGTGACTGGGCAGTGGTGAGTGGGCAGTGGTGAGTGGGCAGTGGTGAGTGGGCAGTGGTGAGTGGGCAGTGGTGAGTGGGCAGTGGTGAGTGGTGAGTGGGCAGTGGTGAGTGGGCAGTGGTGAGTGGGCAGTGGTGAGTGGGCAGTGGTGAGTGGGCAGTGGTGAGTGGGCAGTGGTGAGTGGACAGTGGTGAGTGGGCAGTGGTGAGTGGGCAGTGGTGAGTGGGCAGTGGTGAGTGGGCAGTGGTGAGTGGGCAGTGGTGAGTGGGCAGTGGTGAGTGGGCAGTGGTGAGTGGGCAGTGGTGACTGGGCAGTGGTGAGTGGGCAGTGGTGAGTGGGCAGTGGTGAGTGGGCAGTGGTGACTGGGCAGTGGTGAGTGGGCAGTGGTGAGTGGTGAGTGGGCAGTGGTGAGTGGGCAGTGGTGACTGGGCAGTGGTGAGTGGGCAGTGGTGAGTGGGCAGTGGTGAGTGGTGAGTGGGCAGTGGTGAGTGGTGAGTGGGCAGTGGTGAGTGGACAGTGGTGAGTGGACAGTGGTGAGTGGACAGTGGTGAGTGGACAGTGGTGAGTGGACAGTGGTGAGTGGACAGTGGTGAGTGGGCAGTGGTGAGTGGGCAGTGGTGAGTGGACAGTGGTGAGTGGGCAGTGGTGAGTGGTGAGTGGGCAGTGGTGAGTGGACAGTGGTGAGTGGACAGTGGTGAGTGGGCAGTGGTGAGTGGGCAGTGGTGAGTGGGCAGTGGTGAGTGGACAGTGGTGAGTGGGCAGTGGTGAGTGGGCAGTGGTGAGTGGGCAGTGGTGAGTGGGCAGTGGTGAGTGGGCAGTGGTGAGTGGACAGTGGTGAGTGGGCAGTGGTGAGTGGGCAGTGGTGAGTGGACAGTGGTGAGTGGGCAGTGGTGAGTGGGCAGTGGTGAGTGGACAGTGGTGAGTGGACAGTGGTGAGTGGACAGTGGTGAGTGGACAGTGGTGAGTGGGCAGTGGTGAGTGGGCAGTGGTGAGTGGACAGTGGTGAGTGGGCAGTGGTGAGTGGGCAGTGGTGAGTGGACAGTGGTGAGTGGACAGTGGTGAGTGGACAGTGGTGAGTGGGCAGTGGTGAGTGGACAGTGGTGAGTGGGCAGTGGTGAGTGGACAGTGGTGAGTGGGCAGTGGTGAGTGGACAGTGGTGAGTGGGCAGTGGTGAGTGGACAGTGGTGAGTGGACAGTGGTGAGTGGGCAGTGGTGAGTGGACAGTGGTGAGTGGGCAGTGGTGAGTGGACAGTGGTGAGTGGACAGTGGTGAGTGGGCAGTGGTGAGTGGGCAGTGGTGAGTGGACAGTGGTGAGTGGGCAGTGGTGAGTGGGCAGTGGTGAGTGGACAGTGGTGAGTGGACAGTGGTGAGTGGACAGTGGTGAGTGGACAGTGGTGAGTGGGCAGTGGTGAGTGGACAGTGGTGAGTGGGCAGTGGTGAGTGGGCAGTGGTGAGTGGACAGTGGTGAGTGGACAGTGGTGAGTGGACAGTGGTGAGTGGGCAGTGGTGAGTGGACAGTGGTGAGTGGGCAGTGGTGAGTGGACAGTGGTGAGTGGGCAGTGGTGAGTGGGCAGTGGTGAGTGGACAGTGGTGAGTGGGCAGTGGTGAGTGGACAGTGGTGAGTGGGCAGTGGTGAGTGGACAGTGGTGAGTGGGCAGTGGTGAGTGGACAGTGGTGAGTGGGCAGTGGTGAGTGGACAGTGGTGAGTGGACAGTGGTGAGTGGACAGTGGTGAGTGGACAGTGGTGAGTGGGCAGTGGTGAGTGGACAGTGGTGAGTGGGCAGTGGTGAGTGGGCAGTGGTGAGTGGACAGTGGTGAGTGGGCAGTGGTGAGTGGACAGTGGTGAGTGGGCAGTGGTGAGTGGACAGTGGTGAGTGGACAGTGGTGAGTGGGCAGTGGTGAGTGGACAGTGGTGAGTGGGCAGTGGTGAGTGGACAGTGGTGAGTGGGCAGTGGTGAGTGGACAGTGGTGAGTGGGCAGTGGTGAGTGGACAGTGGTGAGTGGGCAGTGGTGAGTGGACAGTGGTGAGTGGGCAGTGGTGAGTGGGCAGTGGTGAGTGGTGAGTGGGCAGTGGTGAGTGGACAGTGGTGAGTGGGCAGTGGTGAGTGGACAGTGGTGAGTGGGCAGTGGTGAGTGGGCAGTGGTGAGTGGGCAGTGGTGAGTGGGCAGTGGTGAGTGGACAGTGGTGAGTGGACAGTGGTGAGTGGACAGTGGTGAGTGGACAGTGGTGAGTGGGCAGTGGTGAGTGGACAGTGGTGAGTGGACAGTGGTGAGTGGGCAGTGGTGACTGGGCAGTGGTGACTGGGCAGTGGTGAGTGGGCAGTGGTGAGTGGGCAGTGGTGAGTGGGCAGTGGTGAGTGGACAGTGGTGAGTGGACAGTGGTGAGTGGACAGTGGTGAGTGGGCAGTGGTGAGTGGACAGTGGTGAGTGGGCAGTGGTGACTGGGCAGTGGTGACTGGGCAGTGGTGAGTGGGCAGTGGTGAGTGGACAGTGGTGACTGGGCAGTGGTGACTGGGCAGTGGTGACTGGGCAGTGGTGAGTGGGCAGTGGTGAGTAAGACAACGTTCAGTGGTGACAACAGTTGTTTAAATGTTGGTAAAATTACCGACAATATGTTGGTTAAAAAGGACACAAGTGCAACTACAAATTACAAATATTTGTTTCTCTATAAAGATCAAAATGTTTGGTTTATATATTGTAAAATACTAATTACAAATTATTATTATTATTATAATCAAGGGGGAAGCGCTAAACCAGGAGGATTATACAGCGCCTGGGGGGGGGATGTGGAAGGCATTCAGGCTTAATTCGGGGAACTGGAGCACAGATCCAATTCCCTAAATCAAGAGCCCCTCACCAACATCAAGGAACCTTCCTTGCTGGTCCACTAATTACAAAGAGGGTCATTATCATGCCTAGTATGACTAGGCATTTCGGACGTGCTAATAATAATTCTAACTATATTTTGATACAGGTTATGGAGTTTATTGATACTGAAGGTAGATAACTGCATTATAGTTTGTCAGTTTAATAATGAGAATAGTTTTGTCTTGGCATAATACACAGTTTCTGTTAAAGCTCCAGGAACTTTATCAAGCTGTAACGGCTTGATAAAGCTCCTGGAGAGCGAAACGTTGCCACAATAAACTGTCACATTAGTTGCACTTGTGTTTTCTTGACGTAACATAATCTTTATTGAGGAAACGTTTCGCCAACCAGGAAGAAGCTACTGGCTGGCGAAACCATTCATCAATAAAGATTGGCAAATGTGGCACTAGTTGCAAGTGTTGAATTACAGAAAGAAGGAAGAACCCAGCAGATATTGGATACAAAACTCAAGAACATCACCAGATACAACTATGGATCCAGGTTCAGTAAGGTCACCTGACCTTTTAAACAAGACGTTGACAGCAAATGTGATGACAGCCAGGAAAATGATGGGGTGGATAATGAGAACTTTCAAAACAAGATAAATAATGCGAGTGATGATCATTTTTACATTGTGCTTTCTCGCTTAAATGTAATTCAGTGTGGACGGTTCCCCCCCCCGTCAAATACAACCTGCCCCCGTCAAATACAACCTGCCCCCGTCAAATGCAACCTGCCCCCGTCAAATACAACCTGCCCCCGTCAAATACAACCTGCCTCCGTCAAATACAACCTGCCCCCGTCAAATACAACCAGCCCCCGTCAAATACAACCTGCCCGTCAAATACAACCTGCCCCCATCAAATACAACCTGTCCCCATCAAATACAACCTGCCCCCGTCAAATACAACCAGCCCCCGTCAAATACAACCTGCTCTCGACAAATACAACCTGCCCCGTCAAATACAACCTGCCCCGTCAAATACAACCTGCCCCCGTCAAATACAACCTGCCGCCGTCAAATACAACCTGCCCCCGTCAAATACAACCTAACCCTATCAAATACAACCTGTCCCCGTCAAATACAACCTAACTCCGTCAAATACAACCTAACTCCGTCAAATACAACCTGCCTCAGTCAAATACAACCTGCCCCCATCAAATACAACCTAACCCCCTCAAATGCAACCTTATCCCCTCAAATACAACCTAACCCCGTCAAATACAACCTAACCCCGTCAAATACAACTTAATCCCGTCAAATACAACCTAACCCCGTCAAATACAACCTAACCCCGTCAAATACAACCTGCCCCCGTCAAATACAACCTAACCCCCTCAAATACAACCTAACCCCCTCAAATACAACCTGCCCCCGTCAAATACAACCTGCCCCCGTCAAATACAACCTAACCCCGTCAAATACAACCTAACCCCGTCAAATACAACCTAACCCCGTCAAATACAACCTGCCCCCGTCAAATACAACCTGCTCCCGTCAAATACAACCTGCCCCGTCAAATACAACCTGCCCCCGTCAAATACAACCTAACCCCGTCAAATACAACCTGCCCCGTCAAATACAACCTAACCCCATCAAATACAACCTGCCCCCGTCAAATACAACCTGCCCCCGTCAAATACAACCTGCACCCGTCAAATACAACCTGCCCCGTCAAATACAACCTGCCCCCGTCAAATACAACCTGCCCCCGTCAAATACAACCTGCTAACGTCAAATACAACCTGCCTCCGTCAAATACAACCTGCCCCCGTCAAATACAACATGCCCTCGTCAAATACAACCAGCTAACGTAAAATACAACCTGCCTCCGTCAAATACAACCTGCCCCCCGTCAAATACAACCTGACCCCGTCAAATACAACCTGACCCCGTCAAATACAACCTGCCCCCGTCAAATACAACCTAACCCTATCAAATACAACCTGTCCCCGTCAAATACAACCTAACTCCGTCAAATACAACCTAACTCCGTAAAATACAACCTGCCTCAGTCAAATACAACCTGCCCCCGTCAAATACAACCTAACCCCCTCAAATGCAGCCTTATCCCCTCAAATACAACCTAACCCCGTCAAATACAACCTAACCCCGTCAAATACAACTTAATCCCGTCAAATACAACCTAACCCCGTCAAATACAACCTAACCCTGTCAAATACAACCTAACCCCGTCAAATACAACCTGCGCCCGTCAAATACAACCTGCCCCCGTCAAATACAACCTGCTAACGTCAAATACAACCTGCCCCCGTCAAATACAACCTGCCCCCGTCAAATACAACCTGCTCCCGTCAAACACAACCTGCTCCCGTCAAACACAACCTGCCCCCGTCAAACACAACCTGCCCCCGTCAAATACAACCTGCCCCCGTCAAATACAGCCTGCCCCCGTCAAATACAGCCTGCCCCCGTCAAATACAACCTGCCCCCGTCAAATACAACCTGCCCCCGTCAAATACAACCTGCCCCCGTCAAATACAACCTGCCCCCGTCAAATACAACCTGCCCCCGTCAAATACAACATGCCCCCGTCAAATACAACATGCCCTCGTCAAATTCAACCTGCTAACGTCAAATACAACCTGCCCCCGTCAAATACAACCTGCCCCCGTCAAATACAACCTGCCCCCGTCAAATACAACCTGACCCCGTCAAATACAACCTGACCCCGTCAAATACAACCTGCTAACGTCAAATACAACCTGCCCTCGTCAAATACAACCTGCCCCCGTCAAATACAACCTGCCCCCGTCAAATACAACCTGCCCCCGTCAAATACAACCTGCCCCCGTCAAATACAACCTGCCCCCGTCCCTCAGGTGCTGTAATATGATAATCTGTTGCTATAAGCACATGCTGCAACGTATCCCCCCCCGTAGTACCTCCTTAGGGTTTAGCGCTCCTCCCAGAAATATTCTTGGCGATTTACTGGGCCCAGGCGATTTATTCTTTATGGAGTTTTAAGCGATATATTTAACCCATGCAATGTATTTAGAGCGATTTATCGCGCTGTATATAGTTCTGGGCGATTTATTTGGCCAAGCCGATTTGTCAGGAAGTTTTATTTGACTGATTTGCGATTTATTTAGAGCAATTTACTGTTTTTTTATAGTTCTGGACGACTTTTTAACCAAGCGATTTTTTTAGGAAGATTTATTTGACTGATTTGCGATTTATACAGACCGATTTATCTCTCTATGTATAGTTATAAACGATTTATTTTTCCTAGGCGATTTAAAGAGTGATTTATCGCTTTTTTTCTGTAGTTGTGGGCGATTTATTTGGCATAAGAGATTTATTAAGGCGCGGGTCTTAGTTATATGATGACCCACAGCTGGAGGTTTTAGTCATCTGACCGAGGCCTTCCACTGGCTTACCCCTTCACCTCTTTAAAAATATAGTGTTATATGTATATGGGTAAAAAATGTAAGTAGAAGAGGAAACGAATAGGACACCTGTGTGTCTCATGTGTAACACCTGTGTGTCTCATGTGTAACACCTGTGTGTCTCATGTGTAACACCTGTGTGTCTCATGTGTAACACCTGTGTGTCTTGATTGTTGTAGAGTAAGACACATGTGTAACACCTGGGTGTCTTAATGTCGGTTGAATTACCGACATAATGTTAGAGCGAAACGTTGCCACAATAAAATGTTACATTAGTTACACCTGTGTCCTTTCACCTAACATCTTTATTGCTGCAACGTTTCACCTAGACAGTAGTAGGTGTCTTCCAGACCATGGTGCTGAACTCTCCTCCAGGCTGAGGGACTGACCCCCTTGTTCCAGACCATGGTGCTGAACTCTCCTCCAGGCTGAGGGACTGACCCCCTTGTTCCAGACCATGGTGCTGAACTCTCCTCCAGGCTGAGGGACTGACCCCCTTGTTCCAGACCATGGTGCTGAACTCTCCTCCAGGCTGAGGGACTGACCCCCTTGTTCCAGACCATGGTGCTGAACTCTCCTCCAGGCTGAGGGACTGACCCCCTTGTTCCAGACCATGGTGCTGAACTCTCCTCCAGGCTGAGGGACTGACCCCCTTGTTCCAGACCATGGTGCTGAACTCTCCTCCAGGCTGAGGGACTGACCCCCTTGTTCCAGACCATGGTGCTGAACTCTCCTCCAGGCTGAGGGACTGACCCCCTTGTTCCAGACCATGGTGCTGAACTCTCCTCCAGGCTGAGGGACTGACCCCCTTGTTCCAGACCATGGTGCTGAACTCTCCTCCAGGCTGAGGGACTGACCCCCTTGTTCCAGACCATGGTGCTGAACTCTCCTCCAGGCTGAGGGACTGACCCCCTTGTTCCAGACCATGGTGCTGAACTCTCCTCCAGGCTGAGGGACTGACCCCCTTGTTCCAGACCATGGTGCTGAACTCTCCTCCAGGCTGAGGGACTGACCCCCTTGTTCCAGACCATGGTGCTGAACTCTCCTCCAGGCTGAGGGACTGACCCCCTTGTTCCAGACCATGGTGCTGAACTCTCCTCCAGGCTGAGGGACTGACCCCCTTGTTCCAGACCATGGTGCTGAACTCTCCTCCAGGCTGAGGGACTGACCCCCTTGTTCCAGACCATGGTGCTGAACTCTCCTCCAGGCTGAGGGACTGACCCCCTTGTTCCAGACCATGGTGCTGAACTCTCCTCCAGGCTGAGGGACTGACCCCCTTGTTCCAGACCATGGTGCTGAACTCTCCTCCAGGCTGAGGGACTGACCCCCTTGTTCCAGACCATGGTGCTGAACTCTCCTCCAGGCTGAGGGACTGACCCCCTTGTTCCAGACCATGGTGCTGAACTCTCCTCCAGGCTGAGGGACTGACCCCCTTGTTCCAGACCATGGTGCTGAACTCTCCTCCAGGCTGAGGGACTGACCCCCTTGTTCCAGACCATGGTGCTGAACTCTCCTCCAGGCTGAGGGACTGACCCCCTTGTTCCAGACCATGGTGCTGAACTCTCCTCCAGGCTGAGGGACTGACCCCCTTGTTCCAGACCATGGTGCTGAACTCTCCTCCAGGCTGAGGGACTGACCCCCTTGTTCCAGACCATGGTGCTGAACTCTCCTCCAGGCTGAGGGACTGACCCCCTTGTTCCAGACCATGGTGCTGAACTCTCCTCCAGGCTGAGGGACTGACCCCCTTGTTCCAGACCATGGTGCTGAACTCTCCTCCAGGCTGAGGGACTGACCCCCTTGTTCCAGACCATGGTGCTGAACTCTCCTCCAGGCTGAGGGACTGACCCCCTTGTTCCAGACCATGGTGCTGAACTCTCCTCCAGGCTGAGGGACTGACCCCCTTGTTCCAGACCATGGTGCTGAACTCTCCTCCAGGCTGAGGGACTGACCCCCTTGTTCCAGACCATGGTGCTGAACTCTCCTCCAGGCTGAGGGACTGACCCCCTTGTTCCAGACCATGGTGCTGAACTCTCCTCCAGGATGAGGGACTGACCCCCTTGTTCCAGACCATGGTGCTGAACTCTCCTCCAGGCTGAGGGACTGACCCCCTTGTTCCAGACCATGGTGCTGAACTCTCCTCCAGGCTGAGGGACTGACCCCCTTGTTCCAGACCATGGTGCTGAACTCTCCTCCAGGATGAGGGACTGACCCCCTTGTTCCAGACCATGGTGCTGAACTCTCCTCCAGGCTGAGGGACTGACCCCCTTGTTCCAGACCATGGTGCTGAACTCTCCTCCAGGCTGAGGGACTGACCCCCTTGTTCCAGACCATGGTGCTGAACTCTCCTCCAGGCTGAGGGACTGACCCCCTTGTTCCAGACCATGGTGCTGAACTCTCCTCCAGGCTGAGGGACTGACCCCCTTGTTCCAGACCATGGTGCTGAACTCTCCTCCAGGCTGAGGGACTGACCCCCTTGTTCCAGACCATGGTGCTGAACTCTCCTCCAGGCTGAGGGACTGACCCCTTTGTTCCAGACCATGGTGCTGAACTCTCCTCCAGGCTGAGGGACTGACCCCCCTCAAATATTATTTTGTCTTAATTAGATACCCAGGTGTTACACATGTCTTAATTAGATGTCCAGGTGTTGCACATGTGTCTTAATTAGGTACCCAGGTGTTCCACATGTGTCTTAATTAGATGCCAAGGTGTTGCACATGTGTCTTATGCATATTGTTTGTGACTTGTGGGGAAAAAGGCCGCTTACGTACACGTCAGGACATTTATTAGATGGAACGTTTCGCCCCGAGTGGCTTCCTCAGTCCTAATACACGTTTTTTAAGTCACCTCTGTATTAGGACTGAAGGAGTCAGTCGTAGCGAGACGTGTCCTGAAGTGTACGTATCCCCCCCACACCTAGGTCTCGATTAGTGAAGATAAGAAAGGAGGAGCACTGCCGCAGGCCTACTGGCCCATGCGAGGCAGGTCCCGCGGTGTGGGAGCACTGCCGCAGACCTGGCCCATGCGAGGCAGGTCCCGCGGTGTGGGAGCACTGCTGCAGGCCTGCTGGCCCATGCGAGGCAGGTCCCGCGGTGTGGGAGCACTGCCGCAGACCTCCTGGCCCATGCGAGGCAGGTCCCGCGGTGTGGGAGCACTGCCGCAGGCCTACTGGCCCATGCGAGGCAGGTCCCGTCGAGTGGTCACATTATTCGAATTTTCACTATTCGAAATATACGTAAATTTTTGCGCGCGACTTGAAGATTTTTAAAGGGGGGGGGAGGGAGGTAGCATTAATTTGGCACTAAATTTACACTAATCGAAATTCGCACTGATGGGAATTCGCACTGATGGTTATTCGCACTGATGGTTAGGTTAGGCTTAAGCCGGCGGGAGACTTGGACCTGCCTCACATGGGCCAGTAGGCCTGCTGCAGTGTTCCTTCTTTCTTATGTTCTTTATTGACTAAGTTTCGCCCACACAATGGGCTTCTTCAGTCGAGTACAAAGGAGGCAGCAGTAGAGATGTGAAGTCGATGTAATCTGTCGTAATTTTGAGGTGGTCAGTCAGATACTTCCCAGATAGGGAGCCAAGGCCGGGTCACCACTACTTGGAAAAGACCCACGCCGGAAAAGTACCGCCGAATAAAAAAAAAAAGTCCCTCAGCCTGGTAAAGAGTTTTATCATATAGTCTGCAAGTGTGAAGTTGAAACAACAAATATCCTGGTATTTGTATTGATAAAGCCACTGGATGGCGAAACGTCTACAGTAAAGATACCCAGATGTTGCACATGTGTCTAAGTTTTCAACTTGTCGGTATTGTATACCGTTCATGCACAGACTTATATAATGTCAAAGGTGAGTTGCAGATAATGTTGACGACAGGAGAGGCGGAACCCACTAGTAGAAGAATGTAAACATTGAGAGGGCAGATCCTTCCCAAATCCGTCCTTTCTCACTTGTAAGTTAGTGAGAAGAACTTTCCTGGCAAGGGTTAGGTTACGTAAAGTTCGTCGGGAAACAGGACTAAGTGTTTCCTGACGCTGGTCTTAGTCATATGATGACCCAAGGCTAGAGCGTTTAGTCATCTGACCGAAGCCTTCCACTGGCTTTAAGAATTATAAAATGCAGGCAAGGAGTGCAGCTATGTTGTAAAAACCGTTGAAGGAGTGATCACATCAGACTACCTCTCCATGTTGTCTACGTTGTGCAAGAAAGGTATAAAATACCGACAATATGAAAGTTAGGACACATGTGCAACATCTGGGTATCTTTATTGTAGACGTTTCGCCATCCAGTGGCTTTATCAATACAGATTCTAGGACATAATAGGAAGACAGTAGAACTATATACAAAAGATGAGGTAATCAGTCCCTCGGCCTTGGAGTTAGTGTTCACAGAATCCTTTCATATTGTCGGTATTTTATACCTTTCTTGCACAACTTGTCAGACACTGCAATATCATAGAATCTTGGTTCAGAGGACATCTACAAGACCTTCTTCACGGCTGCTGCAACTAACCCATCTCTTTGGGAAGGACCTACTTCCACTGGGGAATCCCGCCTACCAGTGACTATGCCCTCGTCTGCTGCCTGTCCCTATCCACTGACGCCTATATAACCGCCAGTCTTCTTGTCTTTGCTCCAGATTCTCCACCACGATGCTGTGAACACTAACTCCAAGGCCGAGGGACTGATTACCTTATCTTTTGTATATAGTTCTACTGTCTTCCTATTATGTCCTAGAATCTGTATTGATAAAGCCACTGGATGGCGAAACGTCTACAATAAAGATATCCAGATGTTGCACATGTGTCCTAACTTTCATGTTGTCTACGTTCTCCGCCGAGTCTCAGGTCTCCAGTAGTGTGGTTCATCTTCTGTGTTTACATTGCCGAAACCTGCAGCAGCAGCAACAGCACAGGTGAAATATTGTATCTATAATGACACACTGGTGGTTGCACATGTGTCCTACCCATTGATAACATCCAGTGGTGGTGTATTAGCGTCCCTGTGTTACCATGTAATTACCTCTTTTGATTACCTTCAGACTTTCAACGCAAATCTTTAAGAGACGCCTGAGTTTTTCTGTCTCCTAATATGTTTATTTTTTCCCCTATAATCTACCTTGTCCATAATTACTATCGCATTTGCTTTGTCTGCTTTCCTGAGGTGAAGCAGACAAAGCAAATGCAATAGTAATTATTAATAAGGAAGATTATAGGGGAAAAATACCATGTTAGAAGACAGGGGAACTGATGTGCCTCTTAACCGGTATTGCATAATACCGACCCGGTATTATGCAATACCGAGATAAATTATGATGATAATAATCATTGCATATCATAAGTATTGGGTGACTTTGATAGCATTATGGAGGTTTTGATTAATAAAATAAAACCGTGTAATCTAATGGGATTTTTACAAAGGCGTCTAACAAATGCGACCACGGAGTAACAGCGTTTTAAAAAGAGACGTAACAGCAAAGAAGAGGAAAACGTAAATGCGAAGTTCTAGCAAAGAGATGCCAAAGAATGGTAGAAAGCAACACAAGAAAGTTCACTCTCAAGAAATAAGAAAAATGACCAAGTGCCCTGAGGACTCGTTCTTACCACCACCTCTGTTTCTCATCCTCCAGACACGACGATGACAACAACACTACCTACCAGCGCTTCCTCATAAGAACAGAAGAAAGAGAGAGCAATGCAGAAGGTTACTGGCCCATACTAGGCAGGTCCAAGTCCCGCACATAGAAGAGAGAGAAGCTCACGACGACGTTTCGGTCCGACTTGGACAATTTACCGTCACACTGTATTGTTCCAGTCAGGGTATTGTGCCTTTTTCTTCTTTACTAAAAGATGTGGAGGAAGTCTATCAATGAGACGGTGAAAATAACCTGCCGATCAATGGTGACAGTATCAATGGTGACAAATTTTCAACTGCTCCGATATCTGATGAATGAGGATCTCTGAAGACTAGATGGCTCTTGTTGACCGTGTTAAACAAGGTGAGGAACACCTTAAACATTTGTAAACAAGATTAACGAGGATCTCTGAAGAATAAATGGCTCGGGTTGACCGTGTTAAACAAGGTGAGGAACACCTTAAATACTTGTAAACAAGATTAATGAGGATCTCTGAAGAGTAAATGGCTCGGATTGACCGTGTTAAACAAGGTGAGGAACACCTTAAATACTTGTAAACAAGATTAACGAGGATCTCTGAAGAATAAATGGCTCGGATTGACCGTGTTAAACAAGGTGAGGAACACCTTAAATACTTGTAAACAAGATTAATGAGGATCTCTGAAGAGTAAATGGCTCGGTTTGACCGTGTTAAACAAGGTGAGGAACACCTTAAATACTTGTAAACAAGATTAATGAGGATCTCTGAAGAGTAAATGGCTCGGTTTGACCGTGTTAAACAAGGTGAGGAACACCTTAAATACTTGTAAACAAGATTAATGAGGATCTCTGAAGAGTAAATGGCTCGGTTTGACCGTGTTAAACAAGGTGAGGAACACCTTAAATACTTGTAAACAAGATTAATGAGGATCTCTGAAAAGTAAATGGCTCGGTTTGACCGTGTTAAACAAGGTGAGGAACACCTTAAATACTTGTAAACAATCACGTCACTGGATCTGTCGCTTGGAAAAGAGATTGAGAGGCAGCAAAGGTAAGGAGAGAAAGAGAAAGAGATAGTTCTGGGAACTGCCAAAGCAAAATAAGCAATATCAGTGATGGCACATTGTAAATCACTGTTGCTCACAGCGGTCACTGTTGCCGTGGCTCCGATCAGCGGTCATTGCTGCCGTGGCTCCGATCATTGGTCATTGCTGCCGTGGCTCCGATCATTGGTCATTGCTGCCGTGGCTCCGATCAGCGGTGACTGCTGCCGTTGCTCCAATCAGCGGTGATTGCTGCCGTGGTACCGACCAGCGGTGATTGCTGCCGTGGCTCCGATCAGCGGTCACTGCTGCCGGGGCACCGAACAGCGGTCACTGCTGCCGGGGCACCGACCAGCGGTCACTGCTGCCGTGGTACCGACCAGCGGTCACTGCTGCCGTGGTACCGACCAGCGGTCACTGCTGCCGTATCTCCGACAAGCGGTCACTGCTGCTGTGGCTTCGACCAGCGGTCACTGCTGCCGTTACTCCTACCAGTGGTGACTGCTGCCGTTACTCCTACCAGTGGTGACTGCTGCCGTTACTCCTACCAGTGGTGACTGCTGCCGTAGCTCCGACCAGCGGTCGCTGTTGCCGTTACAACGACCAACTGTCACTGCTGCCGTAGCTCCTACCAGTGGTCACTGCTGCCGTGAGTCCGACAAACGGTCACTGCTGCCGTAGCTCCGACCAATGTTCACTGCTGCATTAGCTTCGACCAGCGGTGACTGCTGCCGTGGCTCCGACCAGCGGTGACTACTGCCGTGGCTCTGGCTCTGACCAGCGGTGACTGCTGCCGTGGCTACGACCAGCGGTGATTGCTGCCGTGGCTCCGACCAGCGGTGACTGCTGCCGTGGCTCCGACCAGCGGTGACTGCTGCCGTGGCTCCGACCAGCGGTGATTGCTGCCGTGGCTCCGATTAGCGGTCACTGCTGTAGTGGCTCCGATTAGCGGTCACTGCTGCCGTGGCTCTGATCAGCAGTGATAGCTTCCGTGGCTCTGACCAGCAGTGACAGCTGCCGTGGCACTGTCCAGCAGCGACAGCTGCCGTGGCACCGACTAGCGGTGAGAGCTGCCATGGCAACCGCGAGCAGTCACTTTTGCCGTGGTATCGACCAGCAGTGACTGCTGCCGTGGCACTGGCCAATGGTCACCTCTGCCATGGCACCGACCAGTGGTCACCTCTGCCATGGCACCGACCAGTGGTCACCTCTGCCATGGCACCGACCAGTGGTCACCTCTGCCATGGCACCGACCAGTGGTCACTGCTGCCATGGCACCGACCAGTGTTCACTGCTGCCGTGGCACCGATCAGGAGTCACTGCTGCCGTGGCACCGATCAGGAGTCACTGCTGCCGTGGCACCGACCAGTGGTCACTGCTGCCGTGGCACCGACCAGTGGTCACTGCTGCCGTGGCACCAACCAACAGTCACTGCTGCCGTGGCAGCGACTAGCAGTCACTGCTGCCGTGGCACCGACTAGCGGCCACTGCTGCCGTGGCACCAACCAGCAGTCACTGTTGCCGTAGCACCGATCATTGGTCATTACTGCCGTGGCACAGACCAGTGATCACTGCTGCCTTGGCACCGACCAGTGGTCACTTTTGCCATGGCACCAACCAGCAGCCACTGCTGCCGTGGCACCGACCAGCAGTCACTGTTGCCATGGCACCGACCAGTGATCAGTGCTGCCGTGGCACCGATCAGTGGTCACTGTTTCCGTGCTACCGACCAGTGGTCACTACTGCCGTGGCACCGACCATTGGTCACTGCCTTGCTACCGACCAGTGGACACTGCTACCGTGCTACCGACCAGTGGACACTGCTACCGTGCTACCGACCAGTGGTCACTGCTGCCGTGGCACCGTCCAGCGGTCATTGCTGCAGTGGCACCGACAAGGGGTCACTGCTGCCGTGCTACCGACCAATGGTCACTGCCGCCGTGCTACTGACTACTGGTCACTGCTGCCGTGCTACCGACCATTGGTCACTGCTGCCGTGCTACCGACCACTGGTTACTGCTGCCGTGCTACTGACCAGTGGTCACTGCTGCCGTGCTACCGACCAGTGGTCACTGCCGCCGTGCTACTGACTACTGGTCACTGCTGCCGTGCTACCGACCACTGGTCACTGCTGCCGTGCTACCGACCAGTGGTCACTGCTGCCGTGCTACCGACCAGTGGTCACTGCCGCCGTGCTACTGACTACTGGTCACTGCTGCCGTGCTACCGACCACTGGTCACTGCTGCCGTGCTACCGACCACTGGTCACTGCTGCCGTGCTACCGACCAGTGGTCACTGCTGCCGTGCTACCGACCAGTGGTCACTGCTGCCGTGCTACCGACCAGTGGTCACTGCTGCCGTGGCACCGACCAGTGATCACTGCTGTCGTGGGTGGAATAACAGGCAGAGTGTTGACTTACCGTCACTCTTGTCTGTGTCTGCTGGCGAAGACGGTGATCTGTCCGTCTTGGCTGCTGTGCAGCTGCTGTTCTTGTCTCCAACCGCTGTACCACACTGCTGTTGCAGGCGAGGCTGCGTGGAAGTTGCATGTAGCGGCTGCTGTGGCTGCTGCAGCTGAAGGTGCTGCTGTTGTTTCTGTTGTTGCTGGTGCTGTTGTGCCGCTGAGCAGTCTACAGTTTGTTGCTGCTGCTGCTGCTGCTGCTGGTGGAGGGGTGGTGTGTGTTGGTGGTGGTGCTGGTGGTGTAAGGGCGGCGGTGACCTGGCGGTGTGGTAGAGGTGTGGTGCTTGCAGCTGGTGCAGGGTGGGCAGGTCGTGGGTGGGGTGGGCGGCGTGGAGGGCGGCCAGGTCATGGGTGAATGGCGGGGCCTGTGGAAGGCGCACCAGGTCTGGCAGGTCCAGCAGATGACTGACTGTGAAGCGCTTGTGGTCCCCAGGTGACCCAGGACTCGTTTTGTCCAGGTAACCTACCTCACCTGCGCTCATGCCGCCCACGCTCATACCGCCCACGTTCATGCCGCCCATGCTCATGCCGCCCACGCTCATGCCGCCCACGTTGTAACTCATAATGCTCACCTTTGCTCACTTGTAAATCTCTACAAGCATTCCTTACTGATCCTCGACTCACCAGTTAAAAACACAACACAAAGGTCATCACTTAATACACAAAGGTCACCACTTAATACACAAAGGTCACCACTTAATACACAAAGGTCACCACTTAATACACAAAGGTCACCACTTAATACACAAAGGTCACCACTTAATACACAAAGGTCACCGGCAAGACTTGCTACACAGGTAAGAAAGAGGCAGTAATATCAAGAGTGAACACCTGCGGCAGCCGTCATGGTGTGTTTTGCTGGTGTCTTCCGACAGGTATTGTGAGGCGAGAGTAATCATGACATAATGAGGAAAACACTAACTAGCGGGGAGGGGCGGGGGGCGGCAGTTGTACGAGGTGGTGCACCTGTTTCAGGCACTGTGCCACCCTCCACCACCTTGATTCCTCTTATCACAACTCTGCTGAGGCAAAGTTCATTGCAGAGCTAGGCTAAACAGCAGCAGTGGCAGCAGCAGTAGGGGCAGAGTGCCTGAGGTTGGCACTGCCCCCGGCGGTGCCACTTTCAATTAGTGTGAGAGGTGCGGCTGCCTTGCTGGGTCGAGGACCTCCACCAGTGCCACAGTAACGTGAAAGAGAGACGCACAAACTTTAACAATTCTCACAGGAATATGTGTGATCTCGTTGGCTGTAATATCACTACGAAGGGTATTATCCAGGGGCAAGGGGGTAGACGGCCGTGTCTCACGCCTGAGGGGAAGTAAGCCAGCCACAGGGACACCGTAGCGTCCCCTCTGTAAGGGTGATGTCAGCTGCAGTTACGAAGGAGTGTGTGTGTCCTGGATGGCACTATGAGAGCGTCGGAGGTACAGAAGGAAGGGATGCCACCACACTGACTGACACCACGATGCTACCCTCACCCCCTCCTGGCACCTCCTGCCCCGCCCACTCGTGCCCCGGAGGTGGAGTTACTGCCCCTGGCCAGCCAGCGGGCACCCCAACCCTCACCCCTCACCCATTACTTCCTCACCCCTCACTTCCTCACCCTCCCCCAATAATTTTTTTTCAGTTACGTCTGAAAAATTATAAACTACTTGTAGAGAGGAGATGCCAGAGTGACAGTGTTGAGCAGAGACGTTGTTTGTTGTTGTTGTAGTGGGCGGGGGCCTCCTCAGAAGCGATCACCCCGCCCAGCCTTTCTATTGGCTGGCAGCCACTCTCACACCCTCCCCAACCCCGCCCATCCACCTCCAGCCCCACCTCCTCCAGCCCCGCCCACATCTCTCCAGCCCAACCCACATCCCCCTAATCCAACTCTAACTACTTGGTAGAACGTAAGCTGAATGTGAAGTACCTGGAAGTTATAATGTCAGATCATCTCACGTTCAAGGAGCACAACAGTGTTATTGCAACCGCAAGAAAACTGACAGGTTGGATAACTAGAACCTTCATAACAAGAGATGCGAAGCCAGTGATGACACTCTACTAGTCACTGGTTCTCTCTAGGCTGGAATACTGCTGTGTACTGACGGTCATCTTCAAGACAGAGAACCTTCACAGCTAGTATAGACTCAGTCAAGCACCTAAATGACTTGGAGTGTTTAAAGTCCCAAGAACTGTAATCCTTAGAACGTAGGCGAGAAAGATGCATCATAATCTACACCTGGAAGTTGCTGGAGGAATTGGTCTCAAACTTGCACACCGAAATTTGTACTCATGAACACAAGAGGCTTGGCAGACGGCACAGGATACCTTCAGGAAACAGCAGAGGAGCGACGAGTCCACTGAGAGAACTCAGTAAGTGTTAAGGGTCACGACACTCAATGCCCTATCTTCATAAACAAGAATGATTACCAACAAACGCTTGGCTGTCTCCAAGAGGGCGCTCGACACATTCTTCAAAACAGTTCCTGATCAACCGGGTTGCGGTGCATATGTTGGAGTGCGGACGGTGGGTACTAACAACTTGATAGATCAAGCCAGCAACCAGGAGGCTGGTCTAGGGCCGGACTGCAGGGGCGGTGACCTCCGGAAACCACTCCAGGTATACTCTGACTCAGTCCACCCTGTTCAGTTCTACATACCCTCGCTGTAGCACTGCCCACACCCACCCAACCCTGCCCACGCCCACCCAACCCTGCCCACACCCACCCAACCCTGCCCACGCCCACTCAACTTTGCCCACGCCCACTCAACCCAACCCTGCCCATACTTAAATTTAGCCTACCCTCCCCCCCCAATTCACACTCTACCCACCCTCAGTCATCTGTCATGGAACCCCCCCCCCACACACAGGAAAGACAAGGGAAACAGAGGGGAAGGAGGAGTTGCACTGCTCATTAAAGATCAGTGGAGTATTGAGGAGATGGGAGAACTGGTCAGAGGTGAAGCGGATGACCATATAGTAGGAACTCTTCTAGGTATTGGAGTCCATAAGTGATGATAGCAGTGATGTACAACCCACCACTGAACAGCAGCAGTGATGTACAACCCACCACTGAACAGCAGGAAATCAAGACAAGAATACAATGTGAGGAACAGAGTGATGGACACACTAGCCGAGATGGGCAGAAGGGCCCACATAAGTAGGGCAAAGTTACTCATCATGGGAAGGGGGGGGGTCAACCACAAGGAGATGGACTGGGAAAATCTGGAGCCACATTGGGGACCAGAGACATGGAGAGCCAAGATGTTGGAAGGGATACTGGAAAACTTCTTGTACCAACATGTTAGGGACACAACCAGACAGAGATATCCCCTCAGGGGAGGTTCCTTGACGCTGGTGAATGCTCTTGATCTAGGGAATTGGATCTGTGTTCCAGTTCCCTGAATTAAGCCTGAATACCTTCCATCAATCCCCTCACATGCACTGTACAATCCTACGTGTTTAGCGCTCCCCCATAATTATAAATATAAAACAGAGAGATGATGAACCAGCAAGGCAGAACCTCGTATTCACCTTGAACAGTTCTGACATCGGGGATATCACACACGAAACTCCCCTCGGTGCTCGTGATCATGTGCTCCTGAGTTCCGAATATATAGTAAAATTAACATTAAAGGGTGAGGCAGCACGAGAAGGACAAAAACCAAACTTCAAAAAGCGGAACTGCACACACACGAGGCAGTTCCTTCATGAGGTGCAGTGAGTGAGTGAGTGAGCTAGAGGGAAAGACAGTAAACAGAATGATGGAACAGGTGACAGCAAAGTGCAGGGGGGTAGAGGAGAAGTTCGTGCCAAAGGGCAACAGAAACAACGGAAGACCAAAGTGAGCCCATGGCTTATCCGGAGGTGTGGAGGAGCCAAAGGCAAGTGTGGTAGGGTATGGAAGAAGCAAAGAAGGCAAAGGATTTGAGAAAACAGCGAGTCGAGCCAAAGAACCGGAAATGAATATGCATGGATAGGGAGAGAAGCCCAGTGTCAATACGAGAATGACATAGCATCAAAAGCCAAATTTGACCCAAAGTTGTTATACAGCCACATCAGGAGGAAAACAAAGGACCAGGTGATGAGGCGGAAGAAAGGAGGGGAGCTCACAGGGAACAACCAAGAAGTATGTGAGGAGCTCAGCTCATGATTCAAGGAGGTATTCACAGTGGAGATAGAAAGGCTTCTAGAAAGTGCTAGACACACTGCACACAACTGGAAGAGGTGAAAAAAAAACTGCTAGATGAACTAGATACTTCGAAGGCGGTGGGCCCAGATAATCTCTCCCTGGGTCCTGAGAGAGAGAGAGAGAGAGAGAGAGAGAGAGAGAGAGAGAGAGAGCAGATGCAGTATGTGTATCACTAACAATAATTTTCAATAATTCTAGTGAAACAGGGTAACTGCTTGAGGTGTGGAAGACAGCAAATATAATCCAAATTTTTAAGAAAGGAGACAGACAGGCTGCACTAAACTACAGACCAGTATCACATGTATAGTATGCAAAGTTATGTAGAAGGTTATCAGAAGTGCTGGAACACCTAGAAAGGAACGGGCTCATACATGACAACCAGCACGGCTTCAGGGAAGGAAAACCCTGCTTCACAGACCTACTGGAGTTCTACGAAAAGGTAACAGAAGGAAGACAGGAGAGATAGGGATGGGTAGCCTGCATCTTCTTGGGCTGCAAGAAGGCTTTCGATGAAGTACCACACAAGAGATTGGTTGGAAAGCTAGAGGAGCAGACAGGAATAGGAGGGAAGGTACTGCAATGGACCAGGGAATACCTGACAAGAAGGAAACAACGTGTGTTGGTACAAGACTAGGTGTCAGAGTAGGTGCATGTTTGGAGTGGGGTTCCACAAGGGTCAGTCCTAGGTCCAGTGCAGTTTCTAATATGTGAATGACATGGCAGAAGAGATAAATTCAGAGATGTCCCTGTTTGTAGACGATGTGAATGTAATGAGGAGGATACAGTTGGACGAGGATCAGGTAAGCCTAGGAGATTGAGTTTAACCCCAGCAAGTGCAAAGTCATGAAGTTTGGGTAATGAGAAAGAAGATCGCAGATGGAGTACAGCCTAGGAGGTCAAAGGCTGCAAAACACTCTTAAGGAAAAGGATCTTGGGGTGAGCATCATACCGAGCACATCTCCTGAGGCGCACATCAACCAAATAACTGCTGCAGCATATGGGCGCCTAGCAAACCTAAGTTTAGCGTTTCGACATCTAAGTAAGGAGTCATTCACGACCCTGTACACCGTGTGCGTCAGACCCATACTGGAGTATGCAGCACCAGTATGGAACCCACACCTGATCAAACACGTCAAGAAATTAGAGAAAGTGCAAAGGTTTGCAACAAGACTAGTCTCGGAACTGAGGGGTATGTCTTACGAGGAGAGGTTAAGGGAGCTCAGCCTGTTAACACTAGAGGATAGAAGGGATAGGGGGGTCACATGATAATGACGTATAAAATACTGAGAGGAATTGACAAGGTGGACAGGGCTCAACTGTTTCAGAGATGGGGCACAGGAACAAGGGGCTACAATTGGAAAATGAAAACCCAGATGAGTCATAGGGACGTTAGGAAGTATTTCTTTAGCCTTAGAGTTGTCAGGAAGTGGAATAATCTGGAGAATGAAGCAATGGAGACAGGATCCATACATAACTCTAGGAGCGGGGAGAGAGTATCAACCAGGGAAGAGGCGGGGCCCATAGCTATGAATCGACTCCTGCAACCACATATATGTGAGTACACACACACACACACACACACACACACACACACACACACACACACACACACACACACACACACACACACACACACACACACACACACACTAAACTTGGAGCGTCACACGAGGGGAGGATACACAGCTTGTCAGGTGAGTGTGATGGACAAGGTGAGGGGAGAGGGAGAGGGGTGAGGGGAGACAGGTGGGGAAAGAAAGAAGTGGTGGGGGAAGAAGAGAGTATGGGGTAAGGAGAGGAAACAGGGGGGTGGTGAGGGGAAAAAACAAGATGATAGTGAGGGGAAGAAAGAGAAGGTAGTGAGGGGGAGAGGGAGGGGAGTGTGGGGGGAGGTGACAGCAGGCCACCCACCTTACTAAGAGTATCATATGACTGAGGTTTACAATACAGTGTCACGCGTGTCACAAAAACCTTCACAATAACAGTGACACAAAAACCTCCACAATAACAGTGACACAAGTGACACAAAAACCTCCACAATAACAGTGACACAAGTGACACAAAAACCTCCACAATAACAGTGACACAAGTGACACAAAAACCTTCACAATAACAGTGACACAAAAACCTCCACAATAACAGTGACACAAGTGACACAAAAACCTCCACAATAACAGTGACACAAGTGACACAAAAACCTCCACAATAACAGTGACACAAGTGACACAAAAACCTCCACAATAACAGTGACACAAGTGACACAGAAACCTCCACAATAACAGTGACGCGTGTCAGACAAATCTTCAAGCTCAACATCAACGTTACATCACTGTTGCATCTTCACTGGCAACAGTGAAGGCACAACCCTGACCCACGAAGGAAGGAATAGCAACAGTTCTCAACTTAGCAATTAACTCCGTCTTCAACCCAAAACGTAGCAAAATACACGTTTGTAAACAAATCACGGAACGGGATGGGTCTCGAACCTATGGCCAGTGAATCTTGAATCCCACACCGGCCATGGATTCAGTTCACCACTAGATTCCTGCCAAAATCTTCTCCTGTCAACCCTCCCTGGCTGTTCCTCTCATTGATGACGGGCCCAAGAGCTGTTCCTGTGTCTCGTCAGGCTACTCATTAACCTGACATCTGAGGGTATTTATTGTAAGTCACGACTGCAGTGTCAACCAGTGTCTCGGGGAAGTGCTGCAGGTACTCTCCAGGCAAGTGCTGCAGGTACTCTCCAGGCAAGTACTGCAGGTACTCTCCAGGCAAGTACTGCAGCTACTCTCCAGGCAAGTACTGCAGCTACTCTCCAGGCAAGTACTGCAGCTACTCTCCAGGCAAGTACTGCAGGTACTCTCCAGGCAAGTACTGCAGGTACTCTCCAGGCAAGTACTGCAGGTACTCTCCAGGCAAGTACTGCAGGTACTCTCCAGGCAAGTACTGCAGGTACTCTCCAGGCAAGTACTGCAGGTACTCTCCAGGCAAGTACTGCAGGTACTCTCCAGGCAAGTACTGCAGGTACTCTCCAGGCAAGTACTGCAGGTACTCTCCAGGCAAGTACTGCAGGTACTCTCCAGGCAAGTACTGCAGGTACTCTCCAGGCAAGTACTGCAGGTACTCTCCAGGCAAGTACTGCAGGTACTCTCCAGGCAAGTACTGCAGGTACTCTCCAGGCAAGTACTGCAGGTACTCTCCAGGCAAGTACTGCAGGTACTCTCCAGGCAAGTACTGCAGGTACTCTCCAGGCAAGTACTGCAGGTACTCTCCAGGCAAGTACTGCAGGTACTCTCCAGGCAAGTACTTCAGGTACTCTCCAGGCAAGTACTGCAGGTACTCTCCAGGCAAGTACTGCAGGTACTCTCCAGGCAAGTACTGCAGGTACTCTCCAGGCAAGTACTGCAGGTACTCTCCAGGCAAGTACTGCAGGTACTCTCCAGGTAAGTACTGCAGGTACTCTCCAGGCAAGTACTGCAGGTACTCTCCAGGCAAGTACTGCAGGTACTCTCCAGGCAAGTACTGCAGGTACTCTCCAGGCAAGTACTGCAGGTACTCTCCAGGCAAGTACTGCAGGTACTCTCCAGGTAAGTACTGCAGGTACTCTCCAGGCAAGTACTGCAGGTACTCTCCAGGCAAGTACTGCAGGTACTCTCCAGGCAAGTACTGCAGGTACTCTCCAGGCAAGTACTGCAGGTACTCTCCAGGCAAGTACTGCAGGTACTCTCCAGGCAAGTACTGCAGGTACTCTCCAGGCAAGTACTGCAGGTACTCTCCAGGTAAGTACTGCAGGTACTCTCCAGGCAAGTACTGCAGGTACTCTCCAGGCAAGTACTGCAGGTACTCTCCAGGCAAGTACTGCAGGTACTCTCCAGGCAAGTACTGCAGGTACTCTCCAGGCAAGTACTGCAGGTACTCTCCAGGCAAGTACTGCAGGTACTCTCCAGGTAAGTACTGCAGGTACTCTCCAGGCAAGTACTGCAGGTACTCTCCAGGCAAGTGCTGCAGGTACTCTCCAGGCAAGTACTGCAGGTACTCTCCAGGTAAGTACTGCAGGTACTCTCCAGGCAAGTACTGCAGGTACTCTCCAGGCAAGTACTGCAGGTACTCTCCAGGTAAGTACTGCAGGTACTCTCCAGGCAAGTACTGCAGGTACTCTCCAGGCAAGTACTGCAGGTACTCTCCAGGCAAGTACTGCAGGTACTCTCCAGGTAAGTACTGCAGGTACTCTCCAGGTAAGTACTGCAGGTACTCTCCAGGCAAGTACTGCAGGTACTCTCCAGGTAAGTACTGCAGGTACTCTCCAGGTAAGTACTGCAGGTACTCTCCAGGTAAGTACTGCAGGTACTCTCCAGGCAAGTACTGCAGGTACTCTCCAGGCAAGTACTGCAGGTACTCTCCAGGCAAGTACTGCAGGTACTCTCCAGGTAAGTACTGCAGGTACTCTCCAGGCAAGTACTGCAGGTACTCTCCAGGCAAGTACTGCAGGTACTCTCCAGGCAAGTACTGCAGGTACTCTCCAGGTAAGTACTGCAGGTACTCTCCAGGTAAGTACTGCAGGTACTCTCCAGGCAAGTACTGCAGGTACTCTCCAGGTAAGTACTGCAGGTACTCTCCAGGTAAGTACTGCAGGTACTCTCCAGGTAAGTACTGCAGGTACTCTCCAGGTAAGTACTGCAGGTACTCTCCAGGTAAGTACTGCAGGTACTCTCCAGGTAAGTACTGCAGGTACTCTCCAGGTAAGTACTGCAGGTACTCTCCAGGTAAGTACTGCAGGTACTCTCCAGGCAAGTACTGCAGGTACTCTCCAGGCAAGTACTGCAGGTACTCTCCAGGTAAGTACTGCAGGTACTCTCCAGGTAAGTACTGCAGGTACTCTCCAGGCAAGTACTGCAGGTACTCTCCAGGTAAGTACTGCAGGTACTCTCCAGGCAAGTACTGCAGGTACTCTCCAGGTAAGTACTGCAGGTACTCTCCAGGTAAGTACTGCAGGTACTCTCCAGGTAAGTACTGCAGGTACTCTCCAGGTAAGTACTGCAGGTACTCTCCAGGTAAGTACTGCAGGTACTCTCCAGGTAAGTACTGCAGGTACTCTCCAGGCAAGTACTGCAGGTACTCTCCAGGCAAGTACTGCAGGTACTCTCCAGGCAAGTACTGCAGGTACTCTCCAGGTAAGTACTGCAGGTACTCTCCAGGTAAGTACTGCAGGTACTCTCCAGGTAAGTACTGCAGGTACTCTCCAGGTAAGTACTGCAGGTACTCTCCAGGTAAGTACTGCAGGTACTCTCCAGGTAAGTACTGCAGGTACTCTGATAGTGGAGAGTCGTGTTCAGTGTCCACTGTTCTGTTCTCAAGGTGAAGCTTTGTAATGATAGGACTGTGTTCGGATTTTTAACCCCGGAGGGTTAGCCACCCAGGATAAGCCAAGAAAGGCAGTGCGTCATAACGCAAGAAAGGCAGTGCGTCATAACACAAGAAAGGCAGTGCGTCATAACGCAAGAAAGGCAGTGCGTCATAACACAAGAAAGGCAGTGCGTCATAACCCAAGAAAGGCAGTGCGTCATAACGCAAGAAAGGCAGTGCGTCATAACGCAAGAAAGGCAGTGCGTGTATAACATAATAACACAGACAGTGAGTGTTCTCAATTAATCATTGTCTTCTGTTCTTGTCCTCGAGGCTTCAGATTTAATTCACCCAGTGTTTGAAAAAGTCTGTAAGGTAAGCAAGTGACAACACAAAACTTTCACTGTTGAGTGGAGCTTGAAGCTCAAGTGTTCCCCTGGAGCTTCCATGAACGTACTCAGCTCCTGGCGTAATTCCAGAACACGTTCCAGTATGTTACCTCGGGTAACCAGTGAACTTGCCTATGAAAGAGATTCTGGTGGTCTGAAGCCAGGTCCTGGCCGAGTGTCTTGAAGAGTCGTGTGTTCAGAACTCTGCCTTGGATGTTCGTAGTCTTTATGGAGCTCCAGTTGTACAAACTCTGCAGAGAAGAAGCCTGTCTATTTAAAAAAAAAAGTAACTTTATAAATTCACAACACTGTCAGTATACAAGTCGGACCGAAACGTCATCAGTTTTTCCTATATGCATTATGCATTGTTCCAATCATAGTATTGTGACTTTCATTCTTGACTGCCAGTGTCAGTAGTTGTTTCAATTGGATGGTAAAAAATAAATTGTTCTTCAGTAGAATCTTCATACTGATAGCTGGTAAACAACAGGAACTGTGAGGGAGACGATACGTCTATTGTTTCGTCTACCTGAACTAACAATAACCATGATTGTTCTATCTCACCGGTTGATAGCATTGTTTCCGGACATATCAGAGATTCGCGACTTGTCTATTATTTGACGAGGAAAAGCGAAACACACACAGACTGTATCGTTTGACAGTGACACCTGCCGGACCTTACCACAACTTGGGCATATAGCACATGAATTGTAGGCCAGTGGAAGGCCTCGGTCAGATGACCAAAAGCTCCAGAGGCAGGTTATCATATGACTTAAGACCCATATCAGGAAACACTTGTCCTGTTTCCTGACAAACCTTACCTAACCTAACCTCTCTCCAGTATTACATGGCCCTCTGGTAGACAGCCACAATACCGGAGAGATACTTTTATGTGATGCCTCAGTAAATACTCTTCTTGTGCTGGCAGAATGATCCGTCGACTCCAGGTTGTCTTTAGACCAACACACTGTGCTGTGACGTACTCCATAGATTTATCTGCTGCCTCTGGGTCGACTTTGTAAAGACGAAGGTTGATGTGTACTAGCTGGCGTTATTCAGCCATTTCTTAATATCTTTGTGGGATTTGAAGAACATGATTTGTTCTAAACACAGCTGTTGTATATACTGGCTACAACACAGCTGTTGTATACGTTGGCTACAACAGCTGTTGTATACGTTAGCTACAACAGCTGTTGTATATGTTGGCTACAACAGCTGTTGTATACGTTGGCTACAACAGCTGTTGTATACGTTGGCTACAACAGCTGTTGTATACGTTAGCTACAACAGCTGTTGTATATGTTGGCTACAACAGCTGTTGTATACGTTAGCTACAACAGCTGTTGTATATGTTGGCTACAACAGCTGTTGTATACGTTGGCTACAACAGCTGTTGTATACGTTGGCTACAACAGCTGTTGTATACGTTGGCTACAACAGCTGTTGTATACGTTGGCTACAACAGCTGTTGTATACGTTGGCTACAACAGCTGTTGTATACGTTGGCTACAACAGCTGTTGTATACGTTGGCTACAACACAGCTGTTGTATACGTTGGCTACAACACAGCTGTTGTATACGTTGGCTACAACACAGCTGTTGTATACGTTGGCTACAACACAGCTGTTGTATACGTTGGCTACAACACAGCTGTTGTATACGTTGGCTACAACACAGCTGTTGTATACGTTGGCTACAACACAGCTGTTGTATACGTTGGCTACAACACAGCTGTTGTATACGTTGGCTACAACACAGCTGTTGTATACGTTGGCTACAACACAGCTGTTGTATACGTTGGCTACAACACAGCTGTTGTATACGTTGGCTAGAACACAGCTGTTGTATACGTTGGCTACAACACAGCTGTTGTATACGTTGGCTACAACACAGCTGTTGTATACGTTGGCTACAACACAGCTGTTGTATACGTTGGCTACAACACAGCTGTTGTATACGTTGGCTACAACACAGCTGTTGTATACGTTGGCTACAACACAGCTGTTGTATACGTTGGCTACAACACAGCTGTTGTATACGTTGGCTACAACACAGCTGTTGTATACGTTGGCTACAACACAGCTGTTGTATACGTTGGCTACAACACAGCTGTTGTATACGTTGGCTAGAACACAGCTGTTGTATACGTTGGCTACAACACAGCTGTTGTATACGTTGGCTACAACACAGCTGTTGTATACGTTGGCTACAACACAGCTGTTGTATACGTTGGCTACAACACAGCTGTTGTATACGTTGGCTACAACACAGCTGTTGTATACGTTGGCTACAACACAGCTGTTGTATACGTTGGCTACAACACAGCTGTTGTATACGTTGGCTACAACACAGCTGTTGTATACGTTGGCTACAACACAGCTGTTGTATACGTTGGCTACAACACAGCTGTTGTATACGTTGGCTACAACAGCTGTTGTATACGTTGGCTACAACACAGCTGTTGTATACGTTGGCTACAACACAGCTGTTGTATACGTTGGCTACAACACAGCTGTTGTATACGTTGGCTACAACACAGCTGTTGTATACGTTGGCTACAACACAGCTGTTGTATACGTTGGCTACAACACAGCTGTTGTATACGTTGGCTACAACACAGCTGTTGTATACGTTGGCTACAACACAGCTGTTGTATACGTTGGCTACAACACAGCTGTTGTATACGTTGGCTACAACACAGCTGTTGTATACGTTGGCTACAACACAGCTGTTGTATACGTTGGCTACAACACAGCTGTTGTATACGTTGGCTACAACACAGCTGTTGTATACGTTGGCTACAACACAGCTGTTGTATACGTTGGCTACAACAGCTGTTGTATACGTTGGCTACAACAGCTGTTGTATACGTTGGCTACAACACAGCTGTTGTATATACTGGCTACAACACAGGTGTTGTATATACTGGCTACAACACAGGTGTTGTATATACTGGCTACAACACAGGTGTTGTATATACTGGCTACAACACAGGTGTTGTATATACTGGCTACAACACAGGTGTTGTATATACTGGCTACAACACAGCTGTTGTATACGTTGGCTACAACAGCTGTTGTATACGTTGGCTACAACACAGCTGTTGTATACGTTGGCTACAACGCAGCTGTTGTATACGTTGGCTACAACACAGCTGTTGTATATACTGGCTACAACACAGGCGTTGTATATACTGGCTACAACACAGGCGTTGTATATACTGGCTACAACACAGGCGTTGTATATACTGGCTACAACACAGGTGTTGTATATACTGGCTGCAACACAGGTGTTGTATATACTGGCTACAACACAGGCGTTGTATATACTGGCTACAACACAGGTGTTGTATATACTGGCTACAACACAGGTGTTGTATACAAGTTAATTTATTAAAAATTAATTGTTTTCCAAGCTTGTGTGGATCACTTGGAAGGAAGGAAGGGAAGGAAGGAAGGGAGGGAAGGAAGGAAGGGAGGGAAGGAAGGGAGGGAGGGAAGGGAGGGAGGGGAGGGAGGGAGGGAAGGAAGGAAGGAAGGAAGGGAAGGAAGGGAGGGAAGGGAGGGAGGGAAGGAAGGGAGGGAAGGAAGGGAAGGAAGGAAGGGAAGGAAGGGAAGGAAGGAAGGGAGGGAAGGAAGGAAGGGAGACTTCCGTTCCTTCCAAAATAACAAGACGTTCACCCTACTGCAAATTACCATAAGCCTCCACTAAGGACCACTCACTCATGGTCCCTCAATCAGGGGTCTTCACTCATGGTCCCTCACTCAGGGGTCCTCACTCAGCGGCCCCTCACTCAGGGGTCCTCACTCAGCGGCCCCTCACTCAGGGGTCCTCACTCAGCGGCCCCTCACTCAGCGGCCCCTCACCTGATTAGGGCAACAACTGAAGCATCCTGACCTAGACTGTCACATCTCTGAGTGGCTGAGGCAGTGCATCAGCCTGGCTTGGCACAGGCACTGAATCTGAGTGGCTGAGGCAGTGTATCAGCCTGGCTTGGCACAGGCACTGAATCTGAGTGGCTGAGGCAGTGTATCAGCCTGGCTTGGCACAGGCACTCAGACCTCTGAGTGGACAGTGTCAGTCATCCAGTGAGTGAACACTGGAATCGAGACAGTACTGGACAGTGTCGGTCATTCTTAAGGTCACCACCACCATTCTTAAGGTCACCACCACCATTCTTAAGGTCATCACCACCATTCTTAAGGTCACCACCACCATTCTTAAGGTCACCACCACCATTCTTAAGGTCACCACCACCATTCTTAAGGTCATCCCCACCATTCTTAAGGTCATCACCACCATTCTTAAGGTTACCACCACCATTCTTAAGGTCATCACCACCATTCTTAAGGTCATCACCACCATTCTTAAGGTCACCACCACCATTCTTAAGGTCACCACCACCATTCTTAATTAAGGTCACCACCACCATTCTTAAGGTCACCACCACCATTCTTAAGGTCACCACCACCATTCTTAAGGTCATCACCACCATTCTTAAGGTCATCACCACCATTCTTAAGGTCACCACCACCATTCTTAACGTCACCACCACCATTCTTAAGGTCACCACCACCATTCTTAAGGTCATCCCCACCATTCTTAAGGTCACCACCACCATTCTTAAGGTCACCACCACCATTCTTAAGGTCACCACCACCATTCTTAAGGTCACCACCACCATTCTTAAGGTCACCACCACCATTCTTAAGGTCACCACCACCATTCTTAAGGTCACCACCACCATTCCTAAGAAACTAAACAATTACCATTCTAAGTAACGCGATAAGAACCCCATTAAAGCCCATTAATAGGGTTGAAATCCCCATCCCCATACAACACGTGAAGGGTGTCAGAAAAACCCATTAACCCATCAGGAATAATGGGACACGATGGAGCCACAGCCAGGCAGGAAAGCCTGATTGGCGGCTTGTGTGTCTGAGTGCGCCGAGCTGTGTGTTACCCTTCACGCAAATAAACAACACACTTCTCTCTCTTTCTCCTCAAGGAAGACTCTCTGAGGTCTTGACGTCCCAGGACTTGACGTCCCAGGACTTGACGTCCCAGGTCTTGACGTCCCAGGTCTTGACGTCCCAGGTCTTGACGTCCCAGGTCTTGACGTCCCAGGTCTTGACGTCCCAGGTCTTGACGTCCCAGGTGTTCGTTCCTTCCCTCGAGTCCTGGGAAAGGGGGACTCTAGAAGAATTTCTTATCAGATAGTCCCCTCATCTCTCTCTCTCTCTCTCTCTCTCTCTCTCTCTCTCTCTCTCTCTACAGAGGGTTTTACAAGGTTAGGTTAAGGATTTCTAACTTTATTTACACGTCAAGAGCTGTTACCTTCATCAGTTTTTTCTCCCTCTCACGGACGGACTGACGGAGGGTCGAGCCTTCAACACTGCGCTGAAGTTCCTCAGTTCCCACTAACACATTTCATCACGTCATGTTTGATGGAATATGACAGGGAAATACAGCTAGCTTTAGTTCCCACACTGTAAATAACATATAGAATAGTGTAACATCACACTGTGGGTGTTCCCACAGTGTAACTATCATATACATGAAAGATATCTAAATTAAGTTTGTGGGGGGGTCAGAGTCCCCCTTCGGCCCGGTTCCAGACCAGGCCTCCTTGTGGATCAAGGCTTGACCAACCAGGCTGTTACTGCTGGTAGCACGTAGTCCAACATACGCACAACAGCTCGGCTGGCCAGGAACTGACTTGAAGACCTTGCCAAGTTCTTTCCTGAAGACAGCCAGGGGACTACCGTTAATGTCTCTTACGTATGATAAAAGGTTATTGAGCAGTCTGGAGCTCCTTACACTTACTGTGTTGTCTCTGAGTTGTACTCGTGGCACCCCTGCATTTTAATGGGGGATGTTACATCGTCTGCGAAGCCTCTTTCATAAGCAGTAATTTCTGTGTGTAGATTTGGAATCAGTCCCTTTAGGGTTTTCCAAGTGTAAACTATGATATATCTTTCTCGCCTACGTTCCAGGGAGTATAGGTCAAGGGACTTCAATTTCTTTCCAGTGAAGGCCCTATATACAGTCTCCAGATCTGCAGTTTCACTTGTCTCGAAAGGAGCTGTTAGTGTACAACAGCAGAGCAGCCTAGAGAAAACAAGTGACATAAAGAGGATCATCACTGGCTTGGCATCCCTTGTTTTCAAGGTTCTCATTATCAATCCTATCATTATCCTCGTGGTTGTGATAGTAACATTGTTGTGGTCCTTGAAGATGAGATTCTCTAACACTGACATTATCACTCCCAGGTCCTTAACGTTAGTTTCTCGTTCAGTTGTGTGCTTAGAATTAGTTTTATATTTCCTTCTAGCTTTTATTTCCTCAAGTTTTCCATAACGTAGCAAATAAAATTTGTTCCCAAGTGAGCATCGTATTGTTGACTGCGTCCCACTGGAAGACTTGTTGTATATCCGCTTGTAGTACTGTAGCAGCACTGTAGGTGCTTGTAGTACTGTAGCAGCACTGTAGGTGCTTGTAGTACTGTAGCAGCACTGTAGGTGCTTGTAGTACTGTAGCAGCACTGTAGGTGCTTGTAGTACTGTAGCAGCACTGTAGGTGCTTGTAGTACTGTAGCAGCACTGTAGGTGCTTGTACTGTAGCAGCACTGTAGGTGCTTGTACTGTAGCAGCACTGTAGGTGCTTGTACTGTAGCAGCACTGTAGGTGCTTGTAGTACTGTAGCAGCACTGTAGGTGCTTGTAGTACTGTAGCAGCACTGTAGGTGCTTGTAGTACTGTAGCAGCACTGTAGGTGCTTGTAGTACTGTAGCAGCACTGTAGGTGCTTGTAGTACTGTAGCAGCACTGTAGGTGCTTGTAGTACTGTAGCAGCACTGTAGGTGCTTGTAGTATTGTAGCAGCACTGTAGGTGCTTGTAGTACTGTAGCAGCACTGTAGGTGCTTGTAGTACTGTAGCAGCACTGTAGGTGCTTGTAGTACTGTAGCAGCACTGTAGGTGCTTCTACTGTAGCAGCACTGTAGGTGCTTGTAGTACTGTAGCAGCACTGTAGGTGCTTGTAGTACTGTAGCAGCACTGTAGGTGCTTGTAGTACTGTAGCAGCACTGTAGGTGCTTGTACTGTAGCAGCACTGTAGGTGCTTGTAGTACTGTAGCAGCACTGTAGGTGCTTGTACTGTAGCAGCACTGTAGGTGCTTGTAGTACTGTAGCAGCACTGTAGGTGCTTGTAGTACTGTAGCAGCACTGTAGGTGCTTGTAGTACTGTAGCAGCACTGTAGGTGCTTGTACTGTAGCAGCACTGTAGGTGCTTGTAGTACTGTAGCAGCACTGTAGGTGCTTGTAGTACTGTAGCAGCACTGTAGGTGCTTGTAGTACTGTAGCAGCACTGTAGGTGCTTGTAGTACTGTAGCAGCACTGTAGGTGCTTGTAGTACTGTAGCAGCACTGTAGGTGCTTGTACTGTAGCAGCACTGTAGGTGCTTGTACTGTAGCAGCACTGTAGGTGCTTGTACTGTAGCAGCACTGTAGGTGCTTGTACTGTAGCAGCACTGTAGGTGCTTGTAGTACTGTAGCAGCACTGTAGGTGCTTGTAGTACTGTAGCAGCACTGTAGGTGCTTGTAGTACTGTAGCAGCACTGTAGGTGCTTGTAGTACTGTAGCAGCACTGTAGGTGCTTGTAGTACTGTAGCAGCACTGTAGGTGCTTGTAGTACTGTAGCAGCACTGTAGGTGCTTGTAGTACTGTAGCAGCACTGTAGGTGCTTGTAGTACTGTAGCAGCACTGTAGGTGCTTGTAGTACTGTAGCAGCACTGTAGGTGCTTGTAGTACTGTAGCAGCACTGTAGGTGCTTGTAGTACTGTAGCAGCACTGTAGGTGCTTGTAGTACTGTAGCAGCACTGTAGGTGCTTGTACTGTAGAAGCACTGTAGGTGCTTGTAGTACTGTAGCAGCACTGTAGGTGCTTGTACTGTAGCAGCACTGTAGGTGCTTGTAGTACTGTAGCAGCACTGTAGGTGCTTGTAGTACTGTAGCAGCATTGTAGCTGCTTGTAGTACTGTAGCAGCACTGTAGCTGCTTGTAGTACTGTAGCAGCACTGTAGGTGCTTGTAGTACTGTAGCAGCACTGTAGGTGCTTGTACTGTAGCAGCACTGTAGGTGCTTGTAGTACCGTAGCAGCACTGTAGGTGCTTGTAGTACTGTAGCAGCACTGTAGGTGCTTGTAGTACTGTAGCAGCACTGTAGGTGCTTGTACTGTAGCAGCACTGTAGGTGCTTGTAGTACTGTAGCAGCACTGTAGGTGCTTGTAGTACTGTAGCAGCACTGTAGGTGCTTGTACTGTAGCAGCACTGTAGGTGCTTGTAGTACTGTAGCAGCACTGTAGGTGCTTGTACTGTAGCAGCACTGTAGGTGCTTGTACTGTAGCAGCACTGTAGGTGCTTGTAGTACTGTAGCAGCACTGTAGGTGCTTGTAGTACTGTAGCAGCACTGTAGGTGCTTGTAGTACTGTAGCAGCACTGTAGGTGCTTGTAGTACTGTAGCAGCACTGTAGGTGCTTGTAGTACTGTAGCAGCACTGTAGGTGCTTGTAGTACTGTAGCAGCACTGTAGGTGCTTGTAGTACTGTAGCAGCACTGTAGGTGCTTGTACTGTAGCAGCACTGTAGGTGCTTGTAGTACTGTAGCAGCACTGTAGGTGCTTGTAGTACTGTAGCAGCACTGTAGGTGCTTGTAGTACTGTAGCAGCACTGTAGGTGCTTGTAGTACTGTAGCAGCACTGTAGGTGCTTGTAGTACTGTAGCATCACTGTAGGTGCTTGTAGTACTGTAGCACCACTGTAGGTGCTTGTAGTACTGTAGCAGCACTGTAGGTGCTTGTAGTACTGTAGCAGCACTGTAGGTGCTTGTAGTACTGTAGCAGCACTGTAGGTGCTTGTAGTACTGTAGCAGCACTGTAGGTGCTTGTAGTACTGTAGCAGCACTGTAGGTGCTTGTAGTACTGTAGCAGCACTGTAGGTGCTTGTAGTACTGTAGCAGCACTGTAGGTGCTTGTAGTACTGTAGCAGCACTGTAGGTGCTTGTAGTACTGTAGCAGCACTGTAGGTGCTTGTAGTACTGTAGCAGCACTGTAGGTGCTTGTAGTACTGTAGCAGCACTGTAGGTGCTTGTAGTACTGTAGCAGCACTGTAGGTGCTTGTAGTACTGTAGCAGCACTGTAGGTGCTTGTAGTACTGTAGCAGCACTGTAGGTGCTTGTAGTACTGTAGCAGCACTGTAGGTGCTTGTAGTACTGTAGCAGCACTGTAGGTGCTTGTACTGTAGCAGCACTGTAGGTGCTTGTACTGTAGCAGCACTGTAGGTGCTGTGTACTGTAGCAGCTCTGTAGGTGCTTGTAGTACTGTAGCAGCACTGTACTGTAGTACTGTAGCAGCACTGTAGTACTGTAGCAGCACTGTAGTACTGTAGCAGCACTGTAGTACTGTAGCAGCACTGTAGTACTGTAGCAGCACTGTAGTACTGTAGCAGCACTGTAGTACTGTAGCAGCACTGTAGGTGCTTGTACTGTAGCAGCACTGTAGGTGCTTGTAGTACTGTAGCAGCACTGTAGGTGCTTGTAGTACTGTAGCAGCACTGTAGGTGCTTGTACTGTAGCAGCACTGTAGGTGCTTGTAGTACTGTAGCAGCACTGTAGGTGCTTGTAGTACTGTAGCAGCACTGTAGGTGCTTGTAGTACTGTAGCAGCACTGTAGGTGCTTGTAGTACTGTAGCAGCACTGTAGGTGCTTGTACTGTAGCAGCACTGTAGGTGCTTGTAGTACTGTAGCAGCACTGTAGGTGCTTGTACTGTAGCAGTACTGTAGGTGCTTGTAGTACTGTAGCAGCACTGTAGGTGCTTGTAGTACTGTAGCAGTACTGTAGGTGCATGTAGTACTGTAGCAGCACTGTAGGTGCTTGTAGTACTGTAGCAGCACTGTAGGTGCTTGTACTGTAGCAGTACTGTAGGTGCTTGTAGTACTGTAGCAGTACTGCAGGTGCTTGTAGTACTGTAGCAGCACTGTAGGTGCTTGTAGTACTGTAGCAGTACTGCAGGTGCTTGTAGTACTGTAGCAGCACTGTAGGTGCTTGTACTGTAGCAGTAATGCAGGTGCTTGTAGTACTGTAGCAGCATTGCTGGTGCTTGTAGTACTGTAGCAGCATTGCTGGTGCTTGTAGTACTGTAGCAGCACTGTAGGTGCTTGTAGTACTGTAGCAGTAATGCAGGTGCTTGTATTACTGTAGCAGCATTGCTGGTGCTTGTAGTACTGTAGCAGCACTGCAGGTGCTTGTACTGTAGCAGCACTGCAGGTGCTTGTAGTACTGTAGCAGCACTGTAGGTGCTTGTAGTACTGTAGCAGCACTGTAGGTGCTTGTAGTACTGTAGCAGCACTGCAGGTGCTTGTACTGTAGCAGTACTGCAGGTGATTGTAGTACTGTAGCAGCACTGTAGGTGCTTGTAGTACTGTAGCAGCACTGTAGGTGCTTGTAGTACTGTAGCAGCACTGTAGGTGCTTGTAGTACTGTAGCAGCACTGTAGGTGCTTGTAGTACTGTAGCAGCACTGTAGGTGCTTGTAGTACTGTAGCAGCACTGTAGGTGCTTGTAGTATTGTAGCAGGACTGTAGGTGCTTGTACTGTAGCAGCACTGTAGGTGCTTGTAGTACTGTAGCAGCACTGTAGGTGCTTGTACTGTAGCAGCACTGTAGGTGCTTGTAGTACTGTAGCAGCACTGTAGGTGCTTGTACTGTAGCAGTACTGCAGGTGATTGTAGTACTGTAGCAGCACTGTAGGTGCTTGTAGTACTGTAGCAGCACTGTAGGTGCTTGTAGTACTGTAGCAGCACTGTAGGTGCTTGTAGTACTGTAGCAGCACTGTAGGTGCTTGTAGTACTGTAGCAGCACTGTAGGTGCTTTTACTGTAGCAGCACTGTAGGTGCTTGTACTGTAGCAGCACTGTAGGTGCTTGTAGTACTGTAGCAGCACTGTAGGTGCTTGTACTGTAGCAGCACTGTAGGTGCTTGTACTGTAGCAGCACTGTAGGTGCTTGTAGTACTGTAGCAGCACTGTAGGTGCTTGTAGTACTGTAGCAGCACTGTAGGTGCTTGTAGTACTGTAGCAGCACTGTAGGTGCTTGTACTGTAGCAGCACTGTAGGTGCTTGTAGTACTTTAGCAGCACTGTAGGTGCTTGTAGTACTGTAGCAGCACTGTAGGTGCTTGTAGTACTGTAGCAGCACTGTAGGTGCTTGTAGTACTGTAGCAGCACTGTAGGTGCTTGTAGTACTGTAGCAGCACTGCAGGTGCTTGTACTGTAGCAGCACTGCAGGTGCTTGTAGTACTGTAGCAGTACTGCAGGTGCTTGTACTGTAGCAGCACTGTAGGTGCTTGTAGTACTGTAGCAGCACTGTAGGTGCTTGTAGTACTGTAGCAGCACTGCAGGTGCTTGTAGTACTGTAGCAGTACTGCAGGTGCTTGTACTGTAGCAGCACTGTAGGTGCTTGTAGTACTGTAGCAGCACTGTAGGTGCTTGTAGTACTGTAGCAGCACTGTAGGTGCTTGTAGTACTGTAGCAGCACTGCAGGTGCTTGTAGTACTGTAGCAGTACTGCAGGTGCTTGTAGTACTGTAGCAGCACTGCAGGTGCTTGTACTGTAGCAGTACTGTAGGTGCTTGTACTGTAGCAGCACTGCAGGTGCTTGTAGTACTGTAGCAGTACTGCAGGTGCTTGTACTGTAGCAGCACTGTAGGTGCTTGTAGTACTGTAGCGGCACTGTAGGTGCTTGTAGTACTGTAGCAGCACTGCAGGTGCTTGTACTGTAGCAGCACTGTAGGTGCTTGTAGTACTGTAGCAGTACTGCAGGTGCTTATACTGTAGCAGCACTGTAGGTGCTTGTAGTACTGTAGCAGCACTGTAGGTGCTTGTAGTACTGTAGCAGCACTGTAGGTGCTTGTAGTACTGTAGCAGTACTGCAGGTGCTTGTAGTACTGTAGCAGCACTGTAGGTGCTTGTACTGTAGCAGCACTGTAGGTGCTTGTAGTACTGTAGCAGCACTGTAGGTGCTTGTAGTACTGTAGCAGCACTGTAGGTGCTTGTAGTACTGTAGCAGCACTGTAGGTGCTTGTACTGTAGCAGCACTGTAGGTGCTTGTAGTACTGTAGCAGCACTGTAGGTGCTTGTAGTACTGTAGCAGCACTGTAGGTGCTTGTACTGTAGCAGTACTGTAGGTGCTTGTAGTACTGTAGCAGTACTGTAGGTGCTTGTAGTACTGTAGCAGCACTGTAGGTGCTTATAGTACTGTAGCAGTACTGTAGGTGCATGTAGTACTGTAGCAGCACTGTAGGTGCTTGTAGTACTGTAGCAGCACTGTAGGTGCTTGTACTGTAGCAGTACTGTAGGTGCTTGTAGTACTGTAGCAGTACTGCAGGTGCTTGTAGTACTGTAGCAGCACTGTAGGTGCTTGTAGTACTGTAGCAGTACTGCAGGTGCCTGTAGTACTGTAGCAGCACTGTAGGTGCTTGTAGTACTGTAGCAGTAATGCAGGTGCTTGTAGTACTGTAGCAGCATTGCTGGTGCTTGTAGTACTGTAGCAGCACTGTAGGTGCTTGTACTGTAGCAGTAATGCAGGTGCTTGTATTACTGTAGCAGCATTGCTGGTGCTTGTAGTACTGTAGCAGCACTGCAGGTGCTTGTACTGTAGCAGCACTGCAGGTGCTTGTAGTACTGTAGCAGCACTGTAGGTGCTTGTAGTACTGTAGCAGCACTGTAGGTGCTTGTAGTACTGTAGCAGCACTGCAGGTGCTTGTACTGTAGCAGTACTGCAGGTGATTGCAGTACAGTAGCAGCACTGTAGGTGCTTGTAGTACTGTAGCAGCACTGTAGGTGCTTGTACTGTAGCAGTACTGTAGGTGCTTGTAGTACTGTAGCAGTACTCCAGGTGCTTGTAGTACTGTAGCAGCACTGTAGGTGCTTGTAGTACTGTAGCAGTACTGCAGGTGCCTGTAGTACTGTAGCAGCACTGTAGGTGCTTGTAGTACTGTAGCAGTAATGCAGGTGCTTGTAGTACTGTAGCAGCATTGCTGGTGCTTGTAGTACTGTAGCAGCACTGTAGGTGCTTGTAGTACTGTAGCAGTAATGCAGGTGCTTGTATTACTGTAGCAGCATTGCTGGTGCTTGTAGTACTGTAGCAGCACTGCAGGTGCTTGTACTGTAGCAGCACTGCAGGTGCTTGTAGTACTGTAGCAGCACTGTAGGTGCTTGTAGTACTGTAGCAGCACTGCAGGTGCTTGTACTGTAGCAGTACTGCAGGTGATTGTAGTACTGTAGCAGCACTGTAGGTGCTTGTAGTACTGTAGCAGCACTGTAGGTGCTTGTAGTACTGTAGCAGCACTGTAGGTGCTTGTAGTACTGTAGCAGCACTGTAGGTGCTTGTAGTACTGTAGCAGCACTGTAGGTGCTTGTAGTACTGTAGCAGCACTGTAGGTGCTTGTAGTACTGTAGCAGTACTGTAGGTGCTTGTAGTATTGTAGCAGCACTGTAGGTGCTTGTAGTACTGTAGCAGCACTGTAGGTGCTTGTACTGTAGCAGCACTGTAGGTGCTTGTAGTACTGTAGCAGCACTGTAGGTGCTTGTAGTACTGTAGCAGCACTGTAGGTGCTTGTACTGTAGCAGTACTGCAGGTGATTGTAGTACTGTAGCAGCACTGTAGGTGCTTGTACTGTAGCAGTACTGCAGGTGATTGTAGTACTGTAGCAGCACTGCAAGTGATTGTTGTACTGTAGCAGCACTGCAGGTGATTGTAGTACTGTAGCAGTAATGCAGGTGATTGTAGTACTGTAGCAGCACTGTAGGTGCTTGTAGTACTGTAGCAGTACTGCAGGTGCTTGTAGTACTGTAGCAGTACTGCAGGTGCTTGTAGTACTGTAGCAGCACTGTAGGTGCTTGTAGTACTGTAGCAGTACTGCAGGTGATTGTACTGTAGCAGCACTGCAGGTGATTGTAGTACTGTAGCAGCACTGCAGGTGATTGTACTGTAGCAGCACTGCAGGTGATTGTAGTACTGTAGCAGCACTGCAGGTGATTGTAGTACTGTAGCAGCACTGCAGGTGATTGTACTGTAGCAGCACTGCAGGTGATTGTAGTACTGTAGCAGCACTGCATGTGATTGTAGTACTGTAGCAGTACTGCAGGTGATTGTTGTACTGTAGCAGTACTGTTGGTGATTGTAGTACTGTAGCAGCACTGCAGGTGATTGTACTGTAGCAGCACTGCAGGTGCTTGTAGTACTGTAGCAGCACTGCAGGTGATTGTACTGTAGCAGCACTGCAGGTGCTTGTAGTACTGTAGCAGCACTGCAGGTGATTGTTGTACTGTAGCAGCACTGCAGGTGATTGTAGTACTGTAGCAGCACTGCAGGTGATTGTTGTACTGTAGCAGCACTGCAGGTGATTGTATTACTGCAGCAGCACTGCAGGTGATTATAGTACTGTAGCAGCACTGCAGGTGATTGTAGTACTGTAGCAGCACTGCAGGTGATTGTTGTACTGTAGCAGCACTGCAGGTGCTTGTAGTACTGTAGCAGCACTGTAGGTGCTTGTACTGTAGCAGTACTGCAGGTGATTGTTGTGCTGTAGCAGTACTGCAGGTGCTTGTTGTACTGTAGCAGTACTGCAGGTGATTGTTGTACTGTAGCAGTACTGCAGGTGATTGTTGTACTGTAGCAGTACTGCAGGTGATTGTTGTACTGTAGCAGCACTGCAGGTGATTGTTGTACTGTAGCAGCACTGCAGGTGATTGTTGTACTGTAGCAGCACTGCAGGTGCTTGTAGTAATGTAGCAGCACTGCAGGTGCTTGTAGTACTGTAGCAGTACTGCAAGTGCTTGTACTGTAGCAGTACTGCAAGTGATTGTACTGTAGCAGTACTGCAGGTGATTGTTGTACTGTAGCAGTACTGCAGGTGATTGTTGTACTGTAGCAGCACTGCAGGTGATTGTTGTACTGTAGCAGCACTGCAGGTGCTTGTAGTAATGTAGCAGCACTGCAGGTGCTTGTAGTACTGTAGCAGTACACTGTTCCCTGTGGGACTTGGCAAGACCCCTTCTCTTGCTTCCTGTGGGACTTGGCAAGACCCCTTCTCTTGCTTCCTGTGGGACTTGGCAAGACCCCTTCTCTTGCTTCCTGTGGGACTTGGCAAGACCCCTTCTCTTGCTTCCTGTGGGACCTGGCAAGACCCCCTCCCGTCTCCCCTCTTGTAGAACCTGTCAAGACCCCTCCCACCTGTAGTATTCAATCATCTGAGGTCTTTATCGCCTCAGCTTCTGAAGGCATTCGAAGTTACCTCAGGAGGAAGCCAAGGCTGAAGCTAGTGACCTGAGAGAGAGAGAGAGAGAGAGAGAGAGAGAGAGAGAGAGAGAGAGGGGGGGAGAGAGAGACTTTCTCCTTCCTCAGCTCCCTTACTCGACTCTCTCAGCTCCCTCACTTGACTCTCATCTGTCTCGCTATCTCTTTGGGGTGTGTCTCGCGCACCGTCTCTTAAGTGATCTTGACAGTGATGTTGTCAGGCTGAGATCGAGAGAAGACTGTCATCTACCGATGCTGCTGTAGCTAGTGGTCAGGAAGCCTCCGTCTTGTCCTGCTGTTGGTGCTGCTGCGCTCCAGAGTCACTGTCCCTGGCTGGGTGAAAGTAAAACCGGTCACTGTCCCAGGCTGGCTGACGGTAAAACCGGTCACTGTCCCAGGCTGGGTGACAGTAAATCCGGTCACTGTCCCAGGCTGGCTGACGGTAAAACCGGTCACTGTCCCAGGCTGGGTGACAGTAAATCCGGTCACTGTCCCAGGCTGGGTGACAGTAAAACCGGTCACTGTCCCAGGCTGGGTGACAGTAAAACCGGTCACTGTCCCAGGCTGGCTGACAGAGTAACACTACCTACCTGGAGTGCATTCCGGGGATCAACGCCCCCGCGGCCCGGTTCACGACCAGGCCTCCCGGTGGATCAGGGCCTGATCAACGAGGCTGTTACTGCTGGCCGCACGTAGTCCAACTTACGAACCACAACCCGGCTGATCTAGCACTGACTTTAGGTATCTGTCCAGCTCCCTCTTGAAGGCAACCAGAGGTCTATTGGTAATTTCCCTTATGGCTGGTGGGAGGCTGTTGAACAGTCTTGGGCCCCGGACACTTGGTATTTTCTCTTAGTGTACCAAGTGACGCCCCTACTTTTCACTAGGGGTATGTTGCATCGCCTACCAAGTCTTTTGCTTTCGTAGGGAGTGATTTCTGTGTGCAGGTTAGGGAGCAGTCCCTCCAGAAAAAATCCAGGTGTGGATTATGATATATATCTCTCGCCTGCGCTCCAGTGAGTACAAGTCAAGTGCCTCCAGGCGTTCCCAGTAGTTAAGGTGTTTGATGGAACTTATACGTGCAGTAAAGGTTCTCTGTACATTCTCTAGCTCTGCAATTTCACCTACCTTGAATGGGGATGTTAATGTACAGCAGTATTCCAGCCTAGAGAGAACAAGTGATTAAAAAAGGATCATCATTGGCTTGGCATCTCTTGTCTTGAATGTTCTCATTATCCATCCTATCACTAAATGATATGTAAAAAAATCACTGCTAAATTCTAGCTCTGCCTTCTAACTTCTAACTTTTACCTTTAAACTTATTCTGACTTATGTCTTTCTAACCTTTAACTTCTAACTTCTCTCTCCTAAGGATTTTATCTCCTATCTTCTCACCTCCATTTTCTGACCTCTAAATTATAATCTGTGCATTCTGTTTTCTATCTTCTATCCTCTAATCTTAGTACCTAACACACTATTTTGTCCTGTTAGGAGCATGGTTGTGACATATGTCGTTTATCCCCGTCATCTGTGACATACAAACATACATCCTGCATGCCATCACAGTAATCATAAATTATAATAAGCGTAAAGCTTGTTCTAGATGTCCCTCTAACCCACATTAAAGAATTAGTGACAATTGTAAATATGAGAGTGAGGGCTGTGGGCTGCTGGTTTCCCCTGTAAGTAGAGTTTGCATGGAGGAGTCGGTCCCTCGCTTGCTGTCAGCTGATTAACTGGAAGCTCTTTGTATGGTCATATATTACAGGTTTATATATATATATATATATATATATATATATATATATATATATATATATATATATATATATATATATATATATATATATATATATATATAATGTCGTGCCGAATAGGCAGAATTTGCGATCTTGGCTTAAATAGCAACGTTCATCTTGCCATATAGGACAAGTGAAAATTTGTATATGCAATAATTTCGCCAAAATCATTCTGAACCTAACGAAAAAAATATATTTGATTGTGTTTGTTTAGTATTAAATTATTGTAAACGTATTTAAAATATATTTAGTTGGGTTAGGCTAAAATAAATTGCTCTTGTTATAATAAGGTTAGGTAAGTTTTCTAAGATTCTTTTGGTGCAAAATCAAAATTTTTTACATTAACATTAATGAAAAAAATATATCTTTAAACGTATAAGAGAAAATTTCAGAAAGGATTTAATTTTAAATGAGTTCTTGCTAATTGACCAGTCGCGAACAAGCAATACAAGATGCAAAACAATCGTGGGGGAGTTGAAAGATAGCTCTAGGCCTTTCGTGTTGTAATCAACACATCAGGAGCTTGCAATGTTGCAGGAAAGAGGATGAAATCCGAGCAAACACTTTCAGAGTGAGCGTTATTGCTAGTGCTATCTTTTAACTCCCCTCGGTGGTTGTTTTCCTTATCAGTACTAGTGTTTGTGAGAGTGTCGTTGTGTGTTGTCACACTGGTGGCGCTGCTCACTCATGAGTTTATGTGGACGTTGAGATGAGGATGTTGGTCACTCGTGAGGAAGGTGGTTACAAGGAAGGTAGTTACTCATAAGAAAGGTAATTACTCACAAGGACGGTAGTTATAAGAAGGTAGTTACTCACAAGAAAGGTGGTTACAAGGAAGATAGTTGCTCAGGTTGACCTTCTCACTGACCTTGCTGTGTCGTGCTTCTCACAGCGACAGTTAAGTTTGTAATGGTTGTTCCTCTCTCATACTCCTCTTTTACCTCCTCTTCCTCTTTTACCTCTTTCACTTCTTTCTCTTTGTCCTCTTCCTCGTCCTCGTCCTCCTCTTCCTCCCACTCATCCTCTTCCTCCTCGTCCTCCTCTTCTTCCTCGTCCTCTTTTTCCTCGTTCTCCTCCTGCTCCTCCTCGTCCTCCTCCTCCTCGTTCTCCTCGTCCTCCTCCTCCTCCTCCTCCTCCTCCTCCTCCTCCTCCTTCAACACTTCTCTCACTTCCCGCTTCACATTTTTCGACACAATTCCACCTGGCTTTTTCTAACTCTCATTACCTGGTCAAAATATCTGGCTTAACAAGACTTGGTGGCTTCATCCTAGTCCCTGTGGCTTATCAAGGTTATGTAGCTTATTCAAGGTTTTCTAGCTTAATCAGCCTCAGGTGAAAAACAATGTCTCTACTACTGAGTATTGTTGTTCTGATCTCTCTTACCCAGTGTTGTACAAGGTTAAGGTTCCTAACTTTATTTACAAGCTAAGAGCTGTTATCTACATCAGCTCATTTAAAAGCCTTTTTATTGAGACATACAAGTAGGGAACACGATGAAGTTGGAGCCATTTGTGGACCAGTATTTCATTTGATCAGTTGACTTGATTTCGTTGATGTCGTTGTGCTGTACGAACATGTTCCAGACTCGAGTCATCTGGGAATAAATGATCTTAGATGTATTGCTGTTCTGGAGAAGGTTACAGTCAAGTTGTTGCTTGCTGCCCGTCTTGTGGTGTAGAAGCTCACTTCTCGCTGTCCTCGGAGTGGAGCCACGTGTGGTACTTTGACAATATTGGCCTTGTACATAACTGTAAGGCCACCCACATCCCTCCGGTGTTGAAGTCTCTGCTGAAATGACAGATCTATCCAGGATGGGTCAAGGCGAGAGATGAGTCGTCTTGCTCTGTTCTCTATTCTGTCAGACAGTCCAAGACAGTGGAGCATACTCAAGGTGTGAGCGTACTTGTGCCTCGTACAGAATCTTGCAGTATCTACTGTCGAGCAGATGCGAGATACGTCGAAGTGCTCTAAGCTTCTTGGCCGCCTTGTTTGCAAGATTTACATCGTGGTTTCTTCATAGTCAGTTTTGAGTCAAATTTCACCCTAAGGATATCAACTTCGTCCCCGGGTATCAGCAGTCTCCCATTCATTCTTACTATTACCATCATTACCAGCATTACCATCATGGTGCCTAGAGACCATTATCTGTGTTTTCTCAAGAACAGGCTGATTTAACTGTAAGCTGGTGATTGATGTAACTTAGAGTAGCTGGCATTAACTCTCTTGGATAAGTAATTACCAGAGTACAGTCGTCTACATAGACAAGGGATTCTGGAATGAGATGAAATAGACATTCCATAACAATGGACCAAACACACTTCCCTGAGGAACGCTTGCACCATAGTGTGTCATGTTGACTCCGTCACCTTGAGAACTATGCTTAGAGATCTACCTTGAAAGTAATCACTGAGGAGACACAGTGCAGAGCCAGAGACTGCTAGTGCTTGTAGGTTTACTAAGAGTGTCTGGTGCCATACAGGGTGGAAGGCACCAGCAGTGCCCAGCGGTGCCACACAACTGATCTGGGACTCATCCAGTGACTGCTTCTCCTCTTTTGTACAATGTACGTTTATTACTGAATTCGGAATTAGATTAGTTGGTGGTGATTGTGGTTGGTGATGGTGATGGTTGTTGGTGGGTGGGATGGTGAGTAATGGTGGTTGTTGGTAGTGATAATGGTTGTTGTTTGTGGTGGTTTTGGTTGGTGGTGGTAATAGTTGTGTTGGTGGGTGGGATGATGAGTAATGGTGGTTGTTGGTAGTGATAATGGTTGTTGTTGGTGGTGGTTGTGGTGCTTACATGGAGAAATCGCTGACATGTCAATCTGCTGACGTCTGCTTCGCTGAAGTGTTGCTGTCCGCGTCAGCGGTGACCAGCTGATGCCGCATCAGGTGACCGAGCACCAGCTGACCCAGCACCAGCTGATCCAGCACCAGCTGCCTCTCCTAGGACTATTGCCCAATACTTTTTCTTTTTCCTCTTAGAAAATTGTCACTTCCACTTAATTCCTTGACTCACCTTATTCCACTTAAATATCTTGACTCACCTTAATCCACTTAATAAATATCTTGGCTCACCTTAATCCACTTAACAAATATCTTGACTCACCTTAATCCACTTAATATATTCGCATTTTTTATTAAAAATCGGAACGTAAACTGAGATAAATCTGTAAATTTTACAGTCTCGTAGCTGGGATGTAAACAGAAGGGTCACAACCGAGAACATTCAGGGTCACAACCGAGAACATTCAGGGTCGCAACCGAGAACATTCAGGGTCGAACCCATGTAGGGGGAATATGTAGGTCTGTTAGCGTCTGTTATCCCCGTTACCTAACAGTATGTAGTACCTAATAATAATCTTTATATCTACAAGTACATGATACAACTTATACAAACCATAGGTAACACCAATGACATACTACTATATAGAAAGTTCCCCCTTGTTATGCTGAGCATTTCAGGCAAATTAAGTTGATTTTGTCCTCCCAGGATGCGACCCACACCAGTCAACTAACACCCAGGCACCTATTTTACTTACAGGTGAACTTGGACAGCAGGTGTCTTAAGGAAACACGTCCTAATGTTTCCAGTCGTAACTGGGATCGACCCCCGGACCTTCTTCTTCTTCTTCTTCTTCTTCTTCTTCTTCTTCTTCTTTTTCTTCTTCTTCTTCATCTTCATCTTCTTCTTCTTCTTCTTCTTCTTCTTCATCTACTCAATTTAAACAAATATCCTAAATTTTCTTAAGACAGATAAGACAATTGTGATTATAAATTTCGATGTACTCCTGTTAACCCTTTTGAGGCCTAGTTCCTGGGCCTTTTGTGCACACCATATCCATCCACAGGATGGATATGGTGTGCACAGTAAACTAGCCACTACCATGCTAGGCAAGTTCAGCTCACACCCACTCATGTACCCGTCTAATCTATATTTAAAGCTAGCCTAAGTTTTCGCCTCGATGACGCTACCTGGGAGTTTGGTCCACTTATCTACAACTCTATTGCCAAACAAATGCTTCCCTATATCCTTTCTAATTCTCAATTTCTCCGACTTGATTCCATTACTGAGTCTTGTCTTGGTTAGATATTCTCAATACGCTATTTATATCCCCTTTATTCCTGTTTCCCTTGGTACACTTACATCATATCTCACCTAATTCTAGGTGTTTGCAGAGAATGTAAGTTGAATGTCATCAGTCTAACTATGGTGGTAAGTTGAGTGTCATCAGTCTAACTATGGTGGTAAGTTGAGTGTCATCAGTCTAACTATGGTGGTAAGTTGAATGTCATCAGTCTAACTATGTTGGTAAGTTGAGTGTCATCAGTCTAACTATGGTGGTAAGTTGAGTGTCATCAGTCTAACTATGGTGGTAAGTTGAGTGTCATCAGTCTAACTATGGTGGTAAGTTGAGTGTCATCAGTCTAACTATGGTGGTAAGTTGAGTGTCATCAGTCTAACTATGGTGGTAAGTTGAATGTCATCAGTCTAACTATGTTGGTAAGTTGAGTGTCATCAGTCTAACTATGGTGGTAAGTTGAGTGTCATCAGTCTAACTATGGTGGTAAGTTGAGTGTCATCAGTCTAACTATGGTGGTAAGTTGAGTGTCATCAGTCTAACTATGGTGGTAAGTTGAGTGTCATCAGTCTAACTATGGTGGTAAGTTGAGTGTCATCAGTCTAACTATGGTGGTAAGTTGAGTGTCATCAGTCTAACTATGGTGGTAAGTTGAGTGTCATCAGTCTAACTATGGTGGTAAGTTGAGTGTCATCAGTCTAACTATGGTGGTAAGTTGAGTGTCATCAGTCTAACTATGGTGGTAAGTTGAGTGTCATCAGTCTAACTATGGTGGTAAGTTGAGTGTCATCAGTCTAACTATGGTGGTAAGTTCCTCTCTATGCTGTGCCGGTTATCGTTCCAGTCACGGTATTGTACCTTGCTGTTATTTATAGGTTTGTTATACATGGGATCAACTGGGTCTTCCTTCCCTCTATATTTTCCTGCTCACTTCTGTCTATGTTGTAATATGGAGACCAGAACTGAGCAGTATAATTTATATAATGTCTAACTTAAGATATATAAAGTCTAACTTATATATAAAGTCTAACTTAAGATATATAAAGTCTTACTTAAGATATATAAAGTCTAACTTAAGATATATAAAGTCTAACTTAAGATATATAAAGTCTAAGTTTAAGCTGTGGACTTTATTATTTATAATTCTTGATATAAAGTCAAGACTTTTATTAACTTTATTACCAAGTCTTATGTACTGTTGTCTTGGCAGCCCTTGTGGTTTAGCGCTTCTTTTTATAATAATAATAATAATAATAATAATAATAATAATAATAATAACAATAACAATAATAATAATAACAATAACAATAACAATAATAATAATAATAATAATAATAATAATAATAATAATAATAATAATAATAATGTCTTGGCTTTAAATTTCTGCTGAACAGAACTTCTAAATCTTTTTCACATTTATAAGTGACATAGATCTATATTGTTCACTTTATAAGTGACATAGATCTATATTGTTCACTTTATAAGTGACATAGATCTATATTGTTCACTTTATAAGTGACATAGATCTATATTGTTCACTTTATAAGTGACATACATCTATATTGTTCACTTTATAAGTGACATAGATCTATATTGTTCGCTTTATAAGTGACATAGATCTATATTGTTCACTTTATAAGTGACATAGATCTATATTGTTCAATTTATAAGTGACATAGATCTATATTGTTCAATTTATAAGTGACATAGATCTATATTGTTCAATTTATAAGTGACATAGATCTATATTGTTCACTTTATAAGTGACATAGATCTATATTGTTCGCTTTATAAGTGACATAGATCTATATTGTTCGCTTTATAAGTGACATAGATCTATATTGTTCGCTTTATAAGTGACATAGATCTATATTGTTCGCTTTATAAGTGACATAGATCTATATTGTTCACTTTATAAGTGACATAGATCTATATTGTTCACTTTATAAGTGACATAGATCTATATTGTTCACTTTATAAGTGACATAGATCTATATTGTTCACTTTATAAGTGACATAGATCTATATTGTTCACTTTATAAGTGACATAGATCTATATTGTTCACTTTATAAGTGACATAGATATTTTTCTGACAGAAACTTACACTTGTCTATATTGAACTATAACTGTCACTTGTACGACTATACAGGTCGTACTAAATAGTACGACCACAACATCAATTATCCAGGTCGTACCGTAACATATTACGATCACATCATTAATCATCCAGATCATACTATAACCTAGTACAACCACGTCAATTATCCAGGTCATTCTGTAACCTTATAGTGTGCACATCCACTTATATGACCACAACATCAGTTATCCAGATCACACTGTAGCCTTATAGTGTTCACATCATACAATATTTGACGGACTATTTTAAGTGTCGCTGTTTATTCCCTCATTAATGTGGTTAATGTAGATTGTAAAC
>NC_091334.1:15570111-15574705 GCF_038502225.1 Cherax quadricarinatus
TTGGGTCTTAGGCGGCTGGTGGATGTGGGTCGCATCCTGGGGGGACAAGATTGAAGGACGGCAATAGAAATAAGGCAGTCAAATACCGGGCCGCGGGGGCGTTGACCCCGGAAAGCCCTCCAAGTATATTCCTGGGTGGATAACACTCCCTGCCAAACAGTATACTACCTACCCACCTGGAGGTCTACCTGGAGGGTATTCCGGGTCCACGACCTGGCCTCCCGGTAGAACAGGGTCTGATCAACCAGGCTGTTACTGCTGGCCACACGTAGTCCAACGTAGGAACCACAGCCCGGCTGATCCGGCACCAGCTTGAAGTATCTGTCCGGCTCCCTCTTGAAGCCACCACCATCACCAGGATACATATTGTGCACCCTATATCCATCGTATGGAAAAAAGAACATATGGATACAGAAAAGGTCTAGGAATTAGGCCTCAATAACACGAGTATCTCTGGATTTATATCCACAATTTTATTTTACGTTGGAAACTCATTCAGGATGAGAATTAAGTTTATTTGGTCACAGATATACACAAGTTCAATTATCATACATAGTGTAAATTAAATAGGATACCCCAAGAGAGTCTAAGTGACAGAAAGGGTGGTGTTTGGAACCTAGGAACTAGGTGTACAAGGCCGCACAGGTGTTAGTTAATGTGATGTGGCACATATAATCAGTTCCTCAAGTGCCTACTGCCACTTCCAAATTAGAGACGTTGTGTGTTGCCTGCTACCACTGGTTTGGACATCCGGCCAGCATCGGTAAGAAGCACCTTCACTGTACCCCCACTTGCCGGCCTGTAATTACCTTCTAGCGGGGGACACCCGACACTCAGTGGCACACTGGTAGCAGGGGGATTATTTCTGGTCAGTTGGGTCGGTGTGTGAGGCGGTGGTCTGTGATGGTGGGTCAGGAGGAGATGAGTGAAGGATTGAGGTCCGTGGACCGCTGACAGGGTCCACCCTGGGTGAAGCCAGGCGGCCCTCAACGAACTCGACTCCGGACGGGTAAATGACACACCGCCTTGAGTGAACCCTCAGGAAAACTTGTCATTATTGCACATCCGGATGAACACGTGTCGTGTGTGCCCCGCTTGTGTGGTGTGTGTGGTCCTGGGCATGTCTTACAGGGGCAGGATTGTGCTCATGCCCATCTTCTTATGCGCATACGCAGATAAAAACACGACGAGGCCGGTACATTAGCCTCAGTACTCCGTTTCCGAAGTCTAGTTTACGCATACACACACACACACACACACACACACACACACACACACACACACACACACACACACACACACACACACACACACATATATATATATATATATATATATATATATATATATATATATATATATATATATATATATATCCTTAAGAGTAGCGCATCCAGCGGAATTGGATATTGTACTCGCTACCCAAGGGGACACGATGGTGTGGATGACTCTAGACTAGCCTAGAGTCATCCACACCATCGTGTGTCCTTGAGTAGCGAGTACAACATCTAATTCCGCTGGATGCGCTGCTCTTAAGGGTATATATATATATAATGTGTGTGTGAGAAATGAGTATCCTGAGGACCAAAGGTGCAACCATCTTGTCCACACGTGTTCAATTAGCGCCTACTCTCTCTCTCTCTCTCTCTCTCTCTCTCTCTCTCTCTCTCTCTCTCTCTCTCTCTCTCTCTCTCTCTCTCTCTCTCTCTCTCTTCCAATACTTTCAACTTAATATGCATTCTCATGCGTTCTTCTCCTTTCTTCTCTCCCTCGCCTATTTTTACTCTCCTCCCTTCCGTTCCTTTTTTCTTGTCCCACTTTCCTTCCATTCCCTCTGCCCACTTCCCTATCCTCTCCAATCTTCTCTACACTCTACCATCTTCCCAACGCTCTATCATCCTCTCTACACTCTACAATCTTTCTTATCCTCTTCACAGTCTTCTCCCCTTTTCTCTCTTCTTTCCTGCTTTATCTACATATCTTTCGTCTATCGTTATCACTAACTTCTAGCAATGTTATCACAATTCAGGAAAGTGACAGGTTGGATAACTAGAACCTTTAAAACAAGAGATGCCAAGCCAGTAAGGACACTCTCCAGGTCACTGGTTCTCTCTAAGCTGGAATATTGCTGTGTACTGACGGTCACCTTGAAGACAGGCGAAACTACAACACTGGAGAATGTACAGAGGACCTTGAAGCAATTGTAGTCCCTCGAACTGTACTCCCTAGAACGTAGGCGAGAAAGATGCATCATAATCTACACCTGGAAGATACTGGAAGGATTGGCACCAAACCTGCACTCCGAAATCACTCCTTACGAAAGCCCGAGGCTTGACAGACTGTGCCAAATGCCTCCAATGAAAAGCAGGGATATGAAGACTACACTGAGGGAAAGCACAATTAGTGTAAGGGGACCAAGACTTCTCAGCACTCTTCCTTCATTAAAAGAAGTTCTAGTAGACTTTTGGCCTTCTTGAGAAGGACACTTGATAAGTTTCTCTTATTAGTTCCTGATCAGCCGGGTTGTGGTGCCTGCACCAACAACCTGGTTGATAAGACCAGTAACCAGGAGGCCTGGTCCGGGACCAGACTACAGGCAACCTGCAGGTAATCTCTACTCATACACTCACCTGGTTACTCATACACTCACCTGGTTACTCATACACTCACCTGGTTGCCCATACACTCACCTGGTTACTCATACACTCACCTGGTTGCCCATACACTCACCTGGTTGCTCATACACTCACCTAGTTGCCCATACACTCACCTGGTTGCCCATACACTCACCTGGTTACTCATACACTCACCTGGTTGCTCATACACTCACCTGGTTACTCACACTCACCTGGTTACTCATACACTCACCTGGTTACTAAAGACAGTCATCTGTCAGCTTACAGAGGGTAGTGTCTCCGCTCACCCCTCCCTGCCTCACCCCTCACTCACCCCCCTCATTTCACCTCTTCCTCACCCCTCCTCTCCCTCACCCCATCCCCCACCCTTCCCTCACCCCCACACATAACATCCAGCTCACGTTACTCTCCCACACAACACTGGGCCAGCATCAGCACACACCCCTGCCACATCTTACCCACACCACACCATAAAAACCCCAACCCATTAACCCAATCCCCAAACCCCCGCCAGACTAGTAACCAACACCTTCTTGAGCCCCCCAAAACCCCAGAGATGTGAGGGGGGGGGGGAAGCATACAGGGCTGGAGGGGTGCACAGGGGATGTGCACTTGGCACATCAGCGACTAGGCGTGAGTATAATCATTTATGTTTTGACGTGATACTCAGAGGTAGAGAGTACCGAGTAAGCTTCAGTTTGTTTAGGGAAGCTTGAGACTGTCGTCAGGTCATCCATCACTGCTGACGAGAAGGAGATGTCAGCAGGATGGCGTAAAATATATATATATATATCTCTCTCTCTCATTATATATATATATATATATATATATATATATATATATATATATATATATATATATATATATGCAAAACAACCACTCTGAAAGAATAGAGAAATTCCAAGCGCTTTCGTGACTACTCACATTATCAATGTGAGTAGTCACGAAAGCGTTTGGAATTTCTCTGTTCTTTCAGAGTGGTTGTTTTGTATATTTTGAAATCACCTGTTTACTGTGATCTTATTGCATATATATATATATATATATATATATATATATATATATATATATATATATATATATATATATATATATATATATATATATATATATATATATATATATATATATATATATATTAGAGAGAGAGAGAGAATGAATTAAAGACATGTGCAACATCTGGGTATCTCTGTAGATGTTTCACCATCCATTGACTTTATCAGTACAAGGACATAATGGGAAGACTGTAGAACTGTATACAAAAGTTGAGGTAATCAGTCCCTCAGTGTTGTAATTGTTGAAGATGTTACACATGTGTCTAATTCTTCATCTTGTCGGTAAGTTTATTTAGGTACAGGTACATACATACTGTTATATTAATTATCATACACAGCAGCAGATGTAATAATCACGAACAAGCGATACAAGATGCAAAACAACCACAGGGGGAGTTGAGTGTTAGCTCCTGGCCTTTCATGTTGCAATCAACACATCAGGAGCTTGCAGTGTTGCAGAAATAGAATAGGCAGTTTAGGAAGGTCTGTTCATGTGAATGGCTCTCCTTGAGAGAGCCATTCACATGAACGGAACTGCCTGGACCACCTATTCGGGAGGCCTGGTCATGGACCGGGCCGCGGGGGCGTTGATCCCCGGAATAACCTCCAGGTAACCTCCAGGTATTCTATTTCTGCAGCACTACAAGCTCCTGATGTGTTGATTGCAACATGAAAGGCCAGGAGCTAACACTCAACTCCCCCTGTGGTTGTTTTGTGTAGTAACTATGTGTACATTGATCTACATCTACATATTTAGACACTGGAGAAATATTTCGATTTTTAATCTGTTGTGTTTCGGTGTGTGTGTGTGTAGCATTATGAATAATATTAGGAGAGAAGTAAATAATGAAAGTGAATGTTATAGGAATGTAGTTAGAAGACTGAGTAGATCTATCAGTCACT
>NC_091334.1:15874805-15967305 GCF_038502225.1 Cherax quadricarinatus
TGTTCCTATGGTTTGTTGGCAGTATCTGTTGGCTGGAGGAGAGGTTCTTCGGTTCTTCTGGTTTCGTTAAGTTAATCACTGTTTCGAGACAGCTTTTTAGATCCTAGAATTTCAGATAGGGTTTTCCAGGTCTTTTTCATATCCCCTTTTATGTCATAGTTAGTTTAATATGTTTATTATGCACCCCATACCCATCCTGTGGGCGGTAGTCAACAGAGGTACATAATGGGTCCACGGACTGAACCCCAAAGTTTTGATAGCTGAACTAGTTACAAAGGTAAAGAACTTTAGGTAGATCTGGTCACAATCTGTTTTAGACCTTATTAGATTAGTAAGTATTGACGAGTAACTTTTGTCAGTTCCTTTGATATTAGACCCATTCTGTAGTGTTTTTTATATAGATGTTTCTTATCAATAGATTTGAGGGTGCTGTTTGTAATAATAATAAATGATGCTTCTTTGCTTGCGTTCTAATTTTTTTTATTTGTTGCGATACGTCTTTACGTTGCCATGCGTCTTGCACCGTACAGCAATACGCATATACACTTCATTAAGAAATAAATCTGATTTAACATCTCACAACGTCCGCCATGCGCCGAGTTCATTTCATTTTTCCCGGGAAGAAATAACGAAATACTGATCCTCGCCCAATAAATTTCCGCACGACGCAGCAATCAAACAGAGAAAAACGCGAAAGCTAATGAAGTACCTGTAAGTTGATACGGTTAATTAATTTGCAAAAGAATGAAGTTAGAAGGAAGAAGAGTATAGAGCTTGATTTGAGAGGGTGTTGAGAGGAGCTCATATGACAGTGTAACGTGAGGTGTAAACACCAGAGGTAACCCGGTACGTGTACGTTACGGACATATATTCTCTCGCTCATCACCATGTACTCTCGCCTCATTATCCTGGTCCTCGGCCTCCTGGCTCACTCTCAAGTACTAGCTCAAGGTCAGTTGCTGCCACTTATTACTCTTGTGCCCCCAAAAATACAGTCGATTTTTTTTTTAACTCGTCCCCGTGCACCCGTTATCTTATCTATTTGATGACTCGGTTGCGTAATGCTTCCCAGTTTTGGGCATAATTGAAATGGTTAATTAGGGTTAAATAAGGACGGCAACAAGGTCAGATGGTTGAAGTGTAGGGTTGTTGTATAATGATGTGTTTCCAGCTCACTAGGAAAACTTTTTAGGTGTTAGACTAATGGTTTGTCCAGGTGGAACCCTGGGGGGGGGGGGGAGCTGTACATGTACAGGTGTGTTAATAGCACAGGTTGTACAAATGAGTCACATGTGATGTAAATGGTCTGGGAGATTTGAGAATCCTTATTGAAACTTTTTCGTCAGCTAGTGGCTTCTTCAGCCCAGTACATAAAAAGGTGGAAGATGAGGAGTTTGAGGTAATCAGTCCCTGAGCCTGGTGTCGACGTCTTCAGTCCATCAATCTTGAGAAAGATTGATGGACTGAAAAGTGACTCCATTGGAAATAAGTCACTTTGACTTTTTTAGGTTATCCTAAATAATTTACACTATGATAATTGTATTTGTGTACTTGGGCCTAAATAAACTTTCACATCTACTCCCAGCTGAGGCACTGATTACCTCAAACTACCCCAATGGAAATAAGTCACTCTGTCTGACTTTTTTGGGTTATCCTAGGTTCTCTACACATATGCTGCTATGTATGATAATTCTATGTAACTGTATTTGTGTATACCCGAATAAACTTGCTTACTTACTTACTTGCAAGGGATGGAGTACATCTCTCTGGGGCTGGGGTGGTAGTTCCTGCAAACTCAATCGAGAGGGCCATTGCTGAAATGCATAGGATTTGAAACTGATATATGATAGAGGTATGAGTGTGTGTGGGAAACAGTCAGGTTGCAACACTAGGGTTGAAAACAGTAAATATATAAAAGACATTCATCATGAAGTTATAAATAAAGACAATAGATCAGGTCAGCAAAAAAAGGGGGACAGCAGAGGGCAGCAAGGAATTGGCTCCCTTAAGGTCTATTATACTAATAGCAGAAGTGTAAGTAATAAGATACATGAGCCAAGATTAATTGCAAGTGCAGGAAACATGGATATCATTGCTATAAGAGACGTGGCTCAATCTGAAAGATAGAGATGCCTTCTGAATGTCACATACAAGGCTATAAATTATTCCACACTGATAGGGTCAACAGGAAGTGTGGTGGAGTAGCGATGTACGTCAGAGACAATTTAAATTGTTGTGTTAAACAAGATATAAAATTAGAAGCGTCAGCCACTGAATCTGTTTGGTTACAGCTTCTCAAGGGCCGTGAAAAACTAATTTTGGGTGTGATTTACAGGGCCCCCAGATCTTGATAGGGAGTGTGGTAAACTTCTATGGGATGAAATTCGTAAGGCATCTACATACGAAAATGTCGTGATAATGGGAGATTTAACTATAGACAGATTGAATGAAGCAATTTGACAGGAAATTTAGAATCTAGCGGCTTGATAAGATTCAGGATTGTTTTTTAAAACGGTTTGTGACAGAGTCAACTAGAGGAAATAACCTGCTTGACTTGGTTCTTGCCAGCAGGGAAACTCTAATTAATAATCTTGAGGTTAATGATGAGCTTGGGGAAAGTGATCACAAATCACTCAGTATTAATATATTATGGAATTTCTTTAATAATGGCAATCAAGTCTCTGCCCCTGACTTCTGCTTGGCTGATTTCATAGGACTGAAAAATTACTTGGGTGGGCTGAACTGGAATGACCTGACTATGGGTTAGGTAGGTGGTGATGATTGCTGATATGACGTTTTCCAGGGCATAGTTCTAGCTGCTCAGACAACTTGTGTTCCCAATAAGGAAATCAGATCAAGCAAAAATGATCCTAAATGGATGAACAATAGATTAAAACATCTCATTGGTCAAAAGAGAGGCATATATAGGCAAATCAAAAGAGGAGAGGTGCAATTAAGAAATCGATATATTCAGTTAAAGAGAGAAATAAAAAAGGGAATAAGAAAAGCAAAAAGAGATTGAGGTTAAAGTTGCAAGAGAATCGAAGACTAACCTAAAAGGATTCTTTCAGGTATACAGAAATAAGATCAGGGACAAAATAGGCCCACTCAAAAGTTACTCGGGCCAGCTCACAGACAGTGATAAGGAAATGTGTAGAATTTTTAACACATACTTCCTCTCGGTTTTTACTCGCGAAGATACTAGCGATATTCCAGAAATAATAAATTACGTAGAACAGGATGATGATAAACTATGCACGATTAGGGTCACAAGTGACATGGTCCTTAGACAAATTGATAAATTAAAACCTAACAAATCCCCAGGCCCTGATGAACTGTATGCAAGGGTTCTAAAGGAATGTAAAGAGGAGCTTAGGAAACCTTTGGCTAATCTTTTCAATATATCACTACAGACTGGCATGGTGCCAGATAAGTGGAAAATGGCAAATGTGATACCTATTTTCAAAAGTGACAGGCCCTTAGCTTCGAACTATAGACCAATAAGCCTAACCTCCATAGTGGGAAAAATTTATGGAATCGATAATTACCAAGGCAGTTCGTAGCCACCTTGAAAAGCACAAATTAATCAACGAATCTCAGCATGGTTTTACAAAGGGGCGTTCCTGCCTTACAAATTTATTAACTTTTTTCACTAAGGTATTTGAGGTAGATCATGGTAATGAATATGATATTGTGTATATGGACTTCAGTAAGTCTTTTGACAGGGTCCCACATCAGAGACTATTGAGGAAAATTAAGGCACATGGAATAGGAGAAATTTTTTCCTGTTTAGAGGCATGGTTGACAAATAGGCAGCAGAGTTTGCATAAATGGGGAGAAATCAGAGTGGGGAAGCATCACGAGCGGTGTTCCACAGGGGTCAGTGTTGGGCCCCCTGCTGTTCACAGTCTACATAAACGACATTGATGAGAGCATAAAGTGCAACTTAAGCAAGTTTGCCGATGACACCAAAATAGGCAGTCGAATTCATTCTGACGAGGACATTAGAGCACTCCAGGAAGATTTGAATAGACTGATGCAGTGGTCGGAGAAGTGGCAGATGCAGTTTAATTTAGACAAATGCAAAGTTCTAATTGTTGGACAGGAAAATAACCATGCCACATATAAACTAAATAATGTCAATCTTAATATTACAGATTGCGAAAAAGATTTAGGAGTTCTGGTAAGCAGTAATCTGAAAAGTAAAAGGACACAATTGCAACTAATGTCACATTAGTTGCACTTGTGTCCTTTTACTTTACATAGTGTCGGTAATTCTACCAACATTATTACAGTAATCTGAAACCAAGACAACAGTGCATAAGTGTTTGCAATGAAGCTAACAGAATCCTTGGCTTCATATCAAGAAGCATAAATAATAGGAGTCCTCAGGTTGTTCTTCAACTCTATATATCCTTGGTTAGACCTCATTTAGATTATGCTGCACAGTTTTGGTCACCGTATTACAGAATGGATATAAATGCTCTGGAAAACATACAAAGGAGGATGACAAAGTTGATCCCATGTATCAGAAACCTTCCCTATGAGGATAGACTGAGGACCTTGAATCTGCACTCTCTAGAAAGGCGTAGAATTAGGGGGGATATGATTGAGGTGTATAAGTGGAAAACGGGAATAAATAAAGGGGATGTAAATAACGTGCTGAAATTAACTAGCCTAGACAGGACTCGTAGCAATGGTTTCAAGTTGGAAAAATTCAGATTCAGGAAGGATATTGGAAAGCACTGGTTTTGTAATAGAGTTGTGGATGAGTGGAACAAACTCCCAAGTACAGTTATTGAGGCTAAAACATTGTGTAGTTTTAAAAATAGGTTAGATAAATACATGAGTGGGTGTGGGTGGGTGTGAGTTGGACCTGATTAGCGTGTGCTACTAGGTCAGTTGCTGTGTTCCTTCCTTAGGTGAATGTGACCTGACCTGACTAGGTTGGGGCATTGGCTTATGCCGGTAAGAGACTTGGACCTGCCTCGTATGGGCCAGTAGGCCTGCTGCAGTGTTCCTTCTTTCTTATGTTCTTTTCTGTACTAGACTGAAGAAATCACTGGCTGGCAAAACTTTTCAACAGTGATTCCCAAATGTTGATTCCCAAATGTTGCACAATTCTCATTCTTCAAGACACACATGCACACCGCAATGGAGTTGTAGGTACCAGAGTGTTAATCAACTGCTGTGGGGTGTAATTGAAAGACATCAATGGGAATAAGTCGCTGTTTGACTTTTGGGTTATCCTAGGTTCTCTACACTGCTGCTATGTATGATAATCTGTGTAACTGTATTTGTGTATACCCGAATAAACTTACTGATCCTCCAGGTTAATAAATGGGACAAGATCTTCAAACTGCAAGCGGTGAAATGTCTTTAATAGGTGTCTTGATTCCCACATTACAAGATGTCTTGGGAAAGTGGCAGTTTTGCACCTATTTCCATACCTCTATTGGCTTTGTTTACCTAGCAAGAAATGGGTTCGTACTTAGGAGTTGACTGTCTCGTTGGTGGCTCGAGTGGTTGTACCTTCACCAGTCGTCTGAAGAACCTGGGTTTGATCTCGACACAGTGATGAATAAGATGCACGTGCAATGTCTGGGTATCACTAGTGCTGAAACCTAAACTAGTAATAAAAATACCAAGTGTTGGCAAATGTCTTGATATACCTTTTGATGTGATGATCCCAGCACAAGTTCAGATTTGTTTATTTCCACCTGATACATTGTTTATAACTGAGCATAAAGTAGATACCTACTGAGTTGCATCCTGGTAAAGAGGATCAAGGGACCCAAAGAGAATAAATCGGGCATTGTGGTTAGTGAGTTTATTTAGGTACAGGTATGCACAAGTACCATTATTTTACCTAGTAACTTGTGTAAATTACATAGGATAACCCTAATAATCCAGATAGTTTTCTGGTATAAAAAGCTTCTTTCTTGTTCAATATTGAATTTAGCTTCCAAGAAAAACTTAATCATTTACTTGCACATTTTTAAATATACAATCAAGTTATTCAAAATAAGGCAAATGGTTATTTCTTGGGCAAATTCTTATGGCAATAATCTTTTAGTTTCCTTAAACACAATACACAATTGGTGACAAGTTAGTTATGCAGATTTATTGGAAAGTCCCCCTATATATATAGGCATATATAGGCATATATAGGCAAATCAAAAGAGGAGAGGGGCAATTAAGAAATCGATATATTCAGTTAAAGAGAGAAATAAAAAAGGGAATTAGAAAAGCAAATAGAGATTATGAGGTTAAAGTTGCAAGAGAATCGAAGACTAACCCAAAAGGATTCTTTCAGGTATACAGAAGTAAGATCAGGGACAAGATAGGCCCACTCAAAAGTTCCTCGGGTCAGCTCACTGACAGTGATAAGGAAATGTGTAGAATTTTTAACACATACTTCCTCTCAGTTTTTACACAGGAGGATACCAGCGATATTCCAGTAATGATAAATTATGTAGAACAGGACGATAATAAACTGTGCACTATTAGGGTCACAAGTGACATGGTCCTTAGGCAAATAGATAAATTAAAACCTAACAAATCCCCAGGCCCTGATGAACTGTATGCAAGGGTTCTAAAGGAATGTAAAGAGGAGCTTAGCACACCTTTGGCTAATCTTTTCAACATATCACTACAAACTGGCATGGTGCCAGATAAGTGGAAAATGGCAAATGTGATACCTATTTTCAAAACAGGTGACAGGTCCTTAGCTTCGAACTATAGACCAATAAGCCTAACCTCCATAGTGGGAAAATTTATGGAATCAATAATTGCCGAGGCAGTTCGTAGCCACCTTGAAAAGCATAAATTAATCAACGAATCTCAGCATGGTTTTACAAAGGGGCGTTCCTGCCTTACGAATTTATTAACTTTTTTCACTAAGGTATTTGAGGAGGTAGATCATGGTAATGAATATGATATTGTGTATATGGACTTCAGTAAGGCTTTTGACAGGGTCCCACATCAGAGACTATTGAGGAAAATTAAAGCACATGGAATAGGAGGAGAAATTTTTTCCTGGATAGAGGCATGGTTGACAAATAGGCAGCAGAGAGTTTGCATAAATGGGGAGAAATCAGAGTGGGGAAGCGTCACGAGCGGTGTTCCACAGGGGTCAGTGTTGGGCCCCCTGCTGTTCACAATCTACATAAACGACATAGATGAGGGCATAAAGAGCGACATCGGCAAGTTTGCCGATGACACCAAAATAGGCCGTCGAATTCATTCTGACGAGGACATTCGAGCACTCCAGGAGGATTTGAATAGACTGATGCAGTGGTCGGAGAAGTGGCAGATGCAGTTTAATATAGACAAATGCAAAGTTCTAAATGTTGGACAGGACAATAACCATGCCACATATAAACTAAATAATGTAGATCTTAATATTACGGATTGCGAAAAAGATTTAGGAGTTCTGGTTAGCAGTAATCTGAAACCAAGACAACAGTGCATAAGTGTTCGCAATAAAGCTAATAGAATCCTTGGCTTCATATCAAGAAGCATAAATAATAGGAGTCCTCAGGTTGTTCTTCAACTCTATACATCCTTGGTTAGGCCTCATTTAGATTATGCTGCACAGTTTTGGTCACCGTATTACAGAATGTATATAAATTCTCTGGAAAATGTACAAAGGAGGATGACAAAGATGATCCCATGTATCAGAAACCTTCCCTATGAGGATAGACTAAGGGCCCTGAAACTGCACTCTCTAGAAAGACGTAGAATTAGGGGGGATATGATTGAGGTTTATAAGTGGAAGACAGGAATAAATAAAGGGGATGTAAATAGTGTGCTGAAAATATCTAGCCTAGACAGGACTCGCAGCAATGGTTTTAAGTTGGAAAAATTCAGATTCAGGAGGGATATAGGAAAGTACTGGTTTGGTAATAGAGTTGTGGATGAGTGGAACAAACTCCCAAGTACCGTTATAGAGGCCAGAACGTTGTGTAGCTTTAAAAATAGGTTGGATAAATACATGAGTAGATGTGGGTGGGTGTGAGTTGGACCTGATAGCTTGTGCTAACAGGTCGGTTGCCGTGTTCCTCCCTTAAGTCAATGTGACCTGACCTGACTAGGTTGGGTGCATTGGCTTAAGCCGGTAGGGACTTGGACCTGCCTCGCATGGGCCAGTAGGCCTTCTGCAGTGTTCCTTCGTTCTTATGTTCTTATGTTCTTATGTAGAGCATTTTGGGCAGTCTGAAGACTATGATTTAAATGGTTTAGAAAACCATAAAGTTGAAGAATTAGACACTATTGCAACATTTGGGGATCTTTGTTGTTGAAAGTTTTGCCAACTAGTAGCTTCCTCAGTCCTGTATAGAGAAGAATGGTGGAAGATGAGAAGGAGTTTGAGGTAATCAGTCTCTCAGCCTTGAGTTGATGTGTTCAGTCCATCAATCTCGAGAAGAGTACAGCATTCCACAGAGAAGTGGGCTTATATATTGCAGACAAGTAAATTGAGTCAACATCATGTTATCTTGATACAGGAAATTCTTCAATGCTTGCCTAACCTATAGGCATGACCTACTTGCACCAGTGGAATTTTCCACTGGTGACCCCACCTCCTGCTGTTTAAACTTGACTCGCAAAATCGTAATGACACGATTGCAAACAAACCATACCACGGGTGGGGTTTGATCCCACGGTCAGAGTCTCGAAACTCCAGACCGTCGCGTTAGCCACTGGACCAGCTAGCCACTTGCATTTGTGGTCACAGTTGTGCCTATGCTAACCTTTCTATGGTGTAGAAATATACCTAGTTGGACGAATCTTATTGTGGCTAGCTGGTCCAGTGGCTAATGCGATGGTCTGGAGTTTTGAGACACTCTGACCGCGGGATCAAACCCCACCCGTGGTATGGTTTGTTTAAACTTGCCAGACTGCAGTATATAAGCCACTTTTCTGTTCACTTGTAGTTTTCTAATAGATTGATGACCTGAACACAGACTGAAGGCTGAGGGACTGTTTACCTCAAACTCCTACTCATCTTCTACCATTCTTCTCTATAGTGGACTGAGGAAACCACTCGTTGACAAAATGTTTCTAGAGTAAAGATTACCCAGATCTTCTATGGTCAAAATGCTCTGTAAATATCACTTATTCCTACCCAGGTCTTTTAGTAGACAGTGAACAATGCTGTTCATTAAGGCCAGTTGTGGAATCCAGCTACTGTATACAGTATACCATATTCCTTAGAACATAAGGAAGGTAAGAGACCTGTGTGTAAATATTAGAAGCTCCAATATATAGGACAGTAAAGTAACCATCCCTTCCAGACACTATACTGACATGTGACTGCAGAGTTCGTAAGGTCCTAATCATAATCATAATCCTTGTTATAATCCCTTCATACATCAACATGAAGAGAAGAAAGAAGAGTGTGCCAATAACATCACAGTTTCATGAAGAATAACAATTAGGATAAATTCATCAGAAACCCGCTCTTGAGAAGAACCTTTGACTGTGTTTAGGTCCATTCTGGACAATTGTCAAGTCACAACTGAGGTCCAGGGGGGAACTGAAGTGAGGCTCTTCTCTTAAGTGCAAGTTTTTGGTGAATTGTTCCAACCATGGTATTTTACTTGCGTATTCTTAACTAGGATAAAAATAGCTGTCCATCAAAATGTGCGAAGACAGTAATTATCATTATTATTGATGTACACTCAACAGCTCCATTTATTCTATGCAAATTTTGTAACCTTAAAAATAAGCAAACAACTGTTACCGTTCAAACATTGAAATGTTGGGAACATTTAAAATCCCTCTCTGTAATCCTTGAAGTGCAGGTGCATAGCATGTTTGTCAGGAAAATACTGAAAATGGGTCTAGATTTGCACACTGAAGTAGTACTGTAGTTGCTTACGAGAGCAGTAGCATATACATACTACTGTAATACGTATTGTAATAGTGCCAGTGAACATTACACACTTGATGTTGGCAAGTAAAACGGCATAAATGCCACCATGGCTGAAAATAGTATTTGTTATATTCTACTTAGTTTTGTATTCATCTGGTGGTAGAGGGACTGAAGCAAAATTGTCAGTACATTATGGTCTAAAATTGCCTTGAAAGTGACAAACTAATCAACTTTGTGATGTCTTATCTAGTTTGTGGGGAGGTCTGACACAGGCATGCTATGCTGTGAATGGAAAGACTGTTAATGCTTGAGAAATAGGTCTTGCATGTTGTGAACATCTACTTTAATTATAACTGCCTGGAGTGTGTTCGGAGGGTCATTACCCTCACAGCTCAGTCTCAAACCAGGCCTTCTGGTGGATGACCTGATCAACCAGGATCTAGATGCTAGCCACACAAAGTCCAGCCTAAGCACCACAGCCTGGCTGATCAGGGACTTGATAAACTTTAGTGCTTTCTTTAAGACAGTTAAGAGGTCTGTTAATGAGACTAAGTATTGTGTGTATTAACCCTTTCAGGGTCCGTCCCGTAGATCTACGGCTTTACGTTCAGGGTCCAAACCGTAGATCTACGTCATGAGCTCAGCTCACTCTGATAAACTGTGAGTGGTACATTTGGGCCTAGATATGACAGAATACATCTGTGTGGTATGTGTGCACCACATAAAACAGATCCTGCAGCACACTGTGTATAATGAGAGAAAAAAACTGAAATCATGATTTTTCGATTAAAACAGCGACTTTGCAGTGTTTTTTCGTATGTTTTTTATAGTTGTATTTGCGATTTCTTGGTCTCATTTGATAGAATGGAAGATATATTACAGAAATAGAGATGATTTTGATTGGTTTTAGCACTGGAAATGGCTTGAAACTGAGCTCAAAGTAGCGGAAATGTTAAATTTTTGCCGATATTCAAGAGTAAACAAACGACCTCACACGTCTAATACACGCCAGTTGGTGGGTCTAATATACATTCACAAATATGGTGATGATATTTATACAATTATTACAGTATTGCATAACAGTAAATCTTCTATTTTTTGGTGTGAATAAAAATTCATTATGTGAATAAAAAATCAAAATGGAATTTATTTGTAAAGCCTCAAAATGTAACTAATGAACAGAGGAAATGTTAGTTTAGTTCCAGGAATACCTACGTTGTTTTTCTGGAGCCTATTTTGAAATTGGAATATTTTGAACTTTGTGTTAAATTGGCCAAATTAACAATTTCCGATCACTTTATTTTGTAGTTGAAACAGTTGACTTGGTGATTTCTTGTGCTCAATCGATAGAATAGAAGTAATACTAGTGAAATAGCTAAGAATTTGGTTGATTGGAATAATGTAATTGGCCTAAAATGGGAGTCAAAGTCGGCAAAATCGCCGATTCGTAAATACCGCTGACATATCAAAATTCGCGAGAGCATAGTTTCGTCAATTTTCCACCAAATTTCGTACTTTTTGTTTTATTACCTTCACAAAAACATTCTCTACGATTTCATAAGAAAAAAATAACTTTTTTTTTTTTTAAATTCTTGGACACTGGTGCGTGACTTCAGATTTTGGCCTTGGACCCTGAAAGGGTTAATGAATTCAAAACTTTATATGAAATGAAAGCTCCAAAAATGTCATAAATTTATGGTTTCTATTTTATTTATTTATTTCTTGTGTATTGTACAGTATTTTTTTTTTTTTTCATCAAGTTGGCCGTCTCCCACCGAGGCAGGGTGACCCAAAAAGTGGATTGCATTTTCTTGGACTGCAAGAAGGCGTTTGACACAGTTCCACACAAGAGATTGGTGCAAAAACTGGAGGACCAAGCAGGGATAACAGGGAAGGCACTACAATGGATCAGGGAATACTTGTCAGGAAGACAGCAGCGAGTCATGGTATGTGGCGAGGTGTCAGAGTGGGCACCTGTGACCAGCGGGGTCCCGCAGGGGTCAGTCCTAGGACCAGTTCTGTTTCTGGTATTTGTGAACGACATGACGGAAGGAATAGACTCGGAGGTGTCCCTGTTTGCAGATGACGTGAAGTTGATGAGAAGAATTCACTCGATTGAAGACCAGGCAGAACTACAAAGGGATCTGGACAGGCTGCAGACCTGGTCCAGCAGTTGGCTCCTGGAGTTCAATCCCACCAAGTGCAAAGTCATGAAGATTGGGGAAGGGCAAAGAAGGCCGCAGACGGAGTACAGTCTAGGGGGTCAGAGACTACAAACCTCACTCAAGGAAAAAGATCTTGGGGTGAGTATAACACCAGGCACATCTCCTGAAGCGCACATCAACCAAATAACTGCTGCAGCATATGGGCGCCTAGCAAACCTCAGAACAGCATTCCGACATCTTAATAAGGAATCATTCAGGACCCTGTACACCGTGTATGTTAGGCCCATATTGGAGTATGCGGCACCAGTTTGGAACCCACACCTAGCCAAGCACGTGAAGAAACTAGAGAAAGTGCAAAGGTTTGCAACAAGACTAGTCCCAGAGCTAAGAGGTATGTCCTACGAGGAGAGGTTAAGGGAAATCAACCTGACGACACTGGAGGACAGGAGAGATAGGGGGGACATGATAACGACATACAAAATACTGAGAGGAATTGACAAGGTGGACAAAGACAGGATGTTCCAGAGATTGGACACAGTAACAAGGGGACACAGTTGGAAGCTGAAGACACAGATGAATCACAGGGATGTTAGGAAGTATTTCTTCAGCCACAGAGTAGTCAGTAAGTGGAATAGTTTGGGAAGCGATGTAGTTGAGGCAGGATCCATACATAGCTTTAAGCAGAGGTATGATAAAGCTCACGGCTCAGGGAGAGTGACCTAGTAGCGATCAGTGAAGAGGCGGGGCCAGGAGCTCGGACTCGACCCCCGCAACCTCAACTAGGTGAGTACAACTAGGTGAGTACTGTTTTTGCAGAGGTACCCAGAATACAACAGTTTAGAAGTATATACTGTACATATAAAAATACACAGTATATCCCTCCAAACTGCCAATATCCCAAACCCCTCCTTTAGAGTGCAGGCATTGTACTTCCCATTTCCAGTACTCAAGTCTGGTTATATAAAATAATCGGTTTCTCTGAATCCCTTCACTAAACATTACCCTGCTTACAATCCAACAGCTCGTCAGGTCCCAAATACCATTCGTCTCCATTCACTCCTATGTAGCACGCTCATGTATGCTTGCTGGAGGTCCAAACCCCTCACCCTCAACACCTCCTTTACCCCCTCCCTCCAACGTTTTCGAGGACGACCCCTACCCCGCCTTCCTTCCCCTACAGATTTATACGCTCTCCATGTCATTCTACTTTGATCCATTCTCTCTAAATAGATATTTATTTTTCCACTTTGTATAATTACTGATATTTATTTATCAGATTTTGATTTTCATTTATAGATGCACAAATTATTTTTTCAGACAACTGTACAGAGATTGACACCTGTGAGGAGTGTACTTTGACTGAGTGCCAGTGGGTACAGTGTCTTTATGAAGATTCCAGCTGCCAGAGAAATGATCCGGCAGAATTCTGTGAATTGAAAGAGTGTATGTGATGTATAGAAAATTTTAGCATTTACTAAATTAATCAGTACGCATGGTGTCGGCAGTTTAATGTTTTCAACATTGGTACATTGGTGCTATGCTAATCATTGTTAGGTATGTTTTCAGCTACTGTCTCAGAGTACATTGCTGTATTTTCTCAACACTGTTTCAGTTGGCTTTGGGTAGATTATGACTATAATAGGCATTTAATAGACATGGTTTTTAAAATGGATTTTAAAATTATGCATGTAATTTGGTATTTTTTCATGATGGTACTGAGGGTAGTGTGTAGCTTCATTAATTTTAACCCGTTAATTGTCCAAACATAGATCAACGTTGTTACCGCTAGCATTCCAAACGTAGATCAGAATTTTATTTTTCCTCCCTTCAAATTTGGCACGACTGGCCTGAGATGCCTGGTCAGTATAGAATGGGTCTTAACACTTGGTGTTTGTAGTATTAAAAAATCTGGGACCACTTAGTACCTTGTGGGAGCACCAGTTCAGTTAAGCGCCCACTAGAGTAAACAGTGTGGCAAACGCCAGGGATTCACTGATGTCATGTTATATGAACTCTTTGACTATCACGACCCCAAATCCTGAAGTGTCTGTGTCACAAAATATTAAAAAAAAAAAAAAAATTTCTTATGAAATGATAGAGAATCTTTTCCCAATGGAAAACTCGTGGAATTACTCTCTCACGAAGTTAGCGATCTCAACGATATAGTATACACATTGGCGATTTCACCCACTTTGAGCCCTATTTTCGGCCAGTTCCATTGTTCCAGTCAGTCAAATTCATAGCTATTTCTTTAGAACCTCCATTTGTTCTGTTGACTTGAGTACAAGAAACTGCCCATTTACTGATTTCAACTACCCAATAAAGTGGTCAGAAATGGGCAGTTTGGCCAGTTTCACACAAATTAAAAGATACCAATTTCAAAATAGGGTCCAGAATTATCAAGACAGACATTCCTGACACTAATGTAACATTTTCTCTGTTCATTAGTCACATCTCCAGGCCCCTCTTATATTACTCTTAATTTCCATTTTGAGTTTTTCTCACAAAAAATAGATGATTTGCTGTTATGCAGACTACTGCATTATTGTAAAAATGGTACAAATAATATCAGTGCACTTGTGAAAGAATATTAGACTTGCCGTTTGACGTGTATTGGACGCGTGGAATGATTTTTTTTCTTGAACATCAGCAAAAATCGAACATTTCCGCTACTTTGAGCTCAGTTTCAAGGTCCTTTTCATCGTGAAACCAATCAAAATCATCTCTCGTTCTATAATATGTCTTCCATTCTATCAATTGAGACCAAGAAAACGAGAATACAACCATAAATACTATACGAAAATACACCTCAAAGTCGGCATTTTAATCTAAAAAGTTTTTTTTTCTCATTATGCAGTGCAGTGTGCTGCAGGATTTTTTTATACTGCACACACTGACCACACAGACCCATTCACTCACGTGGACCTACCAGCTTTCTCCTGCTGAAGCTGCTAGAATTTTGGCGCATTAATATGTCTGAAACACTGGCTCGTAAGACATATAAATACGACTGAAACAGTCAAAGGGTTAATTAACACTCCCCTTTTAAGAGGAAAGTGATGCTGACCCTGAGTTTAGTAGCTTTGAGATGGATGTGGCCACAAGCGGTCAAGGAAATATCAAAAGCTTCGATAGTAATCCATATGCAACATTTGTGCAACATCCTTTCATTTTTGATACCACTGGTAGTGTCATCCTACCAAAATGTCCTATAACCTATGCCCTGATTAAAGAGAAACAATTCGGGAATATGTGTAATACGCGTTTGGCAGGCTGGCTGGCAAGCAGGTTGATTGGCTGACTGACTTTGGCTGTCTCTATCCCTGTCTCTGTCTATCCCTATCTGTCTGTCTCACAGGTACACATATACATATACAGGTATTATTTATAGTGTAAATTACCTAGGATAACCAAAAAAATCCAGACAAAGTGCTATATTGTGCTTGTAGATTTTTTTTTTTTCTTCAACAAGTCAGCTGTCTCCCACCGAGGCAGGGTGACCCAAAAAAGAAAAAATCCCCAAAAAGAAAATACCTTCATCATCATTCAACACTTATGCCACACTCACACATTATCACTGTTTTTGCAGAGGTGCTCAGAATACAACAGTTTAGAAGCATATACGTATAAAGATACACAACATATCACTCCAAACTGCCAATATCCCAAACCCCTCCTTTAAAGTGCAGGCATTGTACTTCCCATTTCCAGGACTCAAGTCCGACTATATGAAAATAACTGGTTTCCCTGAATCCCTTCACTAAATATTACCCTGCTCACACTCCAACAGATCGTCAGATCCCAAGTACCATTCGTCTCCATTCACTCCTATCTAACATGGTCATGCACGCTTGCTGGAAGTCCAAGCCCCTCGCCCACAAAACCTCCTTTACCCCCTCTCTCTCCAACCCTTTCGAGGACGACCCCTACCCCGCCTTCCTTCTCCTATAGATTTATGTGCTTTCCATGCCATTCTACTTTGATCCATTCTCTCTAAATGACCAAACCACCTCAACAACCCCTCTTCTGCCCTCTGACTAATGCTTTTATTAACTCCACACCTTTTCCTAATTTCCACACTCCGAATTTTCTGCATAATATTTACACCACACATTGCCCTTAGACAGGACATCTCCACTGCCTCCAACCGTCTCCTCTCTGCTGCATTTACCACCCAAGCTTCACATCCATATAAGAGTGTTGGTACTACTATACTTTCATACATTCCCTTCTTTGCCTCCATAGATAATGTTTTTTGACTCCACATATACCTCAACGCACCACTCACCTTTTTTCCCTCATCAATTCTATGATTAACCTCATCCTTCATAAATCCATCCGCCGACACGTCAACTCCCAAGTATCTGAAAACATTCACTTCTTCCATACTCCTCCTCCCCAATTTGGTATCCAATTTTTCTTTATCTAAATCATTTGATACCCTCATCACCTTACTCTTTTCTTGTAGATATAAGGCATAATATGCACGACTGGCAAATAATACGCTGTTTCACTTGTTCAGGAATCAGATGTGACGACTGCATCGTTGTGTAATACCTGTTGGTTCTTGATCCGCTCTGAGACAGACCAGCAGACAGACAGGAAGATAGACACAGTGACAGACAGGAAGATACACAGTGACAGACAGGAAGATACAGACAGTCAGTGACAGGCAGGAAGATACAGTCAGTGACAGGCAGGAAGATACAGACAGTCAGTGGCAGGCAGGAAGATACAGACAGTCAGTGGCAGGCAGGAAGATACAGGCACACAGTGACAGGCAGGAAGATACAGGCATACAGTGACAGGCAAGAAGATACAGGCACACAGTGACAGGCAGGAAGATACAGGCACAGTGACAGACAGATACAGATAGACATACAGACATGTTTGTGTGTAACTGAAAACAAGTAAAGCCAAGGCAGTGAGCAATCATCAAATGTCACTCCACTGCTGTACAGTCAGCAGTGGAGTGACACTCGTCTTACTCCCATGTATCTAAAACATTGCTGGGACCTATAAATATTATGTATATATTTCTAGACAATAGTATGTGACTAAGGTAGGTGAAAATGTTCTGTCACTGTATTTGTGATGATTTGAGTATACTATTTCAGTACCTAATATTAGTGTCAGAACAAAGATTGGCCACGAAATCACAAGACCTACTACAAATTGTAATTATCAGAAGATAAAAATTATATACACTGTAAATTAAAAAAAAAATGAGAAAAAAGGTATATTGGAAACACTTCTGCAAGTGGCAGTGCTTCATGTTGCTGTCAGGTGAGTGACAAGCACTGATTTTGCAGCCTTATATCTCAGTAAGTACTCTTAATTTTTTTTTTTTTTTTTTTTTTAAATGGAACACTGGGCGAGAGAACATACATCTTTGTTTGGACAGTTAATGGGTTAAAATGGTTTACTTACACTTATGTAATCTGAGTGAATCTCTGTAGAAAGACAAATGCTTAGCCAAAGTTAACCAATCATTATTGTGCTATGCCTTGGAAGTGTAATTTTCTATTCAAGATATAGCATTTTAAAGAATTCACTTGTTTTCCTCATCAAAGAAAGGGATGCCAAAACTTCAAATCACTAGAAATTTTTTTTAGTATAAGCAAGCTAAAAAATTCCATGAACTACAGGTTAATCATTGTATCTCATTTTAGTGTTTCATGTAAATGCTTATCGGCTTCAGGAAGTTTACTTTTTTTTGCTATATTAACCCTTTCAGGGTTTCCGCCATACTAGTATGGCTTACGGGCCAGGGTCCTTGACGTACTAGTACTCATAAATTCTAGCGCCTTCAAATCTAGTGAGAGAAAGCTGGTAGGCCTACATATGAAAGAATGGGTCTATGTGGTCAGCGTGCGCAGCATAAAAAAAAATCCTGCAGTACACAGTGCATAATGAGAAAAAAAAAAACTTTGACTGTGTTTTTTGGATTAAAACAGCGACTTTGCACTGTATTTTCGTATGGTATTTATTGTTGTATTCTAGTTTTCCTGGTCTCATTTGATAGAATGGAAGACATATTACAGAAATTGAGCTGATTTTGACTGGTTTTACAATGAAAAGTACCTTGAAATTGAACTCAAAGCAGCAGAAATGTTCGATTTTTACCAAAGTTCAAAAGTAAACAAATCATGCTAAGCATCCAATACACGTTAACTGGTGAGTCTAATATTCTTTTACAAGTGTGCCGATATTATTTATACCATTTCTACACTAATGCAGTAGTCTGTATGACAGCAAATCTTCTATTTTTTGTGAGAATGAAAATTCAAAATGGAAAGCAAAAGAATGTAAGAGGGGCATGGGGATGACTAATGAACAGAGGAAATGTTATTTTAGTGCCAGTAATGTCTTTCTTGTTTATTCTGGACCCTATTTGGAAATTGGCATCTTTTGATATTTGTGTGAAATTAGCAAAATTGATAAATTCTGACCACTGTATTGGATAGTTGAAATCAGTAAATGGGTGGTTTCTTGTACTCATTCGATAGAAAAAAATGGAGTTCTAGCAAAATAGGTATGATTTTTGTCGACTAGTACACTGGAATTGGCTGAAAGTAGGGCTCAGAGTGGGCAAAATCGCCGATGCGTAATCATCATCGAGACCGCTAACTTCGCGAGAGCATAATTCCGTAAGTTTTCCATCAGATTTCATACTTTTAGTGTTATTATGATTGGGAAAAGATTCTCTTATCTTTTCATAAGAAAAAAATAATTTTTTTTTTTTTTTGAAATTTGGGGGACCCTGAGAACAAGTCTCCAAGAGGGCCTGTGGACCTTGAAAGGGTTAGAGTAATTATATTTTGGTGTCAGTGTAATCAAGACTTTGAGATTGCAGTTCATTGTTTAATTACCACTCAAGAGTAAAGCAGTAAATGTTTAAGAAGCATATATCAGTTATGGAATGTGATAAAACCCTACTGATGTCAGTTCCTAAGTGGGCATGTTGGATCGCATGTCCATCACAAGTCGTCTGCTCGGGCATCTTCTGCAGGAACTTGTGTAGTTGCCTCTTGAAGAATTAATGCCTTGTTCTGAAAATATTTTGTATTTGCTAAAATGCATCAGCTGATTGAAACTTGATATACATGGAGCTCTTGGAAAAAATCACAAATGCTTCATAAACATGGAAATGCAAAAAATTACTGTTTAATACACAGCTAACACTACCTCCTATAGTACTGTAGTTTGTAGTTGAACTCTGATGGATAAATATTGCATAATGAGATAAGAGTTGTAAAAGCTGTGAAGTACTGTCCTGTGAAGTCCTGAAGTCCTATATTTGCACGAGTCTCTTGCATTGCAACACAGTATATAAAACAGGGCACTGTTGCTTACTCAAGGTTGTGGGACTGAAAATTGGCACACAAATTAAATAGGGGATCATTCAATTTCTCTCAAGGTTGTTACTAACCAATTGTGGTAAGATTAGTAGAGCATGGGGTCTGGAGAGACTAGTATGGACCTGTGTATAGTTTAAGATGGCTTGACTTGTTCATTAGGGCTGTGCTGTGACATACCTTGCATGGCTTCTGCATATTAAAAGATGTGCCTTAATAAGGTTTTAGGGGCCATTTTTCATCAGTCTGGCCAATGGTGGAGGAAGGTTTTTAAAACTATTATTAAATACTGTATATAAATAATGCCTTTGGCCTTTACACTTGGGGTATATAAATTATTTTATTAATTACTTTATTAATTCAGCAGTTTTGTCATTTATGTGAACATTATCTGTGTATCTTTTACACACAAAAAATGAAATCTCTTGCAAAACCCACTTATTTATTATACACTATAAGCTATAAATTATCACCCAACCCCACCAAGCAGCTCAAGTAAATATTGAACTTGGTTTTTAGTTACACATTCACTTTGTGCCACTAAGCAAGGAATACATTGATTTGGTAATCTTGCAGATTTATTTCATAATTTTCTGTGCGACTAGTTAATGGCCCAAGTCCAACCAAAACTTCTTCATAAGTTTCACTCTCCTATGCTAGGGTTATTTGTGTACTGTTCCAGTCACTGTATTGTGCTTTTTTATTCTTTAACCTAACCTAGTCTGCTATAGGGTCAAACTTAGCCATCAAAATTCTAAATGCCCATACCCAAGTTAGACACATCTCCCTGACAATTATCCGAGTTCTCTATACCTATCCATACCCTTTATGGGTAGGGATAACTGAAGGACTCTTTGATCCAAAGAAATACAGTACCTTCCCTTTCCTTGGAGTGAATCTGATTCTCATTATCTGGTGCTGTATAACCCTCATGGCTTTAGAATGCAATTGTAATTACAGTGGAACCTCAAAAATCGAACTGCTCCCAACACGACCAATTATGTAAGTGTATTTTTGTAAGTGCTTTTATAAGTGTATTTTTGAGGGTCTGAAATGGACTAATCTAATTTACATTATTCCTGATTGGAATAAATTCATTCGGTAAAGGCACTCGAACAGCCTTCTGGACCGAAGAAAGTTCGATATTTGAGGTTCCACTGTATATATTAATGTATAAATTAGGCCAAACTTGGAGGCGCAGTTGTAATGTGGTGAGCACACTTCAAAAAAAGTGGACAACACTGGTCTACAAATAAATGCTTTGGAAACAAAGCATTTGTCATAAAAGTGCATGAAAGATGAAATTTTGTTACTAGTATTGTACCTGCATCAGAGATAACAAGAGGCCACATTTGTAAATTAAGGAAGGAATGGAGCTGAAGGTATGCTAGACAAATTATCTTTGCAAAGAAGAGCAGTAGACCAGCAGTGAATTAAGAGATAGTGAAAAGTGCCACAACCATTGGTAATGTAAAAAACAAATTATATAATGAATAAATTAAGACTGTACATACTCCATGAGGCTAGCTTTGCTTCTGTAGCTACAAATAAGTAATTCCATCTTGATCAATACTTTCACTGCATTTGATGACACTACAATCAAAGTTGTTAGGGATTTACCTTCATCTCTGCAATGGAGAAATCTGAATTTTTTTAACATCTGTCCGGTCTGCCTCTCAATAAAATAATTGAACATTTTTATTAAATTTCTCATGTATAGTGAAATAAAATTTACCTGCAAATTTTGGCTTTCATTTTGGCCATATGCCTTTCTGTAATTGATAGTCATATCTGCATATCTGGTTTATCCAGTTTCCGTGGTGATCTGATTGTTTATTTGTGCAGTACTGTTAGATTGTTCAGTGTATGGTATTGTTGGATTGTTCATTTGTACAGTACTGGAGAAAATTTGCTTACCAGTATTGCTTCTTGTATCCCAAATCCCACAGTATCTAACAGTTGTTTCTGCTGTGGAAGGTAACTGCAGATAATTTGAGGTGATTCTGGTGTCCATTTCATTCTCGACTACTTTCTGGTGTGATTTAGGGGTTGCAATTATTAATTGGAACATATTAGAAACTGTCTTCCTGCTACTATCAAGATAAAGGACACTTCTGTGTGATTGTCGTTTACAGTATGATTTACCTCCCGTATCCCCAGTGGTGTGTGACCTCCACATTGTTAGTGCTTCCCCCCTAAATATAATAATAATGAAATCACTCTTAATAAACTACTGGGTTATTTAACCTCAAGGTTAATAATAGTTTTCTTCCTCAACAGTACTTTTTATGTTGATATTGATTAATAAATTATTTAACACCATAACTCTGACATTCCTTCTGTTTCAAAGTCAGCAGTAAATTTTGCTGTTGGGCATCTTCTGTATAAGAAGAAACTACAGAACAGGTGAGGATTGAACCCATGGCAAGCGAGTGTTACAACTCCAGGCCAATGTGTAAGCCACTCAACCAGCTGGCCCGGTGGTTTACACACTGGCCTGAAGTTTTAGCACTTGCTCGCTGTGGGTTCCATCTCTGCCCGTTCAGTGGTTTGTTTGCAATTGTGTTAATATTTCGTGAATCTTGTACCAGAAGGCTTGCAGAAAGTGATTAAATTAAGGTTCACTACCTTTGTAACATTGATTCAATTGCTTCATTTTTGCGCCGGTTGTCTTAGAACCTTCATTGTAAACCTCTACAGGTTTAAAGGTAATTTTAGAGATGTTTGATTTGGTTTGTTCCACACTGTCACTTGTGACTGGTTTCAGTGTGAAGGAAAGGTATCATTCACAGGTGATAGCACAAGAGCCAACACCTGTGGATACCCTGTATTTTTAAACTAACTGGAACTCTGTAATGGCTTCCGTTGTGAACTTTCCAACTGTTGTATAATCTAAACTTTACACTGTACTATTATTTACTGCAACACCCACACCTTTAATTGCTTAGTTCTTTTAAAGTTTGTTTATGAAAAGTACAGTTTTGTACCAAATGTAGATGCAAATGTAGAAGAGTGTGTGTGTGCACTTGTATTGTGCATTAAGTAATATAAATTTTTTGTCGTTAGGTAACAGTACGACTACGACAACAGAAGCTCCCACAACACCAACTACAGAAGCTCCCACAACACCAACTACAGAAGTTCCCACAACAACTACAGAAGTTCCCACAACAACTACAGAAGCTCCCACAACACCTGCACCCACAGAGGCTCCCACAACCCCTGCACCAACAGAAGCTCCCACAACACCTGCACCAACAGAAGCTCCCACAACACCTGCACCAACAGAAGTTCCTACTACAACTACAGGTAAAATTTAGTGCAACAAAATTCTTGGTTCTTTGAACAAGGTGGATGTGTGCCAGTGATTATTTGTACATGACAGGATGATAGAATAGGTTTTCAGATTGTAGAGCAAGGCAAGGCACCTGCTTATTTGCCATTTTAACCACTTAGTGTGTGTGCCATAGTACTGTGGGTTTCCGGTCTGTGCTGTGATGAGCTCAGCTCATTCAGATAAGCAGTGAGCTGCAAATTTAGGCCTAGATATGAGATAATGGGTGATTGTGGTAAATGTACACTATATAAAAAAAAAAAATCCTGTCCCACACAGTACATAATGAGGAAAAAAAACCGAGTGTTTTTAGTATAAAACAGCAAATCTGTGGTGTATTTTTGGTTGATTTTTATGGTTATATTCTTGGTTTCTTGGTATCATTTGATAGAATAGAAGATATATTACAGAAAGAGATGATTTTTGATTGGTTTCAGGATGGAAGTAGCTTGAAATTGAGCTCAAATTAGCGGAAATATTTGATTTTTTACCGATATTCCAGAGTAAACAAATCTCATAACTCGTTCAGTATGCATCCAGCTGGTCAGTCTGATGTGCGTTCACAAATGCGCTGACATTATTTATACAATTATTACACATCCCTGTATAACTAGTCATGTTAGAAAATGTCTTCCCCACCCTCCATATGTATACCTTACCTGGAGTATACATAGAGAGGGTTTTGGGGTCAGTGCCCCTGCATAAAACTACACATTTCATACATCTGCAACTTCTGCCACATTTCTGCCCCAGCCGCCCTAACATATCTTTTTTTTCTTTACCTTTATGCTCCACACATTTTTTTTTTCCTTCAACGAACTGGCTGTATTCCACCAAGGCAGAGTGACCTATAAAAGTAAAAACTAAAGTTTTTCTTTTTAAATTTGGTAATTTATACAGGAGAAGGGGACAAATTAAATACGTAATTCATTATTATTGTTATTGATAGAGTGAATGATAGTGGGAGAGGCACTGTCAAGAAATTTTGCTGAGAATAAAAAAGAAATTTTGGAGTGAGATAAACAAGTTAAGAAAGCCTAGGGAATGAATGGATTTGTCGGTTAAAAATAGAGTAGGGGAGTTAGTAAATGGGGAGTTGGAGGTATTGGGTAGATGGTGGAAATATTTTGAGGAACTTTTATATGTTAATGAAAAATGTGAGGCAGTAATTTCATGCACTGGCCAGGGAGGTATAACATCTTTTAGGAGTGGAAAAAGAGCAAGATGTGAGAGTGGGGGAGGTGCATGAGGCATTGTGTAGAATGAAAGGGGGTAAAGCAGCTGGAACTGACGGAATCACGATAGAAATGTTAAAAGCATGGGGGGATAGTGTTGGAGTGGTTGGTATATCCCTTTATATAAAGGGAAGGGGGACGAAAGAGATTGTAAAAAAATTATAGGGGAATAAGTTTACTGGGTATACCAGGTAAAGTGTATGGTAGGGTAATTATTAAAAGAATTAGAAGTAAGACAGAGAGTAGGATTGCAGATGAGCAAAGAGGCTTTAGAATGGGTAAGAGATGAGTAGATCAAGTGTTTTCATTGAAGCATTTATGTGAACAGTATTTAGATAAAGGTAGGGAAGTTTTCATTGCATCTATGGATTTAGGAAAGCCATATGATAGTGGATAGGGGAGCAATGTGGCAGATGTTGCAAGTATATGGAATAGGTAGTAAGTTACTAAATGCTGTAAAGAGTTTTTATGAGGATAGTGAGGCTCAGGTTAGGGTGTGTAGGAGAGAGGGAGAATACTTCCCGGTAAAAGTAGGTCTTAGACAGGAATGTGTAAAGTCACCATGGTTGTTTAACATATTTATAGATGTGGTTGTAAAAGAAGTAAATGCTAGGGTGTTGGGGAGAGGGGTGGGATTAAATTATGGGGAATCAAATAAAAAATTGGAGTTGACAGTTACTTTTTGCTGATGATACTGTGCTTTTGGGGGATTCTAAAGAAAAGTTGCAAAGGTTAGTGGACAAGTTTGGGAGGGTGTGTAAAGGTAAAAGTTGAAAGTGAACATAGATAAGAGTAGGATAATGAGGGTATCAAATGATTTAGATAGAGAAAAATTGGATATCACGTTGGAGGGAGGGAGTATGGAAGAAGTAAATGTTTTCAGATATTTGGGAGTTGACTTGTCAATGGATGGGTTTATGAAGGATGAGGTTAACCATAGAATTGATGAAGGAAAAAAGGCGAGTGGTGCGTTGAGGTATCTGTGAAGACAAAGAATGTTATCCATGGAGGCGAAGAAGGGAATGTATGGAAGTATAGTGATACTAAGACTTGTATGGGTGTGAAGCATGGATTGTGAATGCTGTAGTGAGGAGGCAGTGGAGATGTCATGTCTAAGGGCAGTGTGTGGTGTAAATATTATTCAGAGAATTCGGAGTGTGGAAGTTAGGTGGTGTGGTGTTACTAAAAGTATTAGTCAGAGGGTTGAAGAAGAGCTGTTGAGATAGTTTGGTCATTTAGAGAAAATGGAACAAAGTAGAATGACTTGGAGAGTGCATATATCTGTAGGGGAAGGAAGGCAGGGTAGAGGTAGTCCCCAAAAAGCTTGGAGGGTGGGGGGGTAAAGGTTTTGTGGGCAAGGGGCTTGGACTTCCAGGAAGCGTTCATGAACATGTTAGATAGGAGTGAATGGAGACAAATGGTTTTTGGAACCTTATGAGCTGTTGGAGTGTAAGCAGGGTAATATTTTGTGAAGGGATTCAGGGAAACCAGTTAGCCAGACTTGAGTCTCAGAAATGGGAAGTACAATGCCTACACTTTAAAGGAGGGGTTTGGGATATTGGCAGTTTAGAGGGGCGTCTAAGCTGTCGTATCTTAGCGCCTCTGCAATGACAGTAATTATGTATGTGTGGGTAGTGTTACTGAATTTCTATGTATATGCTTGTGTAGTATATCATAAGTTGTATCATTCATATTACAATGGACCCTCAGTTAACAGTATTAATCCGTTCTAGAGAGCTTGTCCTTAACCAATTTTATCATTATCTGAATTAATTTTTCCCATAAGAAATAATGGAAATCTAATTAATCTGTTCCAGACATCCAAAAGTATTAAAAAATTTTTTTTTTTACATGAAATATACTTTTCCCTACACAGAAAACAATGAGACATGCAGAATAAATACATAAATACTAAAATGACACGTACCTTTATTGAAGAGTATTGATGAGTGATGAGACACTGGTTTTCTTGAACACTCTGGGATTTTCAGAGTGGGTAGGGGATGTGTAGATCAAGTGTTTACATTGAAGCATATATGTGAACAGTATTTAGATAAAGGTAGGGAAGTTTTTATTGCATTTATGGATTTAGAAAAGGCATATGATAGTGGATAGAGGAGCAATGTGGCAGATGTTGCAAGTATATGGAATAGGTGGTAAGTTATTAAATGCTGTAAAGAGTTTTTATGAGGATAGTGAGGCTCAGGTTAGGGTGTGTAGAAGAGAGGGAGACTACTTCCCGGTAAAAGTAGGTCTTAGACAGGGATGTGTAATGTCACCATGGTTGTTTAATGTATTTATAGATGGGGTTGTAAAGGAAGTAAATGCTAGGGTGTTTGGGAGAGGGGTGGGATTAAATTTTGGGGAATCAAATTCAAAATGGGAATTGACAGTTACTTTTTGCTGATGATACTGTGCTTATGGGAGATTCTAAAGAAAAATTGCAAAGGTTAGTGGATGAGTTTGGGAATGTGTGTAAAGGTAGAAAGTTGAAAGTGAACATAGAAAAGAGTAAGGTGATGAGGGTATCAAATGATTTAGATAAAGAAAAATTGGATATCAAATTGGGGAGGAGTAGTATGGAAGAAGTGAATGTTTTCAGATACTTGGGAGTTGACGTGTCTGCGGATGGATTTATGAAGGATGAGTAGAATGACATGGAAAGCATATAAATCTATAGGGGAAGGAAGGAGGGGTAGGGGTCGTCCTCGAAAGGGTTGGAGAGAGGGGGGTAAAGGAGGTTTTGTGGGCAAGGGGCTTGGACTTCCAGCAAGCGTGCGTGAGTGTGTTAGATAGGAGTGAATGGAGACGAAAGGTACTTGGGACCTGACGATCTGTTGGAGTGTGAGCAGGGTAATATTTAGTGAAGGGATTCAGGGAAACCGGTTATTTTCATATAGTCGGACTTGAGTCCTGGAAATGGGAAGTACAATGCCTGCACTTTAAAGGAGGGGTTTGGGATATTGGCAGTTTGGAGGGATATGTTGTGTATCTTTATATGTGTATGCTTCTAAACTATTGTATTCTGAGCACCTCTGCAAAAACAGTGATAATGTGTGAGTGTGGTGAAAGTGTTGAATGATGATGAAAGTATTTTCTTTTTGGGGACTTTTTCTTTTTTGGGTCACCCTGCCTCGGTGGGAGATGGCCGACTTGTTGAGAAAAAAAAAAAAACACGTATAAAGGCTTCACTTTGCAATCCCCACTAGCATTACAACAAAACATGAGTTAACCTGTTTTTCATAGGCTTGTGTCCTGGGAGTGCCTTTTCCTCCTGAGTAATGTAGGTCCTGTTTGGCACTTTCTTCCAGAACAGGCCTGTTTCGTCACAATTGAACACTTGTTGGGGTTGGAATTTTTCAGCTTCGCCATGCCTTATCACACTGTGTATGCCACTGATTCTTAAATCTCTCGTAGCAACCTTTGCTGGCCTTAAATTCACCAGTTCCAGGCATTTTTTCCTGTTCACCTGGGTGTTAGTCGACTATTGTGGGTCGCATCCTGAAGAACAAAATTAAGGACCCCAATGGAAATAAGTTAGTCCTCGATGACGCACTGACTTTCTTGGGTTATCCTGGGTGGCTAACCCTCTGGGGTTAATTGTTTCTCGGATAATTGTTTCTCGTTAAGGCACGCCAACAGTCTCTCCACATCAAGTAGTATTTGCGATCTCTGTTTTGTAAGCATATTTGCACCATTTTGCAACAACAGCTTCCTTGATTACCTTTTCCTTGGCCAAGATAGTAGCGATGATTGAATGTGGTTTGTTATATAACCTGGCAAACTCGAAGACACACTCCACTTTCGTATTTTGCAATGATCTCTTCAATTCAATAATGTTTCTTACCCTCTTTACCACAGGGCTGGCACTAGAAGCTTTCTTTGGGCCCATGGTGGCTTATTTAGCAGTTACAAGCACTAAAAACAATGGAATAAAAGTATCGCATGTACTCGTGGGATCGTCCGCACTGGCTTTGTAAACAATGGCACACTGGCCACACTGGAGTGGCTGGGCGGCTCAAGCCACGCAGACACGTCCTGGACGAATGTTCTCAACTGAGTTTATCATTAGCCGAGCCAATATTTTGATGCAAAAACATATCGGTGTCTGATTTTATCGCTATCCGATGGCATCGTTAACTGAGGGTCCACTGTATATACATAGGCTCCCTACCCAGTTAGGTTCAGTGGCTAACTGTGACGTCACGCAGTGAAGCATATGAGCGGTTGGCCTCTGGCCTCCTTCTCAGATCCAGTATAGGCGTAGGCGAGACAGGTAGGCTGGGCTGTATTCCCCTCAAGACTGGCATTACAGTGGTCCTTCAATAATCGTCCGGCCTGAAAGTCGTCCATTTCGGAAATAATCCTGTTTTTTCGTCAAAATATTGGCTCGCAAATGGTCCAGTAACTCGCTAATAGTCCTTCGTCCCGGATGCGTACTCACGCTCTGAGCCGCCTCGAGCCGCCTGGGCCTTTCCTTCCCAGCCAATGTGCCATTGTTTACCAGTGAGCAACGGTCCCCTCACATGCTCCAGCGAAATATTTCATAATATTCCATTTATTTTAGTGCTTGCAAGTTATTTAAGTGCTAAATAAGCTACCATGGCTCCAAAGAAAGCTCCCAGTGCCAAGCCTTTGGTAAAGAAAGTGAGAAATACGATTGAATTTAAGAAAAACATCATTGAACAATATGATAGTGGCGTATGTGTGGGCGAACTGGCCAGGATGTGTAACAAATCCCGTACAACCATATCTTCCATCATAGCCAAGAAAAAGGAAACCAAGGATGCTGTTGTTGCAAAGGGGGTAAATATGCTGACAAAAATGAGATCACCAGTACTCGAAGATGTTGAGAAGCTATTATTGGTGTGGATAATGAGAAACAATTAGCAGGAGATAGTTTTATGACGTTGCTTATTTGTGAAAAGGCTAGGCAGTTGCATGACGATTCGGTAAAGAAATTGCCTGCAACTAGTGATGATGTGAGTGAATTTAAGGCCAGCAAAGGCTGGTTTGAGAGATTTAACCCTTTCAGGGTCCGTCCCGTAGATCTACGGCTTTACGTTGAGTGTCCAAACCGTAGATCTACGCCAAAATTCTAGTGCCGTCAAATTTAGCGCGAAAGCGCTCATAGGCCTACATATGAGAGAACGGGTCTGCGCGGTGGGTGTGCACCATAAACAAAAAATCTAGGCGCCTGCATAGCATTGTGGGAACGCCGGCTCAGTCACCCTTGTTCACCATGCCTCGTCGCAAGTCAGCTCTCACTCCCCGGAAAATTGGGACTCTCCTCTTCCTATCTGATAGTTCTGACACTGATGGAAGTGGAAATGAAGTCAAAATCTATGGCTTTGATCAGTTAGTGACCGAAAAGAATGACCAGGATATCGATAATAGTGCAGAAAACCCTGACGATCCTCAACCTTCTACCTCTGGTGTGGGCACTCGTGACTCACGGTCGGTTGTTCCTCAACGCAAGAGAAAACTAATATTTTCGCGTGGCCAGGCCTCTGACTTCAGTAATGATGATGATAGTGACGTGGATTGTGATTTTATTGCACTCGACGATCATTCGAGTAGTGATAGTGAGGAATCATATTCACCAGTGAAGCGTCGGTATGTTCGCCGCCGCATGCGCTCGGGTAGTGTACCCTATGCTGTGCCTAGGGGACGGAGTACATCCCGGAGTACATCCCGGAGTACATCCCGGAGTACATCCCGGAGTACATCCCGGAGTACATCCCGGAGTACATCCCGGAGTACATCCCGTGGCCCTACACCAGTTTTAGGTAGTGATAGTGAGGATGATGTGGCTACACTTGGCATGGATAGACCACAGGCATCAGTGGATGGTGTTAGTGGTGATGGTAGTGGCACCGCCATGCATGACTCGCCAGGTCACGCTGGGACCCACGCTGCTGACTCGTCAGTTCAAGGACAAAGCGGAGCGTCAGCCACCAGCCCACCACAACCACCCGCACAACCAGCCTATGATGTCCAGTATCCACCAGCAAACCGTATGTGGGATTGGCAGCAAAATCCCAATTTTGTTCCCAAGCCTCACCACTTTGATGACTCTCAAAGTGGAATTCTACCTACTTGTCCCCTTGGAACCACGGCCAATGAACTGGAATTCTTTGAATTATTCTTTGACCAGCCATTAATGGAAATTGTCAGGGAAAGTAATAAGTATTTTGAGTACACCATGGCAAATACGGTCTTATCACCACAGTCAAGACTACACAGGTGGAAAGAGACGACTGTTGCAGAAATGTATTTGCTTTTTGCAACAATAATGCTTATGCCTCACGTCTATAAGCATAATATAAAAGCATACTGGTCCACAGATCGGCTAATTTCTACCCTGGTCTTCAGTGAAATCATACCAGTGAACAGGTTTATCTTACTCTTACGTATGTTGCACTTCTCTGACAAAACCAGGCCTGACAGAAGTGACAGGTTATACAAGATTAGAAATGTTTTCATGTATCTCAAACAAAAGTTCAGCATATACTTTTATCCATTCAAGAATCTTGTAATTGACGAGTCTTTGATTTTGTTCAAAGGTAGACTCTCGTTCAAGCAGTATATACCGAGCAAGAGGAAACGCTTTGGTATAAAACTGTTTGTACTCTGTGATTGTGACAGTGGCCTGGTGTTGGATATTGTTGTATACACGGGTAGTAAAACATTGAAAGATACCAAGATGTTATTGGGTATCTCAGGTGACGTGGTGAGAAACATGATGGCACCTTATCATGGTAAGGGGCATACATTATATACCGATAACTGGTACACAAGCCCATTACTCAGTGATTTCATGCGAGTGAACAAGACAGATGTGTGTGGCACAGTGCGCTCTAATCGTAAACATATGCCCAGGCTCAACGCAGGTGCTCGTGGTGATGACGTGCAGGTGTTTACTGCCAATGACATCATGGCATTACGGTGGCATGACAAACGAGATGTCACATTGTTGACATCCATTCACCGTAATGAAATGCAAGACAGTGGCAAAGTTGATCGAGTGACTAATGAACGTATTCGAAAACCAGTGACAGTGATTGATTATACACAAAACATGCACTTGGTTGACAAATGTGACATGCAGATTGGTTTTGTTGACTGTGTTCGTAAGAATTACAAGTGGTACATGAAACTTTTCTTCCATCTCATGGACATTTCAATGCTCAATGCATATAATATGTGCCAAATAAAGACTGGCAACAGACCACCGTATGGTGAATTTTGTTTCTGTTGTCAGACAACTCATAATGAAGTACCAGGTAAGAACACCTGCTATACAACACGGTCCTCGAATTCCTCAGGATATACCCAAGCGTTTGAGGAGGGAAGGTGATCATTTCATAATACAACTTCATTCAACTCGGAAGAAATTTGCTCAGAAGAGATGCATTGTCTGTGCACAAACAAAACGACGGCAACAAAGACGCAAAGACACTCGGTTTATGTGTGAGGAATGTAAGGTGCCTCTGTGCATGGTGCCTTGTTTCAAGGAGTTCCACAAGCTCCAGCAGTTCTAAAACCATGTCCAGTGATTGTAAATATGTAAATATATGATAGAACATTAGTATTATACAAGATTTGTGCATGTTTATTGTAATAAACAACAGTGGTAAACAATAATATGATAATAACTTTAGTGCGGTTATTGTGTTCAATACAGTGAGTTTATATATATACATTATATACAGTATTGGTCTCTCAGGCCCCAAATGTTAGTAGGAATAGAAAAAAATGGAAAAGAAAAGAAAAAACAAAAACCGCAAAATAATGTAATGTGCATATGTGGAATTCATCGATGTTGCCGCCACCACATCATTTTTGACAAACTTCTTGGCACTGTATCTCGGTAAGTACTGATCAGAATTTTTTTTTTGTCTTATTACCTTCACAAAAATATGCTCTTTAATTCTGTAAGAATTTTTTTTTTTTTTTTTGTTTTTTTTTTTTTTTTTTTTTTTTTTTTTTTTTTTTTTTTTTTTTTTTTTTTTTTTTTTCAAAATTTCTTGGACACTGGAGCACCACTTCAGATTTTGGCCATGGACCCTGAAGGGGTTAAGAAGCGTACTGGCATACACAGTGTGGTAAGGCATGGTGAGGCTGCCAGTTCGGACCGCAAGGCGGCTGAAAAATATGTGCATGAATTCAAGGAGTACATAAACAGTGAAGGACTGAAACCTGAACAAGTGTTCAATTGTGATGAAACAGACCTCTTTTGGAAGAAAAGGCCAAAGAGGACCTACATTACTCAGGAAGAAAAGGCGCTGCCAGGACACAAGCTTATGAAAGACAGGCTGACGCTAATGTTCTGTGCTAATGCTAGTGGGGATTTCAAAGTGAAGCCGTTACTAGTGTACCATTCTGAAAATCCCAGAGTGTTCAAGAAAAACAATGTTATGAAGAGTAAATTGTGTGTGTTTTGGAAATCTAATAGTAAGGCATGGGTCACGAGGGAAATTTTTGTAGAGTGGTTCAATGAAGTGTTTGGCCCTAGTGTGAAGAATTACCTCCTGGAAAAGAAATTGGATCTCAAGTGCCTCCTAGTAATGGACAATGCACCTGCTCATCCTCCAAACTTGGATGACCTAATTCTGAAGGAGTTTGGGTTCATCACAGTAAAGTTCTTGCACCCGAATACCACTCCTCTCCAGCCCATGGACCAGCAGGTCATTGCAAACTTTAAAAACTCTACACCAAAGCAATGTTTGAAAGGTGCTTGAATGTGACCTCAGACACTCACTTGACCCTACGAGATTTTTGGAAAGAACACTTCAGTATTCTCCATTGCGTAAGCCTTATAGATAAGGCTTGTGAGGGAGTGACTACCAGGACTTTGAACTCTGCTTGGAGAAAATTGTGGCCAGATTGTGTCCACAAGAGGGATTTTGAAGGGTTTGGGGCCGACCCTGATAAGCCTTTGTCAGTTGTTAAATCCATTGTGGCACTGGGGAGTTCCATGGGGTTGGATGTGAGTTTGGAGGATATGGAAGAGTTAGTGGAGGACCACAACGAAGAGCTAACCACTGAGGAGCTGCAAGAGCTTCAGCAGGAAGAGCAACAGATCACAGCTCAGAATCTTGCTGCAGAGGAGGAGGAAGAGAGATGGAGGAAGGTGCCTTCTTCAGAAATTAAGGAGATTTTTGAAATGTGGGGTAGGATGGAAAGATTTATGGAGAAACATCACCCAGAGAAGGATGTTGCAAGCCATATCGGCAACTTGTACAGTGACAGAGTCTTGGCCCATTTTAGGGAAGTTTTAAAGAGACGCCAGAAACAGAGCTCTCTGGACAGTTTTTTTGCGAGACAGGACTCCAGTGACTCTCAAGGTGGTCCTAGTGGCATTAAGAAACAGAGAAGAGAAGTAACCCCAGAAAAGCAATTGGTACCCGAGGTGTTGATGGAAGGGGATTCCCCTTCCAAACAATAAATCATCCAATCAGTCTCCTCCTCCAGTCTTCCATACACAAAGAAGAATTGCCACTAAAGGTAAGTGTTATTCTGTTAATGTTTAATTCATCATGTGCCACTGTATTGTTTATGTACTACATCTATATTTCATGTAAAATTTTTTTTTATTTTAATACTTCTGGGTGTCAGGAACGGATTAATTGAATTTGCATTATTTCTTATGGGGAAAATTGATTTGTAAATCGTCCATTTCAATAATAGTCCCACTTCCTGGAATGGATTATGGACGATTATTGAGGGACCACTATACATGTATACTTTTTATCAACAACCCAGCGAGTGTATTCTTACTTCTATACACGTGTATCTCCTTCAGGTACCCACGTAACATATGAGTGATGGTAAAAATGTTGAATGATGAAAGTTTTTTCTTTCTTTGTGGGTTTTTCTTTCTTTTTCTGTCACCTTGCCTTGGTGGGAGACAGCTGACGCGTTAAAAAAAAAATTAACAGTGGTACGTATTATACACAAACAACCTGCACTTGTGAGAAAGAAACTTTAGATGACGCTTTGGTCTGATTTAGACCATTAACCAGTCACACAGAAACGTAAAGGAAAAAGAGCCAGTATATATATGAGGGGAAGGGGGACAGGAGCCAGAAAGGAGGAAGAAGAAATAATAAGTAGAGATGGTGATGGTAGTAGGTAGGGGGGGGTAGTGGTAATGATACAAGAGTAGGAGTGTAGTAAGGCAATAGTGGTAGTGGAGGAACACTAAAGACAAGAAAAAGGAGCATTGCAGGAAAGTCAGTGGCTCTCCTGCACTAGTATTTAGCAAGGATATAGACAAAAAATTTTGTATCGTCTCATCACTACAGCCTCTCCTCACTTAACGGCGGAGTTCCGTTCCTAAGAACACTTCAGTAAACAAATTCGTCGCCAAGCAGGAGCATACTACAGTGGTAGTGGGTTTGTGTAACCTTTGCACTATTTATAAATTTTTTAGTATACAGTGGTACCTCGGGATACGAATTTATTTCATTCCAGAAGGCTGTTCGAGTGCAGATACCAAACAAATTTGTTTCCATAAGGAATAATGTAAATTAGATTAACCCGTTTCAGACCCCCAAAAACACACTTACAAAAGCACTTGCCTAAATACACTTGCATAACTGTTTGAGTTTTGAGCTGTTCTTACCCTGAAGTACCACTGTAGTATTTTTAAATGTTTATAGAGTAGTGTACTGTATGTTGTAATAAACAGAATAAAGGAAAACAGCTGTAATATACATAATTTTAGTATGCATACTGGTCAAAGAGCCCATCATAAGTCAGTCATCGGTAAACAATTACGTCGCTAAGTGAAGAGAGGCTGTAATATATTCAAATTTTGGTATAATAGTTCTCTCGAGTGAACATGGAGCATTCATGCTTCTTAACACACTTAAGCTTTCTACTGGATGATATACAATTTTGTTGTCTTGCCATATCAACTTTTTATTACATGGTTAAAGTTTGTTTCCACTTTGTCATTATCTAGTTTTTCACTATTACCACTTTTGTATTTTAAAATGCTGTACTCTGACTTGCTTGGGTGTAAATTTTTCTAACTTCATAGGTTTATAATGCTGGTATTACATTCAGGACTAATTGCTTATTGATATTAACAATTTTAATACTGTTCAAATTTCAGACCATAAGTAAAATAGCTTGCCATATTTTCCCCCATATGGAGTGAATGATGGTGAAAGTTTTTCTTTTTCGGGCCACCCTGCCTTGGTGGGAATCGGCCAGTGTGATAATAATAATAATAATAAAAAAATGAGGTGCATGAGCATACGAGACATATATGATGATGATGCCAAGCAGCTGTAATGTATCATCAGTAAACAACTGCTAAAGCATAACCCAAGACCTACCCTTGATGCTGACCTTGAGCATATAAAGTGCAGGTTGATTTTCCAAGACTTTTTTTTTTTTTTTTTTTTTTTTTTTTCCCCAGGAGGAGGGATGAGCCTTAAATGCCAAAAATATGGTAATTACTATACTTATCCCAAAGTGAATCCTGAAATGATTGAGATTTTTGTATTTCAGAGGCAACTACAACTGTGAAACCTTGTCCCCCTTGTCCCTCCAATAGGCACTTTGATGCTGCCAGCTTCTTTGGTAAGTGAGAGACGAGTCTTAGGGTGATAATCATGAGCCAGTGTAAAAAAAAAAAATTACTTTGGAGGATGTATTATGCTTAATTTTAAGTTTGTGTTGCTAATTTTTTGTAGAAATTTACTCATCTCAAGAATTAAAACGTTTTCAAAAGCCATTATTGACTATAGATATACAGTAAAGATTTTCCTGAATATAGCAGGCTGTGTCATATGCAATCTTGTCAGTGATTTTCAAAAGTTATTACTGCACTTTAACCCTTAAACTGTCCAAACATAGATCTGTTTGCACTGCTAGCGCTCCAAATGTAGATTATTTTTTTTTACAAGCTTTCAGATGTAAAAAAAAAAAAAAACGTAGATTTATGTTCAGAGCACTAGCGGTGCAAACATATAGTATCTACGTTTGGACAGTTTAAGGGTTAAAGGAGGAGTTTGGGATATTGGCAGTTTGGAGGGATGTCTAAGCTGTCATATCTGAGCGCCTCTGCAAAGACAGTGATTATGTATGAGTGATGGTGAAAGTGTTGAATGATGAAAGTTTTTTTCTCTTTGGGCCACCCTGCCTCGGTGGGAAATGGCCAACGTGTTAAAATAAGTGTAAAACAAATATATCAATTGCATCCCTGGGAGATTTATTATTTTTTAATATCTGGCACATTTGTGGCAGATGTTGCAATTGTATAGAATTGGTGGTAGGTTTTAATGTGGATAATTAGGCACCACTATGACCACAAATGCAAGTTTTTTCTATCCAGGCTTCAGGAATGGCTATCGAAATCTTTGACACAGAGAGCTTATAAATCTGTAGGGGAAGGAAGGCAGGGTAGGGGTCATCCTAGAAAAGGTTGAAGAGAGGGGGTAAAGGAGGTTTTGTGGGCGAGGGGCTTGGACTTCCAGCAAGCGTGCATGAGCGTGTTAGATGGGAGTGAATGGAGACGAATGGTATTTGGGACCTGATGAGCTGTTGGAGTGTGAGCAGGGTTATATTTAGTGAAGGGATTCAGGGAAACCGGTTATTTTTATATAGCCGGGCTTGAGTCCTGGAAATGGGAAGTACAATGCCTGCACTTTGAAGGAGGGGTTTGGGATATTGGCAGTTTGGAGGGATATGTTGTGTTTCTTTATACGTATATGCTTCTAAACTGTTGTGTTCTGAGCACCTCTGCAAAAAGTGATTATGTATGAGTGATAGTGAAAGTGTTGAATGATGATGAAAGTATTTTCTTTTTGAGAATTTTCTTTCTTTTTGGGTCACCCTGCCTCGGTGGGAAACAGCCAGCGTGTTGAAAAAAAATGAGGTTCAGGTTAGGGTACATAGGAGAGAGGGGAGACTAGTATTTCCAGTGGAAAGTAAGACTTAGCTACTGTGTGATGTCACCATACTTGGTTTAACATATTTATTCATGGGGTTATAAAAGAAGTGAATGATAAGGTGTTTGGGGGAGGTGTAGCAGAGAGATGGATCTGATACAAAGTGGGGGCAGTGGGAGGGGGACACAAGTGGTTCTTTAATGGATATAATGTTGTGTGTGTGTGTGTGTGTGTGTGTGTGTGTGTGTGTGTGTGTGTGTGTGTGTGTGTGTGTGTGTGTGTGTGTGTGTGTGTGTGTGTGTGTGTGTCTGTGTGTCTGTGTGTGTAAGATAACATTTACAAAGTGATTCAGGGGAAAATTGTCAGATAGACTTGAGCCCTGGTGGTGGGAAGAGCAGTGCTTGCACTCTTACGAGAGGGCTGTGGCTGTTGCAGGAGGAGGATCACCCTATAGTGATGTCACCACATTTCTGGAATGAATTATGGTGCATTTTTTCGATAATTTTTATATTTTTTGTTCAATATATGTATCTTTTCTATGTGTTTAATGCTTTTTTTTTTTTTAAGTGGGTAACAGCAGTAGAAAAGATGTATGAACACCACACAATTTTTTTTTTTTGATAAAAACATTATGAACATACAATAAATATAATTATTTATTTTTAACTCATTGGCCATCTGCCACTGAGGTAGGGTGACCTGACAAAGAAAAAACTTTTGCCGTCACTTATTCAATCGCCATCTTGCCAGAAGGGCACCAATATCATAGTTCAGATGACCTCAAAAGTGCAGTATCCCCACTTTTCTTTTAGAGTATAGGCACTGCACTTACCACCTCCAGAATTCAAGTCGGGCTAACTTGTTTTTACCTTATTCCCTTCATAAATGTTACTGTGCTCACAGTCTAACAGCACTTCAACTTATAAAAAACCACTTGCCTCCACTTACTACCCTCTAACATGCTCAAACAAGCCTGTTGATTGTCGAAGCCCCTAGCACTCAAAACCTTTTTTACCTTCAATTTTCCTAGGATGACCCCTGCCCCTCCTTCCCTCCGCCCCAGATTTATGTGCCCTCCTAGTCATATTTTTTTCCATCCTTTCTAAATGTTCAAGCCACCTCAACAACCCCTTCACAGCCCCTTGAATAATACTTTCGATGACACCATCCCTCCTAATCTCCAGACACTGAATTTTCTACATAAAATTCACATCACACATTGCCCTTAAACATAACCTCTCTCTCTCCCTTCAGCCTTCTCCTTGCTGCAACATTCAAAACCCATACTTTACACCTATACAACAGTGTTGGTGCCAATGTACTCTGATAATTTTTTTTATCTTTATACAAGACTTATCTTACACTGTACTGCTTATGTCCTAACATCACTTTAGTTCTTTGAAGTGTAAACTTCATAGTAGGTCTGTTTTTTACTATTTATACATTATAGGAAAAACACTACATAATTCTCTACATTCATCATGTTCAATCAGTTGTTTAAGTCCTCATTAGACCCATACCGGTGGCCTGGTGGCTGGCCCGGTGGCCTGGTGGCTAAAGCTCCCGCTTTACACACAAAGGGCCCGGGTTTGATTCCCGGCGGGTGGAAACATTTCGACACGTTTCCTTACACCTGTTGTCCTGTTCACCTAGCAGCAAATAGGTACCTGGGTGTTAGTCAACTGGTGTGGGTCGCATCCTGGGGAACAAGATTAAGGACCCCAATGGAAATAAGTTAGACGTCCTCGATGACGCACTGACTTTCTTGGGTTATCCTGGGTGGCTAATCCTCCAGTGTTAAAAATCCGAACGAAATCTTATCTTATCTCTTATATACCTTCACACTCATTTGGTTCACTTGGGTGAAGATTGAGGAAAATACTTTTTTGGGTAAACCTTAAGCATTGGCTATCCTTTGCTCTTGTAGCAACTGATTGGTTATGTCAGCCAAATGAAATTGAAACTTTTCATTACTTAAAATCCAGTTTTGTATTTTGTCTCCCCATGAAGCTTCATATTACTGCATGTAAAGAGAAAAACTATTTTTTTTTTTTGTCACCCTGCCTCAGTGGGAGACAACCAGTGTGTTAAAGAATAAATAAAGCTTCATTGCTCATTGATTTTTGTCTCGTCAGCTTTTCTCTAGTTGTGATCGTTGATATCCCTCTTGGGTTATTTGCATGGATGGGTGTGAAATTTTGGCTGTAGGTGGCACCAAATTATCTTTAGCCATTTTGTTTACTTCTAAGATCATATTTAACTGCTATTTTATTTTCCTTGATGAAACTTAAATTTCTTTATGTTCACAATACATACATCTCCTTCATGGTTTAAATCAGCTGCTTTTTTAGGATTTTTACTACCTTTGCAATCACAATAAATTATAATTATCAAACATTATGCTTATCTTTTGTCCCCTTTCCATTTATACAGAAGAATGACACGTGCTCTATGCCAGTCCATTTGCACCTTTCTTTTCACACACACACAGGAACATGGTCATCAGCCATGATCATATTTCTCTAATTGAAGTTGTATTTATTAATCATTGTTTTCTGAATTTAAGGTGGCATAGTCCTGGCAGTTGCCATCTTGGCAGTGGCTTACGCTGCTTGGCGCTTCTACAAATCCCGAAATGAACGCAACTACCACACTTTGTAAGTAGTAAACTGGTGGCTACCTGTGCTACCTCTGTGCACCACATCACTGAGTGTTGTCTTCTGATCCCTCAACACCCAGTAGGGCCGTCTCTTCTGCTGTTTAGTTTTTGTTTAGCATTGCACATGTGGTAAACTTCAGTAGATTTGTGGAAGATGTAGTCAACCAGTCGTGTTTTAGAAGTAAAAGTTTCAGTATGTATTTCATAGTGGGCTTTTAATGTACAATATTAGAACAAATCTTGGGCAGGGCTTAATGTAGGTAATGTTCAGTGTCCATTTGCAAGCTTTACATTTACAAACTTTTTTTTTCTCTGATTGACAAGCTGTTGTTGGTTTTCTATATCTTCCACATAACTGAAGTGTTTATGCCTGGCTAATTTTTTTTCAGTATATTTTCTTGGGCATCTTTGTTAATTTGGTTGTGGGATATGCACTATTAAATGTTACTTATGAAAAATTATGTAGGAGCAAGGAAAATTTCCAGACATTTTGAAAGAATTTTTTTTTCATGTGCAGTCAGAGGTTGTTTATTTTTAAAAGCGATCCATGCATAGCTAATTTGACCAGTTATTTAGGAAAAAAAATGCGTGTTTTGAATTTTCAAGTGTGTTTGTATCAAATACTGTTCAACTTAATGATTTCTTTGTGAATTGTATCGCAAGTTTTCGTATAACACTGCTCAAACAGGTTGAATGCAGGGCGGTTTCTTGCAAATTAAATTACTAAATTTTGCCATGTGGATTATACTAGACCATTGATCGAAGATTAGTTGGAGGTTTAGACATGTTAATTTGAAATTATGGAATTTTATTTAATTGATTAATGTATCTGTGTATAAAACTTATTACTGCATTTGTAGCAGGAAGTATTATGGAGAAGTATTATGGAGCATTAGTATAAATAATTTTCTTTTGTACTTTTTCATGCTGTTGCTTAAGGATGAGTGAGCAGTAAGTTTAGATAGTAATTCACTTGATATGAAAGGCAATGCAGGATGTGTGAATGATAATTGCTGTTTTTTTTTTCTTTCAAGGCAAACTGTGTACTGATGAAACTGTAAGTGAAGCGCTTATTTTTTTTTTTCATCCCCTGCTTGAGCACGATGGCCCTCTTTTTTAATTCCTTTTTTAAGTTGCAGCACAAGCTGGTGTTGTATGTTGAATAAGCCTTTGAATTTTGTGATATATTACTGAATAGGTGCCTTGACAGATGCATTTTTTTAATATGTTATAATTCCCAGTTAAGTGACCAGTTGTAGTACTACCACATAATGCTAACTGAGAATTTTCAGTCACAGACTTGAATTATAAATGTAAACAAACCTCCTTTCCAATTGTTAATGGGGATACACAAAATGCTGAGCATCCCCTCATCTTTTGATTTTTTAATGTGAAGATTTTTTTAGATCTAGCACAATATTCCATCAGTGTTCTGTGAAGCTCATCTTGTATCCGTCCATTGTACAATACTATAAGGAAAGAAGTGGTCAAAATTTTTTTGCAAATAACTTTACAACTGTTGCATAAAGTCATTAGGAAGTAATGAAAAATGTATGATGCTAGAACAATAATAATTTTATTTGAAATGGATTAAAACTTAGTTTTGCATGCAGTAAACAGGAATTAACAATAATTCTTCTGTGCATGATAGTATTTTTTTATTAGGGTAGTGTGAATTTTTTTTATAAGAGAATAATTACTAATTAATCAGCTGTGATTTAATTTGTTAGTTAAATGTGCATACATGTTGTAGATGTTAGGATTTGTATCTGTAATATCACAAAGTTGAATACTGTGCATTTAAAATATACTTTTGAAGAAATTTGCAGTTCTAAGACCGATAAATATTTGTCACTATTTTTGTTGTGCGATTTTAGAATTTTGAATGGATTATTATTTTGTTTTAATTAGGCATATTTAGTATAAATATTTTTGCTGGCATTTTCTATTAGCAAAATTTTTCAATTCATTATTTTCTATTTAGCATGATTGTAAGTGTTGGGCTTGCAACTGCAGATCTCTCATGCATGATGCCATCTTGTGCCTCATTATTGATGTGTAATTGGGTATGGTAGCCATATGGAACTTCCACAGATTTTTCCATTTGGTTATTTTTTGCTGAAGTGTAAGGATTGGCATTAAGAAGCTCACAAGATGCTCGTCTCGTTCCTCTCACTGTCTTTGGAACGGTAGTCAATATTAGTTTTATTTTTTATTTTATCATTGAAATAAGTGTGGAGCATTGTATGGTACTACAGTGATTTTCAAACTTGTAATGTCACCTTCTCGAATAGCCTTCACAACACTTGAGATTTTGATGTACAGTACACATACTGTTTATTAATAAGTCAAAAATTTAAATAAATTGTCATTTTTAAGTATCCAGTAAGGATTATAGACTGTTGCTAATTGAGAGAAGATATGTTTTAACAGTATGGAGAATAAGGATTCCAGTCCTCCACAGAAACAAACATAGAGGAATATTCTATTTTGACTTTCAGCTGAAAACCTCAGTTGAAAGTCGAGGTATGCAAACTACCCATTACTCTGTTTCCATTTTGGTTTGAACCTCTCGTTAACTGGTGTCATTACACTTCCATCTTTAAATGTATATGAAATCTGTGTTTTGCATGTAACAGTCTATTAAATACTGGTGTAATGCCTTTTTATTTATTTTTTTTTTAAGAAATAAGGGCATTTTTTGTTCCAAGTATAGTACTGTATAAAAAAAATATATATGTAAAGAAGTTTTTCTGTAAAATGTAGGGAATGAAGAATTAGTAAAAAATAAATGCTTATACTCTTTAGATAGTGTGTTACTTATAAGATTTTCCACCATTTCTGTGTTACATTAAGTTTAATTTCTTATGGGACTAAAGTCAATCTTATTTTTTAAAATATTGGTAAAAATGAAAGTTTAAATTAAAGTTAGTTAGTGAGAAGGGCACTGTTTGTTGGAAAGTTTTTATTATAACATTTTGTCTAGGATTGGTCTTTGTCAAGTATTGTATACAAAAATCAGATACTCTCTCATAAGTCAGGCTGAAGAAGGGTCATAATTAAGGTAACAAGTGAGGTCATAGGAAGATATACTTCAAACAATGTGCATGTTGGTTAGCAGTGGATGGGGGGAGGTGCAAGATTAGGAACATAAACATTATACCTGGAGTTTACCTGGAGAGAGTTCCGGGGGTCAATGCCCCCGTGGCCCGGTCTGTGACCAGGCCATATACTACACATGTACAACATGACTGATGGGATCTGCCATTCTATATGGTCCTGTGTTTTGTTCTATGTTGTCGGGAAAATAGTGACTGCTTCCAGAATTTTACATTTGGATTAGTCCTGATAGTTGTAAAGCTGCTCCATATTTCATGTGAGTGTAGGTTGCAAGGAACAGTGCATTTGTTGTTGATACTGTCCACCTGTAATCATGTTTGTGTCCCTGCAGGAGTCTGAAGGTCATGCCCTGTCTCATCAGTGTAAACCTTGCTACATCCACCCTTGTGGAATGCTGTTAATCCTCTGCACCAGTGGTACTCTTGTGTCTGCAAGGTTTGTTGATGTCTTTGATGATTTTGCTGGTTATGACAGCAGTGTCTGTTGCCTTTATGGAGGACATCACCGATATTAATTTTGGCATTCTTCTGGGTATGGTGTGGATACATTATTATTATTTTTTTTTTATAGCAGTGTGAAGTGGATATTTAATGGCTGTGAAGGTATCCTCAATGTATTTCTGTTCTTCCTCAAGAAGTTCTTAATTACAAACCCTGAGGGTGAGTAGGAAAGAACCTGTAATGACTCCTTGTTTAGTCTTGGCATTGTGGTGAGAGAAAAAATAGTTAATAAAATAAATCTTGATGAATTTTCTATAAGTCCTCTGCTTGAATGTTTCCTTCCTTGTTGGCATCAAGAAAGGGTAAAGTCTTCATTTTCTTCTTCTAGAGTAAACTGTGTGTTGGGTTCTGAGTTGTGTGTGTCCTTGAATTGAAGATTATAGAGCAGGGACAATGATGAAAGCATCATCAAAATACACAAATAACCCGCACATAAAAGAGAGAAGCTTATGATAACGTTTCGGTCCGACTTGGACCATTGACAAAGTCACACTAACCAGAAGTGGAGTAGGACGGCTATATATAGGCAGGAAGAGGTGGTGGTGGTAGTAGTAGTAGTACAAGAATGGTATATAATACCGACAAGATGAAATTAAGACACATGCGCAACACCCGGGCATCCCTATCATAGATGTTTCGCCATCCAGCCAGCCAGTGCGGCGTCTGGTTGTCTTTGTTGTGGACGTTTCGCCATCCAGTGGGTGGCTGGATGGCGAAACGTCTATGATAGGGATGCCCGGGTGTTGCGCACGTGTCTTAATTTCATCTTGTCTGTATTATATACCATTCTTGTACTACTACTACTACTACTACTACTACTACTACTACTACTACTACTACTACTACTACTACTACTACTACTACTACTACTACTACTACTTCTACTACTACTACTACTACTACTACTACTACTACTACTACTACTACTACTACTACTACTACTACTACTACTACTACTACTACTACTACTACTACTACTACTACTACTACTACTACTACTACTACTACTACTACTACTACTACTACTACTACTACTACTACTACTACTACTACTACTACTACTACTACTACTACTACTACTACTACTACTACTACTACTACTACTACTACTACTACTACTACTACTACTACTACTACTACTACTACTACTACTACTACTACTACTACTACTACTACTACTACTACTACTACTACTACTACTACTACTATTATTACTACTACTATTATTACTACTACTATTATTACTACTACTATTATTACTACTACTATTATTACTACTACTATTATTACTACTACTATTATTACTACTACTATTATTACTACTACTATTATTACTACTACTACTATTACTACTACTACTATTACTACTACTACTATTACTACTTCCTCCTCCTCCTCCTCCTCCTCCTCCTCCTCCTCCTGCCTATATATAGCCGTCCTGCTCCACTTCTGGTTAGTGTGACTTTGTCAATGGTCCAAGTCAGACCAAAACGTCGTCGTAAGCTTCTCTTTTATGTGCGGGTTATTTGTGTATCGTTCCAGTCACGGTATTGTGCCTTTTTTGTTATCAAAATATCTTGGCCATGTGATGTTGCCAACATTGATCATCTTGTCCTCGCCTGGATTTGCGGCATTTGTCGAGTGGGCATACACCATGCAGTAAAGAACTTTAGTTCGTCTGGAAATAAGGAGTTTCTTGTGGCGGTTGTTTGTCGAGTGGCTTAGAGAAATTTCATGAAGTTGGCTTGAAGCCGTCTGAATCACTACCATCTCTATTGAAGCCAATGTGCTCGTATCTCTCATAATCAGCAAAAGCATCAGGGACTTCACCAGATCTTGTAGACTCGCGAGTACCACTGCTGCAGGAATTTACAGGTTTCTACGTGGGGGAAGTACCAAGATTTAAATGAGTAAGACAGGACATGACCTGCAGACTCCTTCATTCTCGCTTCATGAAATATGGAACAGTACTACAGTTGTACCGAAGATTATACCAAAGATTCTGGAAGAATCCAGTGTTTATTTTTACGACTGTGTCAAACTGAACAAGGGAATGAATACACTGATGAGTCCCGTTATTTATATTTTACAATTGACCCTTGAACATCACTGGTTTGAAGTACATGGGTCCACCTATATGCAGATTTTTTCGTTAAAGATATTGATTGTCTTTATATTTGCAACCGAAAAAATTAAGAAAAAGTTAGGCATGTCATCAATGCATAAAATATACGTAGTTACTACATTTTACTACCATAAAATATACACAAATGTATGATATACACAAATGTATGCTATGTACGATTATGTAACTATTCGTGTATACCTGAATAAACTTGGTCTTCCCAACCACCCATGCTGTTTTCCCCGCCCACACCATCTTCCCCCACCATCCACGCTGCCTTCCCCATCACCCATGCTCTCTTCCCTTTTCACTATCAGTATCTGGTATCCTGGGCATTGCTTTTGGTCACAAACTCCTCAAACCCATGAAATTCATCTTCACTGACACTTCCATCTGTGTTAGAACTATCACTTGGGAAGAGGAGAGTCCCATATTCGCCGGGGAGTGAGGTATTCCTTACCGCTATGCATGGTGAACAAGGTGTACTGAATTGGCACTCCCACAGTGCACTGTGGCTTTCCAGATTTTTTTCATATTGCGCACACTGAGTACACAGACCCATTCTGTCATATGTAGGCCTACCAGCTTTCTCCCACCAGACCTGAAGCTACTAGAATTTTTTGCATGGTATTATGGGACTGACACTGGCTTGGAAGCCATAATATTACGGGACCAACAGTGAAAGGGTTAAAATGCAAATTGTTTGACCTCTCTTTGTCTCCATTACCTCATGCGACCTTTCCTGATCCTGACCTCAGGATGCTCGTTTGCCTCATAAGGCAGTATATATGTGGCTTTTATCTTCTTGATTAAAGTCCAGTCCTGGACAAAATTTAATAAAAGGTTTTGCCTGCATATATTAGGGGTTTTTCCTTCCTGTCTGCTTATGCTATTGTTAATTGTGTTCTCATTTTCTATTTTTTTATATTGGCAGAATTTTAAACATAGTTTTCAAGGCAGCATATTTTTTTTTATTAATGGTACACTTTTATTCAATTTTGTGCCTTGAATATCTTTTACAGAATTAATAAATAATGTTCTTGAAGATTGATTAAAAAAAGTATATAGAGGCATTTATTTTTCAATATGAGGCTAGGTATATTATTTGCTTAACATTTATTGCACTGCTTGCAAAATAGTTTTTAATAGGTGTGGGTGGAATAAAGTTAGCCATTTGAGAAATTTTTTAGGAGAATAAGTTATGCTGCTTTGCACCACAGGTGATATTGCAAGGTAACCTTCAGTGTGCATAGGAATGTTTGTGTTAGTGGTTTCAGAGTGGCTCAGAATTTGTTAAATTGGGGGAAATACTGTATAATAGATCATCGACTATCCGGCAATCACTTGTTCAGCATTTATTGTTATCCAGTGGTCTTTTTCGTGCAAGGCACCGGAACAGCTATTGAAGAAAATGAATGTGCAAGTGTTAGGGACCATAAAAATCATGCATATCGGATGCTTTGAAAATTCAGCGTAATCTTCTCGCAACAATGTTGGAAAATCGATTATCTGTGTTTGCTCCTAAACATGGGATGAAAATTTGCATGGTTGATATGTGTAGAATATTAGTCCCCCTAGCACTTCAGTGTTTCATGGCTAGAGAAAATAATGGTCATCACTCAACCCAGGTTATTAAGTTTGTGGTAACGTTTTTCCACACAAATGGTGCAGCATTTCCTCCCATGACATAGCAAAGGAAAGAAGCCAATGTACTGTATCTTTGTTGTACCAAGAGTTAGCAAGTTATAGGTAATCAAGGCTTTTGTTGTTTATTTTGTTGCATTTTATCTGAACCGCTAGGGACAATGTTCGTGTCTCGTGTTATGTGCAGTGAGAATTAAATTTATTACATTGCAAATGAAAAATACACAATATCCTAATGTCATTTGCAGTGTCAAGGAATTTATATAGTTTAATGCCTAATACCAAGAAATTCTTGGCTTTCAAAGAAATTTTAATGTATTTTTATTGACAATGTTTATGGTGACACATTGATGGTAAAGAGTTCCTGTTGTATGCCTCTGCTGTGGAGACAAGACAACTAAATAATTAAAGAGGCTGTGGAAAAATGTGAAGAATTTGAATGAGTAGGTTAAATACATTAGTTGTGTAGGAGGACTGACGGTCTCAAAAGTTAAGTTTTGCATTGTTTACCATTCATTTTTTTTTTTCAGTAACCTCCTTTTAATACTTGCAGTATTAAAGTTCAACCTTGTGAGCATCAGATTAACATTGATAAATTATTACAGATGTAGGCATAGTTGTATTTCTGGACAGGCGCTGTATGACCCTTACAGGTTTAGCGCTCCTCCATGTCACTAATAATAATGATATTTTTCGACTAAAATGCTGGGAGCAAGGGGCTAGTAACCCCTTCTCCTGTATATATTACTAAATTTAAAAGGAGAAATTTTTGTTTTTCCTTTTGGGCCACCCCGCCTCGGTGGGATATGGCAGGTGTGTTGGAAGAAGAATTATATTCTTGGAATATATTGTATAAAGGCATTGAGGGAGGCACTAGGTTTTTTTTTATCATACATGATGGCATGTTTCTTCAAAGTTTTGGTCACTCTTTGTTATTGATTGTGTTTACATGTATGTTGTGCTCTTGCTTTGACTTAAACTGGTAACTCCTGCACAAACTATGTATTATTTAAGGTTGTACTGTGGTGCTTTAATGCCTTTCCAATAAACTAGGTGACTGGACAGCCTGTTTACACACCTTAGATATTTCTTGTATAAAACTATAATGTAATTATTAGACTACAAGGGTACCTGACTTTTAGATGCCAAAGTTATGATGATCCACATTGAGGAATGAGGTCTATAAAAGGTGTACCAAGAAAATAATCATGAATAGTGATCTGCAACTTACAAATTTGTGACAGTGCAAAAAAAAACTTTTCCTATAGTGTAATAGGTTCAGGGTTGTCATAGACTTATTCTTAAGTAGAAATGCTGGTAATGTAACTCTCATATGAGCTTAGTACCCTCTGTGTCCTGAACTTGGAACCAATGCCAGTAGGTTGTATTTCAAATGAAGCAAGAATAATTTTTATCTTGAACTGTGTGTGTGTGCTGTAATTCAAGAATGTCTTTATAGGAAATCGTTTTTATCAAGATTAAATGTGCTTTATTTCAGATTATATGCAGTGCTTGATGTATTCTTCAGGCTTATGGCTTTGTGTATCACTAATAAATATTGCTTTCACTTCATAAATAAATCAGTAGCTTTGGATTCGTTTGCATAAAATATCAGAGAAAAAAAAATACCCTTCAAGATATCATCATGTGAATGGTGAGAGTTGCAATTCATTGGCATTCTTTAGAAACCTCAACATATGTATGAAAATGCTATAAAGATACTTGGGTACAGTTTTTCACTAAAATGTCTTCTAAAAAGTGCACTGTTACATAAAATTCACCATGTTCTGGAATTAAGAAATGGTAGAGTAATAGCATGAAATGTTATTATCCAGGATCCCCAAAAAGACCATTCTAATTATGCTCATTAAATGCATTTTTGACCCTGATAGCTGTATGATCCTTATGGCTTTAATGCTTAGTTGTGATTCTTAATAATTGAACCTAACAAGCTTTTACCTCTGGATGAGTTTGCACATAATTTGGTAATTAAGGCTGTTGCTCTGGGAGGCATTGTGGTCAGTGGGTCCTGGAAAATTGCAGCAATCGTGCATAACAAGTCACCCTGCTTTGTTCTTCACTTCGTTGTGAGCATCTAGCTGCTACACCACCTTCCCTAGTGTTTCTCCACACCTTCAGGTATGTTTGATTTGGTTTCCCTTCTTGTAGTATCTGGTAAACCTTGATTGATAACTTCAAGGGGGATGTCTTAATGCTAGTCAAGGGCTCTTGATACAGTGAAATGGAGCTACCCTCTGCTTCCTTGGATCAAACCTGGTTACCTTCCATTCTCCAGGCGCTGTATGACCCCTGTGGGTGTAGTGCTTCCCTTGAATATAATTATTAATGACCATTGGTAGATAGCATGTAAAAATAAATTGGACTCTCCTAATAATTGAAAGGTAAGGCGTATGGTGGCAGTTTAATACCTGAAATAGGAACTTTCTCTGGCAATATACAAAATGTAAACACTTGGACATTTTATTATGAACATTTCAGTCCTGGGAGTAATCAACGCCCCAGGATTGAAAGGTTTCCAATGTCCATTTGTTTGCATTTTTTTCTTGTTGGTATCACATGCCATTTTTTACCTGGAACCTTCTCTGGTCCAAAGACACGTAGTGCAGTGCAAATTTTTTTTTATAGATGACTTTGCCCTGGGCAGTTTGATGAAGTTATCTAGAGTGAACCATTGTCTATATTAAACTGTTTGCCTTGCACAGTGGCTTTCTACAATACCTGCCATCTCACAAACAGCATTCTTTTCTGGCTGAGGCTTGGTGATGGTTTCTCTTTTTTTTTTCTTCATTAAAAAAAGAGCAGCAGTCATTTGTATGTTATCTGATCATGCACATAAATTATACACTTTAATGAGAGGTCTAGGCAACTTTTAGTACACATTGTCTAAAGAATGCACACTGATTTTGCTCTGCAGCACAATTTCATTTTTTTTTTCAGAAATTTCATTGTTGCTTTTTGTATCGACAATCTCCAAGCTTCCAGGCCTTTTGCAATCTGCATGCTGCTAATCAATTACTTCAATTTTATGAATTTGTGACATTTTTTGATATATATTTCTATTTAAATTTGTATACTTGAAATGCTGTTTCTACAGTTTACATTGATTTATCATCCCTTTCCTTCCCTACCCTCATCCTCTCATATTTACATGATTCCTTGGAGACTGGAGATTGCTTGCCTCAGCTTGGAAAGGAGTACACCTCTTGTCTGTTTAGAGTGAAGAAAATTGAGCACTATATTGAATAATAATGTTTGGTTTCAAGAAATAATTGCTGGAAATTTTTCTTCATTACAACCAACCTTCATTTTATAATTTTTACAGTGATTGAATGAATGATGGTGAATGTGTTTTCTTTGGGTCACCCCGTGTTGGTGAGAAAACAGTAAAGTTAAAAAAAAAAATGAGATCATTGTAATAAACCATAAAGGATTCTGATGCTGGAATTTTGCCTCGGAAATATTTTATCATTGAGAAAGAATCCTTTTGCTAGATTTGTGCAGGGAAAGCAGAGAGCATCCTCCTGGTTGTCCCTCCCTCACTACAACCATCTAGGAATTGTTGCTGGCAGCATCTCAGAAACATGACATATTCTTAACCAAGTTAATAAAATTTTTGTGAATTTGAATTCAAATAATTTTGGTAGAATTGCCAGCTGTGTTAGGTAAAAGGACACATGTGCAACTAATACCTTTTATTGTGGTAATGTTTCAGTCTCCAGGAGCTTTGTCAAGCAGTAACACCTTGACAAAATTTTTGGAGAGCAAAACATTGCCATAATAATATGTTGCATTAGTTGCATATATGTCTTTACTTAACACATGTTGAAATTAAGATTGTGTGTGTTTTTACCTGCCCCATCATTGTGGGCTTAGAAAAGTTTACATAGCTTGCACTTAAAACCAGTGCTTATCAATGACATAACCCAACAGGTAGTGAGAGTTGAACCAGTGTTTATTGATGGCATAGATCGACAGGTAGTGACAACTGAACCATGGCATAAACTGAAAGATAGTGAGAATTGGCAGTCTGCTTGGATATATTTAATGAAGACTTTATATCCAGGACAAGGCTTCAGGTATACAACAGAAGTACAGTGGAACCCCGAATATCAACCGCTGGGTTTATTGGCCAAATCGTTTTTGGGCTGAAATTTTGCTTCGTATTTCAGCTGGTGCCTCACAAATCAGCAGTATTAGATGCATCAACTCGCCTCCTGCCGGGACGCCGAGCGTAGGCAAGTCAGTCTCCCTGTGTCTTTCGGAGAATAAGCATATACTCTGCGCATTCATCCAAACATTTCCTTAAAATACATTGGTTTTTGTGTTTATTAAGTGTGACTGTGAAATAAGCCACCATGGGCCCAAAGAAAGTTCCTAGTGCCAGCCCTTTGGCAAAGAAAGTGAGAAACATGATAGAATTGAAGAAAGAAATTGTAGAAAAACGAGTGGTGTGCGTGTCCTCCAGCTTGCCAGGATGTATGGCAAAAACAAATCAACAATCACTTCTATCCTGGCAAAGAAAGAAATGAAGGAAGCTGATGTGGCAAAAGGGGTAAACATGTTAATGAAAAAGAGATCACAAACAATGGAAGATGTGGAGAGAGGCAGGGAGTGTAGCAGGTAACCAGGGAGTGTGGAAGGGAGACAGGGAGTGTAGCAGGCATGCAGGGAGTGTAGCAAGGGAACAGGGTGTGGAAAGCAGGCAGGGAGTGTAGCAGGCAGGGAGGGAAGTAACCCCAGAGAGGGCTTTGATACCTGAAGTCCTTATGGAGGGGGACTCCCCTTCCAAACAATAATCAGTCCTCCCTCTCCTCCTCTCTGTCTTCCATAAGCCAATAAGAGCCTTCAATAAAGGTATGTAATAGTGATTTCACCCATAAACGGTCCAAACGTATACAGTGGACCCCCGAGTTTCGGCAGCCTCGACTTTCGCGAAATTCGACCTTCGGTGAGTTTTCTGGAAAAATTTGGCCTCAAGTTTCGTGAAAAAACTTGTTTCGGTGACCATCCGGTACCCGTCCGCCCGTCACCGCGCACACAAAGCCAGTCTCTCATGCCATTCACGCTCAGTGTGCCATTGTTTACCAACACTTGACCATCACCCCGCGAGTTCATACAATACATTTCATAATCCATTGTTTTTTGTGCTTGCAACTGCTAAATAAGTCATCATGGACCCAAGGAAAGCTAGTGCAAGCCCTATGGTAAATAAAGTGAGTAACGGGGATGTGGAAGAGTTGGTGGAGGACCACAGGGAAGAACTAACCACTGACGAACTGCAAGAGCTTCAACTGGAACAGCATCAGACCACAGCCAAGGAACTTGCTTTAGAGGAGGAGGAAGAGGGAGTGGATGAGGTGCCTTCTTCAGTGATTAAGGACATGTATGGAACGTGGAATGAGTTGCAAAGTTTTGTTGAAAAGTATCACCCTGACCAAGCTGAAACAAGCCGTATCTGCAACATGTACAATGACAGTGTTGTGTCCCACTTCAGGGAAATCTTAAACGCCAGAAAAAGACCTCTCTGGATAGATATTTTGTGCGCCAGGGGTCCAGTGACTCTCAAGTTGTTCCCAGTGGCATTAAAAGAAGAAGGGAAGTAACCCCAGATAAGGACTTGCTACCTAAAGTCCTAATGGAAGGAGCTTCTCCTTCCAAACAATAGTGGACACCTTCCTCCTATCACCTCCTCCCATCTTCCATCCACCCAGAAGTCTTCAGTAAAAGTAAGTGTAATGTTATTATTATTTATTTTAAATGCATGTGTACTTGATTTCTGATTGTTTTCATTATGTAAATCTTTATTTAATTTGAAAAAAATATTTTATTTTAATATTTTTGGGTGTCTGGAATGGACTAATTTTATTTCCATTATTTCGTATGGTGAAAATGGTTTTGAGTTTTGTGAATTTCGACCTTCGGCGGGCTCTCTGGAACGGATTAATCACGAAACTCGGGGTCCACTGTATATACGTTTTTTCAACATTTGAAAGTATATAAAAAAAGTAGATCTTTTTTTTTTGTACATTTGAAAATGTGTAAAAAAAACTTTGATCTACTTTTTTTTTTTGTTATATTTGAAAATATTTAAAAAAAAACTTAGATCTACTTTTGGAGCACTACGCATGTGAACGTAGATCTGCTTGGACCGTTTACGGGTTAAATGTTCATTTATTTTATTTAGTTCTCATTGTTTTGTGTATGCAAAACTATAATTAATCTTTAAAAAAATGTATTTTTTGTTAATATTTTTGGGTGTCTGGAACGGATTAATTGTACAGTGGACCCCCGCATAATGATCACCTCCGAATGCGACCAATTATGTAAGTGTATTTATGTAAGTGCGTTTGTACGTGTATGTTTGGGGGTCTGAAATGGACTAATCTACTTCACAATATTCCTTATGGGAACAAATTCGGTAAGTACTGGCACCTGAACATACTTCTGGAGTGAAAAAATATCGTTAACCGGGGGTCCACTGTATTTACATTAATTCTTATGGAAAATATTGCTTCAAATTTAGGCCTTTTTGAATTTAGGCTGACCTGGAACGGATTATGGCTGATATTCGGGGTTCCACTTTATCACCTTACAACACAAACCTCACTTGTTACCTCTTTTGATCTTTCCAGAGGCTGACTTCAGGGTGCTCATTTGCCTTAAAAGATGTAGTATGTGTAATTTTATATAATTTATAGTCTTAGTCCTGGACAAAATTTTGTAATAAAGATTTCCCTGTAAAGTGACCCTAGTGGGTTTAGTGCTTGGTTTTGATTATAATAATGATAATTCCCCATAGTCTCATTTGCTTTTCAGTACCTGAAGTTTAATTTTTAACTATCTTAGATTTTTTTTAGTCACTTAAATCACAACTCATTTTACATGACAACATAAATCAACCATAAATCTATACAGGAATATTTTTTTAAGCTAAATAACTTTATAAAGGCTTGCAGTGAAGTAGATAGCCTTTTGAATACATATAAATGGTTTCAGCAGTGACTTGACTACATAGAGCTTAGGTTTTCTGCCTTAAAGCTAAGTAAAACTTTCTTCAGATATTTTCAAGGTCAAGAAAGATAGTATTGTAAAATCTTCAGCTGAGCTAGAAATTTGCAGCAAGGTTAATGATTATTTTGCTCAAAAAGTAAGAATAATTCCGTTGAACTATTTGAAATGGCAAGTTGAATTTTTTTCATCTCTACTATTTGTTTGTTAAATGCTCGCTCTCGTCTCTGCATTGGCCATACTCGTCTTACTCATGGATATCTCGTGGAGAGGTGCCCTGCTCCTCTCTGTGAGAATTGTCAGGTTCCATTATCGGTCAGCCACATTCTGTTACTGCCCACTTTATCAATGAGCACGCAGAATTTACCTCCGTCGTCTTTGCTCCGCTGCTCTCTTTACCTTCCCTTCTCGCTGATGGACCCACCTTTCATCTGGACTCTCTCATTGACTTTTTGACAACAACTGACTTACTTCACAAACTCTGATGATAACTTCAACCCTTTCTACCTCACTCTTGCTACTCTCTACCCTGCACTATCCCCTGCCCCGCTGTTTTCTGTAACCTACTGATCGCCCCTCCCCCCTTCTGCCGCCCAATACCCTCGCTTCCTTTCCTACCCTGCAGCGCTGTATAGCCCTTGTGGCTTAGCGCTTCTTTTTGATTATAATAATGTTTGTTAAATGTATCCCCTTGAGAGAGATACATAGATGCCAGTGAGGGGAAGACTCTTGATCTAGGGAAGTGGCCTATCATTCCCTTCCTAGAATAGAACCTGAATGCCTCCCAGATGCTGTATGACCCCTTACTTTTCACTTTAATCACAGCTATCACTGTGACCATTTGATTTTCACTTTAATCAATGTATCACTCAAAATAAATATTAATACAGTGGTCCCTCGTTTTTCGTAATTAATCCATTCCTGGAAGTGTGACTATTATTGAAATTTACGATATTCGAATCAATTTTCCCCATAAGAAATAATGTAAATACAATTAATCTGTTCCTGACACCCAGAGGTATTAAAACAAAAAAATGTTTACATGAAATACAGATGTAGTACATGAACAATACAATGGCACATGATGAATGAAACATTAACAGCATAACACTTACCTTTATAGGTATTCTTCTTAGTGTATGGAAGACTGGAGGAGGAGAGAGATTGCATTAGTTACTCTTTGGAAGGGTATTCCCCTTCCATCAACACTTCAGGTACCAAGTGCTTTTCTGGGGTTACTTTTCTGGGGTAGTAGGTTGGTAGACAGCAACCACCCAGGGAAGTACTACCGTCCTGCCAGATGACTGTGAAACAAAAACCTGTAACTGTTTTGCATGATGGTAGGATTGCTGGTTTCTTTTTCTGTCTCATAAACACGCTAAGATAACAGGGATATCTTGCTACTCCTACTTACACTTTGGTCACACTTCACAGACACGCACATGCATATATATATATACATACATCTAGGTTTTTCTCCTTTTTCTAAATAGCTCTTGTTCTTTTTTATTTCTTCTATTGTCCATGGGGAAGTGGAAAAGAATCTTTCCTCCGTAAGCCATGCGTGTCGTATGAGGCGACTAAAATGCCGGGAGCAATGGGCTAGTAACCCCTTCTCCTGTATACAATTACTAAAAAAGAGAAGAAGAAAAACTTTATAAAACTGGGTTGCTTAAATGTGCGTGGATGTAGTGCGGATGACAAGAAACAGATGATTGCTGATGTTATGAATGAAAAGAAGTTGGATGTCCTGGCCCTAAGCGAAACAAAGCTGAAGGGGGTAGGAGAGTTTCAGTGGGGGGAAATAAATGGGATTAAATCTGGAGTATCTGAGAGAGTTAGAGCAAAGGAAGGGGTAGCAGTAATGTTAAATGATCAGTTATGGAAGGAGAAAAGAGAATATGAATGTGTAAATTCAAGAATTATGTGGATTAAAGTAAAGGTTGGATGCGAGAAGTGGGTCATAATAAGCGTGTATGCACCTGGAGAAGAGAGGAATGCAGAGGAGAGAGAGAGATTTTGGGAGATGTTAAGTGAATGTATAGGAGCCTTTGAACCAAGTGAGAGAGTAATTGTGGTAGGGGACTTGAATGCTAAAGTAGGAGAAACTTTTAGAGAGGGTGTGGTAGGTAAGTTTGGGGTGCCAGGTGTAAATGATAATGGGAGCCCTTTGATTGAACTTTGTATAGAAAGGGGTTTAGTTATAGGTAATACATATTTTAAGAAAAAGAGGATAAATAAGTATACACGATATGATGTAGGGCGAAATGACAGTAGTTTGTTGGATTATGTATTGGTAGATAAAAGACTGTTGAGTAGACTTCAGGATGTACATGTTTATAGAGGGGCCACAGATATATCAGATCACTTTCTAGTTGTAGCTACACTGAGAGTAAAAGGTAGATGGGATACAAGGAGAATAGAAGCATCAGGGAAGAGAGAGGTGAAGGTTTATAAACTAAAAGAGGAGGCAGTTAGGGTAAGATATAAACAGCTATTGGAGGATAGATGGGCTAATGAGAGCATAGGCAATGGGGTCGAAGAGGTATGGGGTAGGTTTAAAAATGTAGTGTTAGAGTGTTCAGCAGAAGTTTGTGGTTACAGGAAAGTGGGTGCAGGAGGGAAGAGGAGCGATTGGTGGAATGATGATGTAAAGAGAGTAGTAAGGGAGAAAAAGTTAGCATATGAGAAGTTTTTACAAAGTAGAAGTGATGCAAGGAGGGAAGAGTATATGGAGAAAAAGAGAGAAGTTAAGAGAGTGGTGAAGCAATGTAAAAAGAGAGCAAATGAGAGAGTGGGTGAGATGTTATCAACAAATTTTGTTGAAAATAAGAAAAAGTTTTGGAGTGAGATTAACAAGTTAAGAAAGCCTAGAGAACAAATGGATTTGTCAGTTAAAAATAGGAGAGGAGAGTTATTAAATGGAGAGTTAGAGGTATTGGGAAGATGGAAGGAATATTTTGAGGAATTGTTAAATGTTGATGAAGATAGGGAAGCTGTGATTTCGTGTATAGGGCAAGGAGGAATAACATCTTGTAGGAGTGAGGAAGAGCCAGTTGTGAGTGTGGGGGAAGTTCGTGAGGCAGTAGGTAAAATGAAAGGGGGTAAGGCAGCCGGGATTGATGGGATAAAGATAGAAATGTTAAAAGCAGGTGGGGATATAGTTTTGGAGTGGTTGGTGCAATTATTTAATAAATGTATGGAAGAAGGTAAGGTACCTAGGGATTGGCAGAGAGCATGCATAGTTCCTTTGTATAAAGGCAAAGGGGATAAAAGAGAGTGCAAAAATTATAGGGGGATAAGTCTGTTGAGTGTACCTGGTAAAGTGTATGGTAGAGTTATAATTGAAAGAATTAAGAGTAAGACGGAGAATAGGATAGCAGATGAACAAGGAGGCTTTAGGAAAGGTAGGGGGTGTGTGGACCAGGTGTTTACAGTGAAACATATAAGTGAACAGTATTTAGATAAGGCTAAAGAGGTCTTTGTGGCATTTATGGATTTGGAAAAGGCGTATGACAGGGTGGATAGGGGGGCAATGTGGCAGATGTTGCAAGTGTATGGTGTAGGAGGTAGGTTACTGAAAGCAGTGAAGAGTTTTTACGAGGATAGTGAGGCTCAAGTTAGAGTATGTAGGAAAGAGGGAAATTTTTTCCCAGTAAAAGTAGGCCTTAGACAAGGATGTGTGATGTCACCGTGGTTGTTTAATATATTTATAGATGGGGTTGTAAGAGAAGTAAATGCGAGGGTCTTGGCAAGAGGCGTGGAGTTAAAAGATAAAGAATCACACACAAAGTGGGAGTTGTCACAGCTGCTCTTTGCTGATGACACTGTGCTCTTGGGAGATTCTGAAGAGAAGTTGCAGAGATTGGTGGATGAATTTGGTAGGGTGTGCAAAAGAAGAAAATTAAAGGTGAATACAGGAAAGAGTAAGGTTATGAGGATAACAAAAAGATTAGGTGATGAAAGATTGAATATCAGATTGGAGGGAGAGAGTATGGAGGAGGTGAACGTATTCAGATATTTGGGAGTGGACGTGTCAGCAGATGGGTCTATGAAAGATGAGGTGAATCATAGAATTGATGAGGGAAAAAGAGTGAGTGGTGCACTTAGGAGTCTGTGGAGACAAAGAACTTTGTCCTTGGAGGCAAAGAGGGGAATGTATGAGAGTATAGTTTTACCAACGCTCTTATATGGGTGTGAAGCGTGGGTGATGAATGTTGCAGCGAGGAGAAGGCTGGAGGCAGTGGAGATGTCATGTCTGAGGGCAATGTGTGGTGTGAATATAATGCAGAGAATTCGTAGTTTGGAAGTTAGGAGGAGGTGCGGGATTACCAAAACTGTTGTCCAGAGGGCTGAGGAAGGGTTGTTGAGGTGGTTCGGACATGTAGAGAGAATGGAGCGAAACAGAATGACTTCAAGAGTGTATCAGTCTGTAGTGGAAGGAAGGCGGGGTAGGGGTCGGCCTAGGAAGGGTTGGAGGGAGGGGGTAAAGGAGGTTTTGTGTGCGAGGGGCTTGGACTTCCAGCAGGCATGCGTGAGCGTGTTTGATAGGAGTGAATGGAGACAAATGGTTTTTAATACTTGACGTGCTGTTGGAGTGTGAGCAAAGTAACATTTATGAAGGGATTCAGGGAAACCGGCAGGCCGGACTTGAGTCCTGGAGATGGGAAGTACAGTGCCTGCACTCTGAAGGAGGGGTGTTAATGTTGCAGTTTAAAAACTGTAGTGTAAAGCACCCTTCTGGCAAGACAGTGATGGAGTGAATGATGGTGAAAGTTTTTCTTTTTCGGGCCACCCTGCCTTGGTGGGAATCGGCCGGTGTGATAATAAAAAAAAAAATAACTTCTCTTCTGTTTCTTAATGCCACTAGAACCACCTTGAGTCACTGGAGTCCTGTCTCGCAAAAAAAACTGTCCAGAGAGCTCTGTTTCTGGCGTCTCTTTAACACTTCCCTAAAATGTGCCAAGACTTCGTCACTGTACATGTTGCCAACATGGCTTACAACAGCCTTGTCAGGGTGATGTTTCTCCATAAATCTTTCCATCTTACCCCACATTTCAAAAATCTCCTTAATTTCTGAAGAAGGCAACTTCTTCCATCTCTCTTCCTCCTCCTCTGCATTATTATAATCAAACAGAAGCGCTAAGCCACAAGGGCTATACAGCACTGCAGGGTAGGGAAGGAAGCGAGGGTATTGGATGGCAGAAGGGAGGAGGGATGATCAGTAGGTTACAGAAAACAGCGGGGCAGGGGATAGTACCCGGTGGTAGAGGGTAGCAAGAGATAGAAGTAGAAAGGGCTGAAGGTATCAGAATGAAGTGTGAAGTCAGTCAGTTGTTGTCAAAAAGTCAATGAGAGAGTCTGGATGAAAGGTGGGTCCATCAGCGAGAAGGGAAGGTAAAGAAAGAGCAGCGGAGCGAAGACGACGACGGAGGCAAATTCTGCGTGCTCGCTGATAAAGTGGGCAGTCCAACAGAATGTGGCTGACTGATAATGGAGCTTGGCAATTCTCACAGGGAGGAGCAGGGCGCCTCTCCATGAGATATCCATGAGTAAGACGAGTATGGCCAATGCGAAGACGGGAGAGAGTAGTCGTCCTCTGCAGCAAGATTCTGAGCTGCGATCTCTTCCTGTTCCTGCTGAAGCTCTTGCAGCTCCTCAGTGGTGAGCTCTTTGTTGTGGTTTTCCACCAACTCTTCCACATCCTCCAAACTCACATCCAACCCCATGGAACTCCCCAATGCCACATTAGATTTAACAACTGACATAGGCTCATCAGGGTCAGCCCCAAACCCTTCAAAATCCCTCTTGTGGACACAATCTGGCCACAATTTTCTCCAAGCAGAGTTCAAAGTCCTGGTAGTCACTCCCTCCCAAGCCTTACCTATAAGGCTTATGCAATGGAGGATACTGAAGTGTTCTTTCCAAAAATCTCTTAGGGTCAAGTGAGTGTCTGAGGTCACATTAAAGCACCTTTGAAACATTGCTTTGGTGTAGAGTTTTTTTAAGTTTGAAATAACCTGCTGGTCCATGGGCTGGAGGAGAGGAGTGGTATTCGGGAGCAAGAACTTTACTGTGATGAACCCAAACTCCTCCAAAATTAGGTCATCCAAGTTTGGAGGATGAGCAGGTGCATTGTCCGTTACTAGGAGGCACTTGAGATCCAATTTCTTTTCCAGGAGGTAATTCTTCACACTAGGGCCAAACACTTCATTGAACCACTCTACAAAAATTTCCCTCGTGACCCATGCCTTACTATTAGATTTCCAAAACACACACAATTTACTCTTCATAACATTGTTTTTCCTGAACACTCTGGGATTTTCAGAATGGTACACTAGTAACGGCTTCACTCTGAAATCCCCACTAGCATTAGCACAGAACATTAGCGTCAGCCTGTCTTTCATAGGCTTGTGTCCTGGCAGTCCCTTTTCCTCCTGAGTAATGTAGGTCCTCTTTGGCATTTTCTTCCAAAAGAGGCCTGTTTCATCACAATTGAACACTTGTTCAGGTTTCAGTCCTTCAGCCTCTATGTACTCCTTGAATTCATTTACGAATTTTGTAGCTGCAATTTTGTCTGAACCGGCAGCCTCACCATGCCTTACCACACTGTGTATGCCACTACAGTTCTTAAATCTCTCAAACCAACCTTTGCTGGCCTTAAATTCACAAATGTCAGTACTCATTGCAGGCAATTTCTTTACCAGATCGTCGTGCAACTGCCTAGCCTTTTTACAAATAATTGACGTCATAAGACTATCTCCTGCTAATTGTTTCTCGTTTATCCACACCAATAATATCTCAACATCTTCGAGTACTGGTGATCTCATTTTTGTCAGCATATTTACCCCCTTTGCAACAACAGCTTCCTTGATTTCCTTTTTCTTGGCCACGATGGAAGCTATGGTTGTATGGGGTTTGTTATACATCCTGGCCAGTTCGGCCACACGTACGTCACTTTCATATTGTTCAATGATGTTTTTCTTAAATTCAATCGTATTTCTCACCTTCTTTACCAAAGGATTGGCACTAGGAGCTTTCTTTGGAGCCATGGTAGCTTATTTAGTAGTTGCAAGCACTAAAATGAATGGAATATTATGAAATGTTTCGTATGAGCAAGTGAGGGGACCGTCGCTCACTGGTAAACAATGGCACACTGGCTGGGAACGGCTCAGAGCTGTGCGTACTCGTCCCAGACGAATGACTATTCGCGAGTCAAACTACGATTAGTGAGCCAATGTTTTGACGAAAATAATGTTATGGTTTTCGAAAATTACGATTATCGAGGGACCACTGTACTGCATTTATACTTCACCTTTATCAAAAAAGAAAAAAAGCTTACCAGTGTCCTATGCTTACCCTAACAATTATTTCACAACACCTCACTGGACATTAGATTTAGGAACTATTAAGACTTAGGAATTATTTATAATTGAGCAATTTAATTCCTAATTTTGTCCAGTAGACAGAAAAATCCATTAATCATGTTGGTGTAAAAGATTTTAATAGTCCGGAGTTTCACTTTTACAACGTATTTAGCTCATTTAAATTGTCGATGCTTTTATTGTAAGAGCAACCTTAAAAATATATTAAATTATCAATTTTTTCTGATTGGTATCTTTCCCACACTTAACCCCTTCAGGGTCCAAGGCCCAAATCTGAAGTGGTGCCCCAGTGTCCAAGAATTTAAAAAAAAAAAGTTTATTTTTTCTTATGAAATGGTAGAGAATCTTTTTGTGAAGGTAATAAAACAAAAAGTACGAAATTTGATGGAAAATTGACGAAATTATGCTCTCGCGAATTTTGATGTGTCAGCGATATTTACGAATCGGCGATTTTGCTGACTCTGACTCCCATTTTAGGCCAATTACATTATTCCAGTCAACCAAATTCTTAGCTATTTCACTAGTATTACTTCTATTCTATCGATTGAGCACAAGAAATCGCCAAGTCAACTGTTTCAACTACAAATTAAAGTGATCGGAAATTGTTAATTTGGCCAATTTAACACAGTTCAAAATATTCCAATTTCAAAATAGGGTCCAGAATAAACAATGTAGGTATTCCTGGAACTAAACTAACATTTCCTCTGTTCATTAGTTACATTTTGAGGCTTTACAAATAAATTCCATTTTGATTTTTTATTCACATAATGAATTTTTATTCACACCAAAAAATAGAAGATTTACTGTTATGCAATACTGTAATAATTGTATAAATATCATCACCATATTTGTGAATGCATATTAGACCCACCAACTGGCGTGTATTAGACGTGTGAGGTCGTTTGTTTACTCTTGAATATCGTCAAAAATTTAACATTTCTGCTACTTTGAGCTCAGTTTCAAGCCATTTCCAGTGCTAAAACCAATCAAAATCATCTCTATTTCTGTAATATGTCTTCCATTCTATCAAATGAGACCAAGAAATTGCAAATACAACTATAAAAAACATTCGAAAAAAAACTGCAAAGTCGCTGTTTTAATCGAAAAATCATGATTTTAGTTTTTTTTCTCTCATTATACACAGTGTGCTGCAGGATCTGTTTTATGTGGTGCACACATACCACATAGATGTATTCTCTCCTATCTAGGCCCAAATGTACCACTCACAGTTTATCAGAGTGAGCTGAGCTCATGACGTAGATCTACGGTTTGGACCCTGAACGTAAAGCCGTAGATCTACGGGACAGACCCTGAAAGGGTTAATAATTGATATTAACTGCTATTTGCTGTGTTTATTAACCGGATTAAAATGATGTACGTATTAGATGTGCTTTTTGCAACCCATCGAACTTAAAAATGGCCTGACTTAATTTTGTATTTGCAATTGTAGAGGCAGCTGTAATTATTATGCACTGTCCATTGTCTTTCCAAGATAGGGTGATAAAAAAAAAATGCATTTATCATTCATCCAATAGATTACTTGGCAGAAGTGTGTGGACTTCACAATTCAAATAACCCTCTGAACTGCCAAATCCCCACTCCTCCAGAGTTCAGGCAGTGTTCTTCCCATTTCCAGGACTCCTGTCCAGCTAACCAGTTTCCCTTGAATCCATTAATAAACATTACCTTAATCACACTCCAACAGCACATCAAGCCATAGAAACCACTCGTCTCCACTTGGATCTAATACGTGCAAGCCCTTAATACCCTCCTTCAATCCCCATCTTGACATAACCTCTAACCTTTTTCTTCTTCCTCTCCAGATTAACATACCCAATTGGTTATCCTTTACCACTTTATCCCCTCTAAATGCCCAAATCGCCAATATATTTGTGTGAATATACCATACGTGTATAGATAAGATAGGTAATAAATGGATAGATACTGTGCTATTAATTGAATACTGTGGGTTTGTGGCAGTGGATGTATGTGAGAGTAGTATGTATACTTTTCATGGGCTATTGTGATAATACGAGACAGGGAAAAGGGCAGCAGAGGTGGGTATATGATGCCATAACCCTTGTCAGTTTAGCACTTTCTTTGATTATAATAATAATGATTCCATAGATTGGTACATGGTGGTGGGATATGGATACATGGCAGCGAGTGCAAATAGATGTAGACTTTTGTGTGGTCTTTCTGTGGAACAGCAATAACTTATACATGTACATAGAAATGTAGGTAAAGAAACATGTAGGAATAGATGTTAATAAACAGTTAAGATTAAGATGTTTATTTTGACAAATTACATGGTTGTACAGAGGAATATAATAGTTGGGTGTACATGCCAAAAGTCTCTTTGTATGCAGAGCATTTTCGGTAAACTTAAAGATTAACTTAAGATTAGGAAGGCAATAATACATACATCATATGGTCATTAGATGAGTTAGAGCGAGTACAGGAGAATTGAATATTCCATCAGGTAATACTACATGGTTTTGATAAGTCTAGTAGAGACTTATTGCACTATTGAATTAGTTAATAAAGATTACAGTATGACAATGTAACAATTTAAAACTATTTACAATATGATGTATTACAGTTTAGTACTATTTAAAACAATGAAATTTGGTGTTACAATGGAACAATTTACATTGTGATGTACTGTATTACAATCTAGTACTATTTAAAACAATGAAAAACAGACATCCTAATTTCAAAGTAGTAAGTGGTTGAGCATTCATCAGCACAATATGAGTAGTTTGAGAAACTGGTAGTGATTAGGTACAGTTTGTCTGGTTATAGAGGGATGTGGGTTTAGTGCTTAGTTTTGATTGTTGTAATAATAATAATAATAAAGGGAAGTATGTGTAGTGTGATATAGATGGCGATTTTTGTAGCGCTGTTCAAAGGTATGTATTAGGAGCTTGATACTTAGAATTATTCATTTTTCAAAATCAGTATCTTGTTAAAAGATTGTGGCAGTGTTATGCAGTGGTACAACTTTAATTAATGAAGGATTCCAAGTGTCCAAATCTTCCCTCTCTCCTCCATCTCTACTTTATGTACTAACCAAATTTTCAAATGTAATTTATCAGTCTTCTTGGGTTTTTCTCCACCGTATACAAACTTGTAATTTTTGTCTACTATTTATATTTATTGGGCTACATACAAGGAAATTAAAATTTATAAACAAGGCATTATATATACATTATATGTACATTCATTGACAGTCGTTAATTACGACTTGAACTGAGTTCAAGGCAGTATATAATTATTGTATTTTCTTTTTCATAGACAGGAGACGGTACACATGTAAGATGGAATCAACTGCTAGAACAGATTATCTTGACAACACTTGCAGAAGGGAATGTGCATTGTATTATGTTTTACAAAGCAGTAATCCCGCGTGTCATTCAACCTAAGATGTAGAAGATCAAGCCTATCTACCAGTCACAACCTGGTTGCTGACCCAAGAGCATGTGGAGATGACTGCTTGTATACAACAATCATATTGGTGATATATTAAAGGTTACCTTGTCCATTAAATATTATAGGTACTGTATATACCCATGTTGTATGGAGATTTACAGGCAATGCTGCATTGAAATATACATATTTTATAATGGTAGGAGAAATGGCACATCCTGCTACAAGTCTAGCATGAACAGGAGAAAGAAATGAACATTATGGAATTGTGAAATGGGAATTTCTCTTCCAACTGTTGTTAGAATATTAGAATTGAAATATTAAATGCATTAAACAGGTTTACAAGGAAATTTTGAGAATTCAATTTTATTTGAGCAAATAAAATAGAATGAATTTTTGGAGTACTGTAATATAGTACATTAGGATCTGTCAGTGTAGCTGTTGAATGGCAAGAAAAAAAATGAAGATCTTGGGCTTTTCTGTAATTTTTTTTTAACACATTGGTCATCTCTCACCGAGGCAGGGCAGCTTCTCTGTATATAGTAGTTTAATATAGTCTTTCATTGAATAATCTCATGGTTATAACATTGGAAGATTCTTATTTTAGCAAGCTGAATAGCAATACCCAGTTTTGTTTTTCTCATTACTCAATAGAATAAATTGCAGAATTATTAGTGAGGACATAAAAACTAGTGTGAGTGACTTAGTCACATCGCCCCTTTTACTGAAAGCATGGTGTGCTGCAGCAAAATTGTGTGTCTGTCTGTCTGTTAACAAAATTTGTCCAACATTAATTATCAAAGCTGATTATTGAGGTGTATACCGTGGTTATTGATGTGTCTTTGATGACAGTTAGTTACTGCCAAAATTAAAATGGTGTATCTCTCAAAAGTTCATTGCCTTGTATCTCTCTTTACAGTTTTTAGCAGGGCATAGAAGTTTATCCACATCTCCATATGTAGATCTATTTGTATATACAGTATGGATGGGCAGAGGCAACCATGTCCTATGGATTGATATATAAATATATATTCTCAGTCCCCCTCCCCCCTACACATAAACATTCAGACTCACACACACTCACATTTTCTTAAGAGTTTGATATAGGTTTGTGTTTCCTGACTCAAAAGAATTCGAAGGACTTGTTACGTACGTGTTAATGGCTCTGATGATGCCTGCTTCCCATCCCTGCTGACCAGTCCTGGGGGTCACTGTCCCCTCTGACCTGCTCCTAGACTAGTTTTATAAAGAAAAATATAGAGGGCAAAATACTGTGTATGCATAGCTATTGTAAATTGATATTTGTAACAATGCTTGCACACTTATTATAACTTAAATTCTATACATTTGAATATAATACAGTGTGTGAATGTAGAATACATTAGGATTTGTATAATCACTAAAAAAATACTTTTTATTTCATACATTGTATTTTTTTTTATTAACACATTTGCCGTTTCCCACCAAGATAGGGTGGCCCAAAAAAGAAAAAAACTTTCACCATCATTCGCTCCATCACTGTCTTGCCTGAGGCGCGCTTACATTACAGTTACAAAACTGCAATATTACAATATTACACTGTGTATTGTAATATAGACAATACACATTGTAATATTGGTGTATCATTGCTAAGGAATGCTTGAAGTGTAAAATACACACATTTATATACTGTACTATGTAAATGTTGTTAGTCTGATAATTTATATACTGTGTATATGTCTTTTTATATTCTGTAATGCCATTAGTTTTGTTTAATTAAAATTCTGAGATTCATATTGTCTTTAAGGGTCTTGTTACTAATATGAAGGTCACAAAATAAGTAAATATTGGTTAATGTTCAGGTGAACTTAAACTGAAAATTGTGAACCCTAAACCATAATTAGAATTTACATTTTTTTGAAATTTTAAAGTGCAGTACACTTGAATCTCAAAATTCATGGAAGTTCGTTTCTTGGCAGTCCCCTAAGGATTCAGAATCTGCAGATACTGATAATTTCTGCCCATGTAATAAGTTTTGCTTCAGATTTAGGCTTTTGTTTGTCTGTCTTTTTTTTTTTTTTTTTTTTTTTTTTTTTTTTAGTTATAGAAATGTCTTTAATAAAGTACTATTTTAAAACTTTTTTTCAAATCTGAGTAGATGCAGTCTACCCAGCCATATATCCTTTGATTTCTGTGACTATCATAATAGTTTAATAGATTTGATACAGTGTAGGAACTTGCTGATCAATTACTGAATTCACTATTAGCACTTTGTGCTCCAGGTGTTTTGTTTTTTTCAATGGCTTCTGGTATTTTAACAATGCTTGTTCATAAGTCAGGCCTATAGTTCAATGGGCTTTCTTTTGGAATATAAAATTGACATGCCTTGTACATAGTAATATCCAGATAACAGTTTTGAGTTTGTATCAACCAAATCTTTGTGATGTATATATTGTCATGTATCTTCATTTTAGGATCCTAATGTTTTGTGAAGTTGCATCCCAAATGAGACTCCTAGACTTTCAGAACCCTCTGAGACTATTCTTAAGTTTGTGCAATTCCATCTTTCCTTTAGTTTAGGTGCTAATTCTGTGATATGAAATCCAGTCTGAACTTCACTGGGGAGGAGAGGAGGAATATGCCTCGCATTTAATTTAGAGTTGTATAGTAAATTCACTAACACTAGCAGAGCATAATCCTTGAAAAGCCACAATGTTTTTTTGCATGCGTTCACCAGATTATTTGAGAAGTTGACTTTAAAATGATTTGGTTTGTATGTTTGAAAGTCTTGGTATTTTTCTCTCCATGGTTCATTTAAGGAAGTTAGTGATGCAAGTCCCAAGTTTAAAGTACAGAGAGATTTTCATATTTGCACTGTTAGAAAGGTGGAGAAAATGCACAGGAATGTACTTCAGGATATGGAAAGTTGATAATCATATTGCTAAGATTGTGTGGCTTGTGTAAAAAAAAAAATTAAAAAGTTTTACTATACAAATTATATAATTGTAAAGAATGTATTTTAGACTGTGTTGCTTGTAGCTAAAATTTTTTTAGATGGTCATGTGATCATCCTCTCAAACTCAGTGGTATTTGTTGTGTACAAACTGGCTTCACCGTCATTTGAAATTGCAGGTCACAAGCTCATTATTTCATACACGTGAACCCCCTGCCCCTTCCCCTCAACACATAAAGGTCACACTAAAGTTTTGTATATAAATTTTATTTGAAGTTTCTGGATATTTAAGAAAGCTTACATGTTGTGGGACAAAGTGTGGGGAGTGTAAGCCGTATTTGAGAAATGTTTTGTTCAGTGACCGTTAAAAAATTCCACATAACTGGAGGACATGAGAGGCAGAGAGCAGGAGACCACAGTCCATATTGAGGCTATCTACCAGGAGAAATAACTGTAGCTGAGCTATCTCTAATTCTGTCTAGATGGAGGAAATTAGGATAGTATAGCAGAAGGCTTTCTCCCTGCTCTCTAGTATGTGTTTAAGTTCGCGTATGTTGATGACTGACTAATGGTATGCAAGGTGAAAAGAATAAGTGGCTCAGAGGCTACATGGTACTCACCCACCCTAAATGCAGTGGGTGCTTTCTGTCACTAGTGCAATATTTGTAGTGTGTGTGTGTGTGTGTGTGTGTGTGTGTGTGTGTGTGTGTGTGTGTGTGTGTGTGTATACAGTGGTATCTCGAGTTACCAACTTAATTTGTTCTAGAAGGCTGTTAGAGTGCTGTTACCGAACAAATTTGTTCCCACAAGGAATAATGTAAATTAGATTAGTCAGTTTCAGACCCTCCAAAAATACACTTACTGAAGCATTTACATAAATACAGTTACATAAGGGACCCTGCCTGTAAATGTACATGCTAGTACCATTTACAGGCAAGGTCCCTTGTCAATAAATGGTACTAACATACAGTGGACCCCCGCATAGCGAACGCCTTGCATAGCGAACAATCCGCATAGCGAACGCTTTGTTCGCCAAAATTTTGCCCCGCATAGTGGACAAAAACCCGCTCAGCGACCTTCGTCCGAGACGCGTCCATTGTTTACCAGCCAGCCTCCGCGGTAACATTCAAGCATACACTCGGAATATTTCGTATTATTACAGTGTTTTCGGTGCTGTTTCTGGAAAATAAGTGACCATGGGCCCCAAGAAAGCTTCTAGTGCCAACCCTGTGGTAAAAAGGGTGAGAATTAGTATGGAAATTAAGAAAGATTTTGAAGGGTTTGGGGCTAACCCTGAGAAGCCTATGCCAGTTGTGGAATCCATTGTGCCTACTTCAAAAATTAAGGAAATGTGTGCACAGTGGGTTGAACTGCAAACCTTTATGGATGAAAATCACCCTGACACAGCTGTTGCAAGCCGTGCTGGTGACTATTTCAATGACAATGTTATGGCCCATTTTAGACAAATCGTAAAGGAACGGGAGGTACAGAGCTCTATGGACAGATTTGTTGTGCGACAGAGGTCCAGTGACTCTGAAGCTGGTCCTAGTGGCATTAAAAGAAGAAGGGAAGTAACCCCGGAAAAGGACTTGCTACCTCAAGTCCTAATGGAAGGGGATTCCCCTTCTAAACACTAACACTCTCTCTCCCCTCCTCCCATCCCATCAATCATCACCAGATCTTCAATAAAAGTAAGTGTCATGTAATTGTGCATGCCTTTTTCAGTTTGTGTGTACTAAAATTAACATTTTTTTTGTGGTAAAAAAAAAATTTTTTCATACTTTTGGGTGTCTTGCACGGATTAATTTTTTTATTTTATTTTTTATTATCACACCGGCCGATTCCCACCAAGGCAGGGTGGCCCGAAAAAGAAAAACTTTCACCATCATTCACTCCATCACTGTCTTGCCAGAAGGGTGCTTTACACTACAGTTTTTAAACTGCAACATTAACACCCCTCCTTAATTTTATTTCCATTATTTCTTATGGGGAAAATTAATTCGCATAGCGAACATTTCGCATAACGACCAGCCCTCTTGCACGGATTAAGTTCGCTATGCGGGGGTCCACTGTATATGTATATATATACAGTGGTACCTCGGGATATGAAAAGCTCAAAACTTGAAGAATTATGTAAGTGTATTTATGTAAATGCTTCTGTAAGTGTATTTTTGGGGGATCTGAAACTGACTAATCTAATTTATATTATTCCTTATGGGAACAAATTTGTTCGGTAACAGCACTTTAACAGCCTTCTAGAACAAATTAAGTTCGTAACTCGAGGTACCACTGTATACACACACACACACACACACACACACACACACACACACACACACACACACACACACACACACACACACACACACACACACACACACCACACACACACACACACACACACACACACACACACACACACACACACACACACACACACACACACACACACACACACACACACACACACACACACACACACACACACACACATGCACTCACACTCTCTCACACTCACACATGCACTCACACTCTCTCACACTCACACACACTCACACACACACTCTCACTCTCACTCTCACTCTCACACACACTCACACTCTCTCTCACTCTCTCACTCTCTCACTCTCTCACTCTCTCACTCTCACACACACACACACACACACACACACACACACACACACACTCTCTCTCTCTCTCTCACACTCTCTCACACTCTCACTCACTTCACAAATATTGCTCCATTGACATTTCAACTGGGCAACAATGCACTGGACGTCCTGGTCAAACTGCAACCTGTCGCAGAAGCCAGATGAGAAGACGGGGGCCTCTGATAATTGCTTCTGTGAAAGAGGAAGTGTTGATAAAGAAAAAAATGGCAATGAAGTTAAACTACACTTTACCCTTGACTGTGACAGAGGGGCTCATGATGCTTTCTAAGAGTGATATTTTTTTTACCTTGTTGTTGGTTCAAATACGTACAGTGATGCCTTGTATAAAATTACTCAATGGTGTATTCTATCAAAGTAGCCAACCACTATAAAGAAAAACTATGCCAACCCTGTGACGCATCCAATTAGACAGCCCTGTATCCAATAGAATCTGTCCCCATATACAGTGGAACCTCAGTACTCAAATGTAATTCATTCCAAAAGGCCGATCCGTTCGAGTATCAAATAAATTCTTTGCAACCAATTTTCTTTTTGGTTGGTTATCACTAATCTTCATAGGCTCCATGGTGACTTATTTATACAAATAATATAAAAACCACAAAATGCTAAGAAACACGAAATAATTTACAGTGAAATTCTGGTACGTCGTGCTTGTTTGGTCAAGTGCCGAGCTTTGTTTGAGTAGGGAGCTGTTCGCGTACTGAGGTTCCACTGTATATAGTTCAAATAACTGAGCTCTCACTGTACATTACTTTGAAAGCAGATTACCAGATGACAGATGGATGTTGCATTTATTTACTTCAACAATATGCAACAACAAAATTGTGATAAATCATTTATAGAAAGCAAATTGTGTAACTTGGACATCTTGATTTATAATGGACTGTCAAAGATAGAAGCTGAATTGAAAGGTGACAGGAGGATGAGTCTCTTCTCAGATAGGGGACAGCAGATTTGTTAGACATTGCTTTGTAGTCCATATCTATAACTTTCATGGGTGACCAGATCTATTCAGCGGCATCTCCTGCTACTCTCTCTAGCCTTAACCCCATTCATCACCAAGGATTACGTTTACGCCTTGGTGCTTTTCGCTCTTTCCCTGTCGAGAGCCTCTATGCAGAAGCGAACGTTCCATCCTTATCCGATCGCCGTGATGCCCATTGCCTTCGCTACTATGTACGCTCTCATGATCTCCGCAATCCTTCCATTTATAGAATGGTCACTGATTTTAGTAGACATTCTTTATTTGTTCGCCGCCCCTGTTTACTCCGTCCCTTCTCTCTTCGCCTTCATTCGCTCTTGTCTTCTCTTCAATTACCACCTTTCTATGTACATGTAGCATCTCACTTTTCCCTACCCCCCTGGGAAGTTCCAGCTGTTCGAGTCTGTTCTTTCTCTCTCCCTTGCTCGAAAGCCCAACTGTCTACAGTCGCTTCCCGCTCTCATTTTCTTGACCACTTTCACTCTCATTCTCATGCCATTGCTGTGTACACAGATGGCTCTAAGTCTTCTTACGGCGTAGGATTCGCAGCAGTGTTTCCGGACAGTGTCGTACAAGGGCATTTACTATCTTCGGCTAGTATTTTTACTGCTGAATTGTATGCCATCCTTACAGCACTTATCCATATTGCATCTATGCCTGTGTCATCATTTGTGGTTGTCTCAGACTCCCTTAGTGCTTTACAGGCTATACAGAAATTTGATACACCTCACCCCTTAGTCCTCCGTATCCAACTTTGGCTACGCCGCATCTTTACCAAGCATAAAGATATTGTTTTTTGTTGGGTCCCTGGTCATGTTGACATACAGGGCAATGAACAGGCAGACACTGCTGCGCGGTCAGCAGTACATGACCTACCAGTTTCATGTAGAGGTATTCCATTTACGGACTATTTTGCTGCAATATCTTCCCAACTTCACACCCGTTGGCAACAACGTTGGTCTACTATGCTCGGCAACAAACTTCAATCTATTAAACCGAGTATAGGTTACTGGCCGTCTTCTTATCACCAGTGTCAAGGTTGGGAGACTACTCTCTCCCGTCTTCGCATTGGCCATACTCGTCTTACTCATGGATATCTTATGGAGAGGCGCCCTGCTCCTCTCTGTGAGAATTGCCAATTTCCATTATCAGTCAGCCACATTCTGTTGGACTGCCCACTTTATCAACGAGCACGCAGAATTTACCTCCGTCGTCATCTTCGCTCTGCTGCTCTCTCTTTACTTTCCCTTCTCGCTGATGGACCCACCTTTCATCCAGACTCTCTCATTGACTTTTTGACAACAACTGACTTACTTCACAAATTCTGATACCTTCAGCCCTTTCTACTTCAATCTCTTGCTACCCCTACCCCCGTACTATCCCCTGCCCCGCTGTTTTCTGTAACCTACTGATCATCCCTCCTCCCTTCTGCCATCCAATACCCTCGCTTCCTTCCCTACCCTGCAGCGCTGTATAGCTCTTGTGGCTTAGCGCTTTTTTTTTATTATAATAATAATACCCACCTTCACACCCGTTGGCAACAATGTTGGTCTGCTATGCTCGGTAACAAACTTCAATCTATTAAACCGAGTATAGGTTACTGGCCGTCTTCTTGTCACCAGTGTCGAGGTTGGGAGACCCCTCTCTCCCATCTTCACATTGGCCATACTCGTCTTACTCATGGATATCTCAATGGAGAGGCGCCCTGCTCCTCTCTGTGAGAATTGTCAGGTTCCATTATCAGTCAGCCACATTCTGTTGGACTGCCCACTTTATCAACGAGCACGCAGAATTTACCTCCGTCGTCGTCTTCGCTCTGCTGCTCTCTCTTTACCTTCCCTTCTCGCTGATGGACCCACCTTTCATCCGGACTCTCTCATTGACTTTTTGTCAACAACTGACTTGCTTCACAAACTCTGATACCTTCAGCCCTTTCTACTTCAATCTCTTGCTACCCTCTACCCCCGTACTATCCCCTGCCCCGCTGTTTTCTGTAACCTACTGATCATCCCTCCTCCCTTCTGCCGGCCAATACCCTCGCTTCCTTCCCTACCCTGCAGCGCTGTATAGCCCTTGTGGCTAAGCGCTTCTTTTTTATTATAATAATAATATAACTTTCATGGATTTTTCTCTGCAGAGTTCTAGGTCACATTTTTTTACAAATGACAGGTTAACTAATGACTGGTTCTGATGTGCCTAACCTAAATGTTACTTGACGTGAATGATGACATAAGCTGCAGTGTATATTAATCTTCGTTGCACCTAAAGTGAATATATTGACCATACTGAGCTGCACTAAATGAAGCCAGAAGACTGAGTAAGGTTCAAGATTTCCAAAACGGAAAGACTTTGTGATACTGTATGTGCAATTCGTACTTGCATGTGCAATTTGAAAAATGGTCGCGTAGGTAACGGCCATGTGAAAACATCAGTTTTTATAAAGTTAGAAATAATTGCTATTCAGATTGGTTATTCCTCATTTAATTGCCACTGGTTTTGGCATTAATGCTTAGACAAATCTTGCAAGTACAATTAGCATGGTAGCTGTAGTGAAACTGAGAATGTAATACAGTATAGGTGCTCCTCAACCTAGTGGGCCTCTTCAAGGGGGGCTCCTTGGCGTGGTGAAGAGGCTCTTGGTCTGAGGAATTAGCCCTGTCGGTCTTCTTCCTCAGACCGAACCTAATTACCCCCCATTCTCCCCTCCCCTATCCCATCCTCCCCATCCTCCCCTTTTTCCATTCCTCCTCCTCCTCCTCACCCCTCCCTTTTGCCCTTCCTCTTTTTAGCCTTCGTGATTTCTCCCACAGGCGCGCTAGTTCCTAGGTAGGGGAAAGGACACCGGGGTCGATCCCATTCCGTTGAGGTTTCTTGGCGGTGGCGTAGTTTGCCGTGGAATCTGGATTGCCTAGGGATGTCCCGATCCCTCTCCGGTATCCCGGAGTAGCTTTGGGTGTCTTTTGGGCGACGGGTGTATCTCTGGAAGCCACCTTTCGGATTCCGGGGGTGGTGGCTGAAGGAGGTATGCTTTGTGGCGGATATCCGGCCGCCCTCTCTTTTGTCCACCGAGGTAGCTCGGCAGATGTGAGGTTGCTATCCCGGATTGCTGGTTTACTGGCATGAAGGGTAGGGTATGGCACGGGTTCCATGCTGCATCTGCGCTACTAGCGGTGTCGAGTCCTCTTGGGCGCGGAGGGAGATTTCCGGCCCTTTCATTCCTCCTGGGAACTATTCCTCCCCGCTCCCCCCTTTTTTTATTCTTTTTTTTGTTTTTATTTTCTTTTCTTCTTTCTTTTTTTTTCTTAAAAATAAAAAGCAAAGGAGTAACCTAACCATGGCAGCCCTAGTCCATGAAACCACTACCCCCGGGCCCCTTCTTGATACCGCACCCCATTCTGACCCTGCCTTGTGTTTAGACCACTCTTCGGACACTCCTGATGCCCCTGTACCTCTTGCTGGTGCTGTTTCCTCACCCGCTTCAGGTACCGGGGCTTCGACTGACTCCTTCGATTTGTCTGAACTCCGCTCTCCTTTGACTATGCTTCCGGCTTCTCCCTCTACGGTACGGCAATTTTCGAATCGCCCACCCATTTCATGCCGGACCAACTCCGGTCCTACTCCTAAACGCCAACGTCAATCTCCTGATGATGCTCCGTCGTTACCTTCCCATTCTACTCGGAAACGACCGACACGTCAAGCACTCCCTCTCCACGCTCAATTTCGGACCACACAATGGACTAAATTCTTTACTTTAAGACCAACTTCTTCTTCTGCCTACCTTTCTGACCATAGTATTGCCAAAGCGCTCCTGCGTCATGTTGGCAGAGATATTTCATTTCACGCTCTCAAGAGCGGTACGCGCATCGTCACTGTCCAGAATGCTACCCAAGCTCATGATCTTTCTCTCCTTTCGAATATCGATACTACTCCTATCACTATTGAAAAACATCTTTCTCTCAATTCTTGTAGTGGTACTGTCATTCTGCCCCATACCATAGTCCAACAGAATTTCCAGTCATGTGGCAATGACATTTTTGAACAGCTGGAACTCCAGGATCTCCCAATCCTCAAAGTAGACACTTATGTCCTTCCTGCCCGGGGGCGGAGACGTTACCCTTGCAATGTGGCTCGTTTAACTTTTGACAGCCGAGAACTCCCGTCCTCTGTATATGTCGCGGGACATCGGTTACAAGTTCGAAAGGTGATACCTACACCGCAACAATGTAGAAATTGCTGGCGTTTTGGTCACCCAGCGAAATATTGCAGATCTATGGCCGAATGCCCAGTCTGTGGTGCCGACAACCATTCTAATACATCTTGCAGTCAACCTCCATCTTGCCTTAATTGTAATGAAGCTCACCCTTCGTACTCCCGCCGTTGCCAGGTCTACTTAAATGAACGTGAAATCCGTTGCCTCAAAGAGGCAGAAGGTCTCCCTTATGCTATGGCAGTTACTCATCTCCGCCTCCAAGGGAGACTACCCCGTGTTTCTTATTCTCGTGTTTCCAAACATCCCCCCACTTCTGGGGTCCCATCTTCTGCAGCCTCCTCTGTTGTTACCCCTCCCATAGCCATTACGGCATCTAATCCTTTTGCTGTCCTTGGCTCTGACGTCCCGACTACAACTCAGTCTGTTCTCGCATCTTCGCGTCCTTCCTCACAAGCCCCAGTATCGACAAGACCTCGTACGACACCTAATACCAATCGCCCCTCTACTCAGAAGTCCAAAAAATCCACATTGCTCAAATCTTCTTTGCCCCTTCCTTCCCTTCTTCCACCTCCACACGTTACCTTTCCAGTCTCTGTACCTAGTTCTTCCCCTCTCTCTGGCTCTATTACAAGTGTGGAGATTCACCCTCCTCCTCGTACTATGCCTTCCACCCCCGTCCCCTCCCAAGTTTCTCCCTCTTCTGTCACCTCCCAGGTTTCTACCTCTTCTGTCCCCCCCCACACTTCATCTCCAGTCCCTTACACTTTTCCCTCCCCCTCTACTTTGGTACAGTCCATTACTGTCCCAATCTTTACTCACCCTCCTCCTCCTATCTCCAATATGGTTTCCCATACATCTTTGAATTCAGAAACACTTGAAGCCATTTCAGAATATATTGCAGAGACTAAACCTTCAATGGACACTGATTCACTTCCTGTTCCTTCTCTTCCCTCTCCTCCATCTTCACAACCCCATTCTTCGCAACGCTCCGTTCCTTCGCTACTTGAACATCTTCCAATGCCACCACACGTTGACTTTTCTAACCCCTCTAGTCCGTAGGTGCCTTTACCTACAGATTCCTGATATTTTCTTCATCGCCAATCATGGCCTATTTACAGTGGAATATCCGCGGCCTCAGGGGTAATCGGGGTGAGCTTCAGATGTTGCTTTCCAGGTTTTCCCCTGTTGGTGCTTGCTTACAAGAACCAAAATTACACTCGGCTGTTTTCCAACCTATCTCAGGCTATAATTTATTGTATTCTTCGGATCCTTTCTCAGATGGGACCTTTAATGAAAGTGCCCTTCTTCTACGCAATGATATTCCGTACTGTCAACTATTTGTCCATACCTCGCTGCATTACACTGCAGCCCGTATCCACTTGAATAAGTGGTTTACAATATGTTCTTTATATCTCTCTCCTTCTCGAGCATTTTCTATCCCAGACTTTGCCTTTCTTGTTTCATCCTTACCACCACCACTTCTGTTACTTGGTGATTTTAATGCCCACCATTTCCTCTGGGGGGGGTCTCATTGTGACTCACGTGGCATTCAGTTGGAGGCTTTTCTTGCCTCTCACCCCCTCCATGTTTTAAATACGGGTACTCCCACCCATTTTGATCCTCGTACTCATACTCTCTCTTGCATCGATCTATCAGTCTGCTCTTCCTCCACTGCACTAGACTTCACCTGGTCTGTTCTACCAGACTTACATGACAGCGATCATTTTCCGATCATTCTTACTTCTCCTTCCTATTCACCACCTTCCCGTAGCCCTCGCTGGCAATTTGATCGGGCAAATTGGGATCTTTACTCACACCTCACTGCTTTTAGTGAGGTTCCTTCTTCATCCTCCATTGATGAGCTCCTACACATCTTCTCGACATCAGTTTATACCGCAGCTTCTCATTCTATACCCCAAACCTCAGGCAGGCATTCTCAGAAGTGCGTGCCTTGGTGGTCTCCTGCTTGTGCTCGTGCAGTACGTTTGAAACGTGCTGCATGGGGCAGGTACCGGTACAATAGAACCGCTGAGAGACTTGTTGATTTTAAGCAGAAGCGTGCGATCGCTCGCCGTGTCATCCGTGAAGCTAAACGCACTTGTTGGCGAGACTATGTTTCCACCATCACCTCTGCTTCTTCTATGAGTGCAGTCTGGAAAAAAGTGAGGAAATTGAGTGGTAAATACTCTCCTGACCCGGCTCCTGTTCTACGGGTCACTGGTGTTGATATAGCAAACCCTCTCGACGTTGCCATTGAACTTGGCACACATCTGGTCCGTATTTCCCGAGGGCTCCATCTATGCCCCTCGTTTCTTTCCTCAAAGTCTGCCAGAGAGTTAGTACCCTTGGACTTTTCTTCTCTCGGAGAAGAACAGTATAATGTGCCTTTTACACTTCAAGAACTGGAGGCAACGCTCTCAGCTTGCCGATCATCGGCAGCTGGGCCTGATGACATTCATATTCGTATGTTACAACATTTACATCGGTCAGCCCTTGTAGTCCTCTTACACCTCTTCAATCTTATTTGGGCACAAGGAGTTCTTCCCCAGCTGTGGAAATCTGCCATTGTTCTCCCTTTCCGCAAACCGGGTACTACAGGACATGATGCCTCCCACTATCGCCCCATCGCTCTTACAAGTGCAGTTTGCAAAGTGATGGAACGCCTCGTAAATCGACGTTTAATGTGGTATTTAGAGACTCACAACAGTCTCTCCGCTAGTCAATATGGCTTTCGTAAGGGTCGTTCTACCATAGACCCCTTACTACGCTTGGATACGTATGTTCGTAATGCCTTTGCGAATAATCACTCAGTTATTGCCATATTTTTTGACCTTGAGAAGGCATATGACACAACTTGGAGGTATAATATTTTGGCCCAGGCCCATTCCTTAGGCCTCCGAGGCAATCTACCATCCTTCCTTAAGAACTTTTTAACTGACAGACATTTCCGTGTTCGAGTCAATAATGTTCTTTCCCCGGACTTCGTCCAAGCTGAAGGTGTCCCTCAGGGATGTGTTCTAAGCACAACACTTTTTCTCCTTGCTATAAATGATTTGGCCTCTGTTCTTCCACCCAATATTTGGTCATCACTCTATGTTGATGACTTCGCTATTGCTTGTGCAGGCGCTGACTGTCACCTTATTGCAGTTTCTCTCCAGCATGCGGTCGACCGTGTTTCCACTTGGGCCACCACACATGGGTTTAAATTTTCAAGTACCAAAACTCACCAAATTACTTTCACTAGACGCTCTGTTATCTCCGATCATCCTTTGTATCTCTATGGCTCCCGTATCCCCGAACGTGATACAGTCAGGTTTCTAGGCCTTCTCTTTGACCGTCGGTTAACCTGGAAACCTCACATTACCTCTCTGAAGGCAACTTGTCACAGCCGGCTAAACCTTCTTAAAACCCTTGCTCATCTTTCCTGGGGAGCTGATCGTCGAACTCTGCTTCGCCTACATTCAGCCCTCGTTTTATCGAAACTCGATTATGGTGACCAGATTTATTCCGCGGCCTCTCCTGCTACTCTCTCTAGCCTTAACTCTATCCATCACCAAGGCTTACGTTTGTGCCTTGGTGCTTTTCGCTCTTCCCCTGTTGAGAGCCTCTATACAGAAGCAAATGTTCCATCCTTGTCTGATCGCCGTGATGCCCATTGCCTTCGTTACTATGTACGCTCTCACGATCTACACAATCCTTCCATTTATAGAATGGTCACCGATATTAGTAGACATTCTTTATTCGTTCGCCGCCCCTGTTTGCTCCGTCCCTTTTCTCTTCGCCTACTTTCCCTCTTGTCTTCCCTTCAGTTACCACCTTTATATGTTCATGTAGCATCTCACTTTTCCCTACCCCCCTGGGAAGTTCCAGCTGTTCGGGTCTGTTCTTTCTCACTCCCTTGCTCGAAAGCTCAACTGCCTACGGTGGCTTCCCGCTCTCTTTTTCTTGATCACTTCCACTCTCACTCTCATGCCACCGCTGTGTACACAGATGGCTCTAAGTCTTCAGACGGCGTCGGATTCGCAGCAGTGTTTCCGGACAGCGTCGTACGAGGGCATTTACTATCTTCAGCTAGCATTTTTACTGCTGAACTGTATGCCATTCTTGCAGCACTTATTCGTATCGCATCTATGCCTGTGTCATCATTTGTAGTAGTCTCAGACTCCCTTAGTGCTCTACAGGCTATACGAAAATTTGATACATCTCATCCCCTAGTTCTCCGTATCCAACTTTGGCTACGCCGTATCTCTACCAAACATAAAGATATTGTTTTTTGTTGGGTCCCTGGTCATGTCGACGTACAGGGCAATGAACAGGCAGACACTGCTGCGCGGTCAGCAGTATATGACCTACCAATTTCCTATCGAGGTGTTCCATTTCTGGACTATTTTGCTGCAATAGCTACCCACCTTCGCACCCGTTGGCAACAACGTTGGTCAACTCTGCTCGGTAACAAACTTCATTCTATTAAACCGAGCATAGGTTACTGGCCGTCTTCTTGTCATCAGTGCCGAGGTTGGGAGACCACTCTCTCCCGCCTTCGCATTGGCCACACTCGTCTTACTCATGGGTATCTCATGGAGAGGCACCCTGTTCCTCTCTGTGAGCAGTGTCAAGTTCCAGTATCGATTAGCCACATTCTGTTAGACTGCCCTCTCTATCAACGAGCACGCAGAATTTACCTCCAACGTCGTCTTCGTTCTCCTACTCTCTCTTTACCTTCCCTTCTTGCTGATGGACCCTCCTTTAATCCTGACTCTCTCATTGACTTCTTGACAACGACTGATTTACTCCACAAACTCTGATGATACTTTTCGCACTCCCCTCAGCCCTTTCTGGTTCAGTCTCTTGCTGCCCTTTACCCTTTCACCATCCACTGCCCCGCTGTTATCCGTAACCTGTTGCTCATCCATCTCCCTTTTGCCACCTGATGCCCTCGCTTCCTTCCTGCCCTGCAGCGCTGTATAGTCCTTGTGGCTTAGCGCTTCTTTTTGATTATAATAATAATAATAATAATCAACCTAGTGGGGTTATGTTCCAAGGAACTCGTCCTAATTTCATAAGTCAAGTGTGAATACATGATAAATAAGTAAATAACTATTGTCACTGAATAAATAAATATATAAAATACTGTAACTAAATACCAGTATTGAAAAATAAACAATACAAGCCTTTTTTTATTTTTTATTTTTTGTCTCTAAAATGGTACCCTGATGCTGGTGATGGGCTCTTGATCCAAGGAATTAGAGCTACTCCTCTCCTTTTTTTTTTTTCCTTTCTGACCCTACTGGTTTAGAGCTTCCCCCATGAGAATACTGTACTGTAAACTTTCATTGTTGCCTACAAAAATAAGTTTGATTTAAGGCATGTTTTGCTATACTAGTAGCTAAAGTCACACACTGCCTTATAGGCCTATAGTAATTAGAAGTGTTCCTATAATAACTTAAGTGATACATACAATGCCATAAACCTGGCTGGATTGTGACCGTTACTAATGGGGCAATACCAAAATTTATACCCAGTTTTAGGCCAGTACTGATGCCATCAAAACTTCGCCGATGCCAGTACCATCAAAATCAGCAAATACTACTTTGGCACATCCCTAGTTCATATTACCTTACTGCACTGTTCAGTGCTGTATGATCTATTAAGGTTTACCACTTCTTTGAGTATAATAATGTAGTTCAATAATGTGTTTACATTTAGTTACTGGATAGTATTGCCACTCAGGTGTCAAGACTTTTTCATTTGGACACTTGTTTTAGGGCAGAAGTCAGTTTTGAAATCTCTGTAGGGAAGAAGGAAGAATAAAAAGCCATAATACCATGGATGGAACAATTTGTCAAAAGCAGAGGAAAGAAACGTTAGGATGACATTTCGTTCCATCCTGGACCATTGTCATTGACATTTGGACTGTTGACAGTGGTCCAGGATGGGCCATCTTGGACCATTGACAGTGATCGATGATGGACCAATACATCATCTTAACCCTTTGACTGTTTTCGACGTATAAATACGTCTTACGAGCCAATGTTTCTGACGTATATATACTCAATAATTCTAGCGGCTTCAAATCAAGTGGGAGAAAGCTGGTAGGCCCACATGTGAGAGAATGGGTCTGTGTGGTCAGTGTGCACCACATAAAAAAAATCCTGCAGCACACATTGCGTAATGAGAAAAAAAAAACTGATCGTTTTTTTGGAATAAAACGCCGACTTTGAGGTGTATTTTCGTATAGTATTTATCGTTGTATTCGCGTTTTCATGGTCTTAGGTGATAAAATGGAAAACATATTACAGAAATAGAGATGATTTTCATTACTTTTACGATGAAAACGATCTTGAAACTGAGCTCAAAGTAGCGGAAATGTTCGATTTTTACCAATGTTCAAGAGTAAATAAATCACACCACACGTCCAATACACGTCAACTGGGGAGTCTAATATTCTTTCACTAGTGCACTGATATTATTTATACCATTTTTACAATAATGCAGTCATCTGCATAACAGTAAATTTTGTATTTTTTTGTATGAATAAAAAATCAAAATAGAAAGCAATAATAATATAAGAGGAGCCTAGAGATGTGACTAATGAACAGAGCATATGTTATTTTAGTGCCACGAATGTCTACCTTGTTTATTCTGGACTCTATTTTGAAATTGGCATCTTTTTTATTTTGTGTGAAATTGGCCAAATTGCCAATTTCTGACCACCATATTGGGTAGTCCAAATTAGTAAATGGGAGGTTTCTTGTACTCAGCTGATAGATAAAATGGAGTTCTAAAGAAATAGCTATGAGTTTGGTCAACTGGAACAATGGAATTGGCTGAAAATAGGGCTCAAAGTCGGCGAAATCGCCGATACGCATATGTCGCCGAGACCGCTAACTTCGCGGGAGCATAATTCCACGAGTTTTCGACCAAATTTCGAACTTTTGGTGTCATTACCATCGGGTAAAGATTCTCTATCATTTCATAAGAAAAAATAATTTTTTTTTTTTTTTAAAAATTGAGCGACATAGAATGACAGTTTCAGAGAGGGGCCTGAAACAGTCAAAGGGTTAATGATCATCTCTCAAGTGCGCTCTTTTGGCCAAGTGAATCAGTGTAGACATTAATGATGTTCAATGTATCTGAGCCTCGTATATCATCTTATACATGGCTTGATCATGTTACGTTATCCATTATCATGTTTTCTCCAGCATGCCGATGCCTTAACCTACCATTTTAATTACTGTTAGTTAATGGTACACAAAGTTCCATTTTGCACTCCTTAAGAACTCTTTAAATAAGTTCACCAGGGACCGATGATTAATTTTGCTTTAAATGGTCTACCTGTTTGTGATATTGCATAATTTATATTCTTCAGGCCCACTATAATAAAAACAAACTGACTTCAAGAAGACTAAAATGTAGGCTAATTTGAGGAAATTTAGAACAATACATAAATAACCTGCACATAGGAGAAGAAAGCTTACGAGAGCATCATAAGTTTTCCTCTCCTATATGATTTGTGCATTGTTCCAGTCACAGTATTGTGCCTCTTTGTTCTAAATTTGGGATAATCTGAAAGATGGATCAACACTGTTCCATCCTCTGTGTTTTCTTCTGTGTAAAAGGCTTCAGTGATAGGAAATGAGTTCAATAAAATAAACATACTGTATCTGAATCTTAATTTTTCTAACTGCTTAATTCTGTTGTTGAAATAAGTGAATTATGAAACCATTATGTATGGTAATAAAGGCCAGAAAACTTGTGGGGAAAATTTGTGTCCTGTTAAAATCTTTGTTTTGTTCATAGATTTGTTATTGTTCAAAGCTTGTTCTCTTCCAAAAAGTTGTTTAAAAAAACTTGCAAAAGTGCCAGATGAAATAAGGCAGTAGTACAGTACAGTGGACCCCCGGTTAACGATATTTTTTCACTCCAGAAGTATGTTCAGGTGCCAGTACTGACCGAATTTGTTCCCATAAGGAATATTGTGAAGTAGATTAGTCCATTTCAGACCCCCAAACATACACGTACAAACGCACTTACATAAATACACTTACATAATTGGTCGCATTCGGAGGTGATCGTTATGCGGGGGTCCACTGTATTTGTAATTTTTCCCTCAGGTTTAGTGTCTTTGTTAATATAATTTATTATTTCCTCTATGGTATTTGTATTTATGTGATGTATTACTCTTATTTTAACCAGTATTAAATGACCTACATGGGTTCATTGTTTTTATTTTGAGAGTATGACAATTTTTTTTTTTTTTAGCTATAAATCTGTCCTCTTTACACAGTGCAATAATACTTAGGTGGACTGAATTAAGACTAGACAGACAGTAACTTGACTTTTATGCTGATTCATTTCCACTATGTTGTTATACCAGGGATGAAACAACTCTCAGCTAATTCACAATTTGGAGAAGACACTTTAGACTAAAGTTTCCTCTAAATGGAGTTAGTTGTAAGCAAAATAAAGCATAAATTCACTTGAGATATCTCCTCAGATCTTGGCAATAGTTACACAACTGCACCAGTTGATCGCCTTTTGCTTTAATGCAGGGTTGGGATGTCAGCACCTCTGCATATAATATTTTTGTATAGTGTCCTACTTATTATATGATTATATGTCAAAAAAAAAAAATTAATATAAGGATGCACCATTACATGTAAATAGTAATGTTTAGAATTCACAGAATAGGCGAAATATTCACAAACACTAATCCCTGGTCGAGGGAGATTCGAACTTAGGTTCGAGTCTGCTTCGACCAGAGATATAAATAGTAAAGTGTTATCATTGCCCAATTTCTCTTGTTCAGGCTAATTTGAAGTTGTGTTACTGGATATATAGAAAATTCTGAATAGTGCAATAGGTAGAGAAAATTCTAAGTACGTACTGTAATAAATATAAAAATTCTACTTAAAAAAAAAATTCATCCAAATTAGAGAATTTCGTAATTGATATTCAGAATTTTCTCGTCAGTGTCTAGAATATGCGAAGATCAATTTCCCCATAAATCTCGCAGAACATGGTGTTCACTTTTGATAGCTTTATTTTCTTTTTCAGTTAAAATTTGGAGTTGTTGCCCTTTGGAGAATTTACAATTCAAATAATTTTGGAAATTTGGGGATTTCCAAACAAGATCATTTTTGTCTCGTAATGTCCATAAAGAGTAATGTATGTATGACTTAAACTTAAGCAAGGTTCTCCACTGTTTAACAGTTTCTAGTTTAACTGATAATAGCCTAAAGGTGTAGAGGAAAGATATGTCCCTCTAACACATGGAATAAACAGTTTGAAATATAATGTTTCTATAGCAAGCTTTATAAATGCTTGGCCTTGGCATTTTGTACTTAGACTTTATAAGCATGACATTGAAAAATGTGGGGAATAATTTTAAGCTCGTCATATAGACAGTGCAACAACTTGCCACATTACGTGTTCATGGAGAACCGTGCTTTAATAAATGTTAGCAGCATAACTGCATTTTTTGAAGCCCGTTGATAATAATAGAAGTGTGGATGTTACAATATTTGCAGAAATATATAATGTTATGATTTTTGGCATTGGTGTAGTTAGCTGGTACAGTAAGTCTCTCAAGAGATTGTGATTCCTGTGTACTTAAATCATAACCTCTTAAAACTGTAAATTAGTTTAGTATATTGTACCTCCATCTGTAATATAGTTTTCAAAAATTACGCTTGCCAACAGTGGTTTCTGGTTTCATTTCATTTTAAAATGTGCTTCTAACTAATTTTAGAATGTTGACATCAAATCTGAGCTTAGTTTTATTCCAACACAGACAACTTCTGTAACATAGAACCCCATGGTGAACAAATTCAACATGACCTAACCATCAGGAGCAGCAATATCAAGGGAAACCTGATGATCAGGTTGATAGTTGACTACTGCTGTCTAACGGTGCTGGAGAGCCATACTGAACACAAAGGTAGCCCTTGTGGTTTAGCGCTTCTTTTTGATTATAATAATAATGAACACAAAGGGATATTTTTTCAATCGTCTCTAAGTCTTTGAACCACCTTAACAACTCTCCCCTCCCTCAGCCCTCTGGATAATACCTTCTAATTACCAAGCTATGGATTCTCTGCATTGTATTCACACTGCACATTGCCCTCAAACATGACATCTCCACTGCCTCCAGTGTTCTCCTTGTTGCATCATTCACCACCCACGCTTAACACCCATATAAGAGCATTGGTACCACTATACTCTCATACATTCACCTCTTTGCTTCCATGGATAACGTTTTTTGTCTCCACAGATTCCTCAATGCACCACTCGCCTTTTTTCCCCCCCTCATCAATTCTATGATTCACCTTGTCTTTCAAAGATCCATCTGCTGACAAGTCCACTCCCAATTATCTGAATACATGTAATATCTATGCATAATATAATACCCATAATGATCATAAGATTGAAAGAAAAACTTTCATGATAGAGACCAAACAAGCTCAGATTTGTGATCGGCACATCAAAGTTAGCTTAAAATAACCAACTTGGTTACTGAACTGGATACTAGGTTAAATTTTGTTGGCTAGTGTTATTACTACAGTATGAAGTTTTTAATTCAGGTTTTGTTATGTCTTGCTCATATGTAATGTTACATACATTGATTTTGAATGGAAGGGTATTTTTTACTCTCGGTAAAAGCATTACAGTGAAGATTTGTGATGACATAAAGGATATTCAAACTTTGTCCTTTGTACCGATCAAATGAGATGTAATGAAATTAGCATAATAGAGCTAGATCTTGTTTTGATTATTCTCCATAATTTTATTTAAAGCACATGGTTTTGTTTTGTATTCAATATATTTGTCTTGGATCAGATAAGTGACAAAATGCAAATGGTGCTTCATTAATAGTTACAGGATGTTATATTTGCTTGTGGTTCTGGAGATTGTTTCCTCCATGGCCTGGTCTTGCACGCGACCACCTCAGTTACAGGAATAACTAATAAGACACTCGTGTCATAGCAGCTTGGTGGAAGACTGATAAACCGACCTTTATAGACATGATTGCCCGATGGCATTAATAAAGGAGGATAACTTCCTTTTAAATTTGTGCATCAAGGTAAAGGAATAAAAAGTATGTTAGGCAGTGTATTTTGGAAAGGTAATGATGGAATATAATTTTAACAGACTTTTACAGTGGTGCCACTAAACACAGTTCATTAATACAGTTACGTGGGAGAATGAAGGCCTCTGGTTGTGACTGTATTGCTGAACCATAAGTGACCTTGATAGCATAAGAAATAGCTAAAGATCTGTTACCTTGATCCGAGGGAGACTATAAAAATATAGGAGTGATATAGTCTAGTATTAAGGCTTGTTGGTTGTAGTTCACTTTATTTTTTTATTGAAATTCCATAGCCTTGTCAGTGTTTAATACCTGACACTTAGAATTCAACTTAGAATATTTCTCTTGTGATAATTTGACAGTGTGGCTATTAAAATATCCAAAAAGACTGGAAAACTTTTTTAGTAATAATGTTCTATATTGTATTATTTATAATTCTTTGTGCCTATTCCCCAAAGCATCAGGTGAATGGCATACATGTAGAAATGTTTTAACTGCTGTATTTCAGATTGCCGAGGTATTTTGACAGCTACACTTTCAGACTATTAGTGGAGATCTTGACATGGTAGTTTGGCAAGGCATCCTAATACCCACTGTCTTGAATATTACATTCAGTATCTATGTGCACTTTGCATTATGCTTTTCATAACTGCTGTTTAAGTTTTTATACATGTAGCTACTGACTGTGTCCAGAGTATAGAGGCAATACTTGCTTGGCTATTAGCCTGAAGATCTTGCCTTTTTTTTCATGTAATTTAATGTCAAAGGACTCCCAGCTTTATAATGTTCATTCTCACTTAACCACAGGGATGGATTCGTCTTGCTTGTCACTATATACTGTTTTGAGTTGATGACTTATTTACAGGAATATAAAGTGTAAAGAAATTTTTGTGAAGCACTTAGCTTAGGCTGGGCTAACACTTCAGCACTACTTTCTTCCTTACCTTCTAACATTTATACCATTTTTTTTATTTAATTCTTCTCTGTTGTTCTTGTCATTCCAAGGACCTTGTGTAAAAATTTTCAAGATTGTGGTTGAGCGGGCTTAAATGTGTCGCTACAGTGGCCAGACTGAAGGATGTGAAAATTCCTGTAGTTTGATGTTTTACACTCGCATCTTTCATCACTTACCTTCCACTGATGGTTATTGAATTCTGGCCTACTGGTTTTTTACTTCTTCAATAGGGGACAGTCTTGTAGTAACAATCTTCATCCCAAAGCTCTTTAGACTTGTGAGACCTTTCTTTTGTTAGACATAGTATATGGATCAATAATAACATTTCCCCCAGCTTTGTTCAGGATCTTGTCCCATTGTCATGGCATTTGATCTTCATTGTTTATAATTTCACCATTGATGTATGGTTCTCCAATTACAACTTACCAAATGGTAAAATTTCTAGATTACCTCTGATGGCTGATTTCCATGGAAGCATCACAATGCCTGTTAAAAAGCCGAGTCCTTTATAGTTGCTTGGAATTTTGTTTGAAGACTTCATTTAGCCTATGGTTTTGTTTGAGCCCAAGTGTGGTGACCAGGTGTATTGTTTCTTTTCCACAGCTTCGTCGTCCAGCTAGATGCTGTTCATTATCAAGGATTGTTTACATGGGAGCTTTTCCTGTCATTGTTAAAAGTCTTGATGTGAAGTCTTGTGTCCCTTATAGAATTGCTTTATTATCCATTTTCTCCAGTATTTTATTAATTTCCAGGTTTCTCATGGATATCTCTTGTCATGGATATCTCTTGTCATCCTCTGTTTACAGCCCTTCATTTTACACATTCAGACCCTTGTGGAGCCATTCTGTCTACCTCATCTTTGTTTTTCTTCTCTATTTTTATCTTGCCATGGAGAGTGCTAATGATTCAGATCTGCTCTTCCTTGCCTGAAGATACAATTTTCAGCTTTGGACTTGCAATTACTCTTCATCAGTCCCATTTACACTGATGCTTCTGCTGTGTACACTGGTGGCTCAAAAACTTTTGCTGTGGTAATGTCCTTCCTGATATTATTTTTCTAGAGGGATTAGTACAGATAGCTAGCATTTTCACTGTTAAGTTACCATTCATATTGTTAGGTCCACATTCACTGTTGCATTTTAATTGTAATTTGGGACTTGTGCATCACAAGTGATCCAAACAAGGTTATCTCCTGCCAAAACAGTGGCTCAAAGAAGAAAATATTCACTATAACTCATTCAATTGTTTTCTTGCCAGAAGCATGCTCAGATCACAATTCAGATTAACTTCCGACTGCAGCATATCCACCCTGCCGTCAGAGTGCAGGCACTACCTTTTACACCTCCTGGACTAACTGATTTCCCTGAATCCCTTCATAACAGTTATCTTGCTCACGCTGCAACAATATGTTCATTATAAACCAATTGTCTCCATTCAGTCCTGTCTAAAATGCTTATACAAGCCTTCTGGATGCCTTGATACAAGTTAAAGACTCTTGATCCAAGGAAGTGGAGCTGCCCTCCTCTTAGGTTTAGCACTTCTTTTTTATTATAATAATAATGCCCTCCCCTTGGATCAAATATTATTTCTTATCATTCCCCAGGTGCCGTACAACTCTCCTTATGGGTTTAACACTCCTGCATGTAATAATACAGTAATAACATAAATTTCAACAGACACACACACACTGTAATTTACATTGCTAAACTGTGCTTATTAAAGTGTAGACAGTTGCTATGAGCTGCAGCCAATAAGCTACTTTTCAATCAAACCACATTTGAGCTTTTCAGTGTCCTTGCTTCATTGTCATCTGTGGTCTACTTCTCTCAATGCACACTTAACCTCTTGTGAGGTTAGTCATGTAATGGTGATTGTGTAATGGATTTTAACAGATTTTTGGGCTTAGTGTTTAATTTGATTGTGATGATGTTGATGATGCGGATGATGATGATGATGATAATGAATTGTCTTTATCAGAAAATGGCATTTTTTTTTTTTTCAAGAAGCAGTTCCTCATGAATATAATAACCTCTTTTCAGTTCCTTGCCATGCTTACTCTGCCATGCTTACCCAGCCATGCTTACTCTGCCATGCTTACCTGGCCATGCTTACCCTGCCATGCTTACCCTGCCATGCTTACCCTGCCATGCTTACCCTGCCATGCTTACCCTGCCATGCTTACCCTGCCATGCTTACCCTGCCATGCTTACCCTGCCATGCTTACCCTGCCATGCTTACCCTGCCCTCCCTCTCTGAAGTTGCTATTACAGTACAGAATTTGTTAATAATTCACATTAAGTGCTAAACCCATGTGGGTAATTTAGCGGAAGACGTAGCGGAGGCTTAAACCTTCATCTGCTGAGCACTAGACACATGCTTCCTTTTGTGCTCACCTACATTGCTGGACAGTACAAAGTACTTAACTGTCTTTAATGCACATGATATCTCTTGGTATTTTTTTGTGCTTTTATCTCTGGCATTTTTGCACTGATTCTGAATATGTTCTTGTCTTTTTTGCCTTTAGTTCTAATTGCCCTCTGCACTCTTCCATCCTACTCACTTTTGATAAATGTTTTTTCCTATCATTCACTGCCAAATTACCACTGGTTTAGTGCTTTCATTAATATCATTTATTTTTTTTTTTTTTTTGTCATTCTTTTACCCTACTTGTGCCTCTCTCTCTCAGAGCAATGTCATACTACCATGTAGCACTGAACTACTTGTATAGGCTTAGTGTTTTTATAAATAATACTACAGTGCAGTAGACACACACTAATCCAACCTCTTGTCCAGTGTTGTATTAAACTTTTTGCTTACCAAATCTAGTATGTAATACTGTTGTGTGCTTCCCTGGGGGAAGGGGGAGGGGTGTTGACCCTTTCAGGTTTAGTGCTTCACAATATTTATTATAATTGTTATTATTATTCTTTCAACAAACCGGTCATATCTCACCGAAGCAGGGTGGTCCAAAAAGAAAAACAAAAGTTTCTCTTTTTTAACTTTAGTAATGTATACAGGAGAAGGGGTTACTAGCCCCTTGCTCCCGGCATTTTAGTCGCCTCTTACGGCACGCATGGCTTACAGAGAAAGAATTCTGTTCCACTTCCCCATGGAGATAAGAGGAAATAAACAAGGACAAGAACTAATAAGAAAGAAGAAGAAAACCCAGAGGGGTGTGTGTGTATATATATGCTTGTACATCCAAGTGTAGTGTGACCTAAGTGCAAGTAGAAGTAGCAAGACATACCTGAAATCTTGCATATTTTTGAGACAGAAAAAAGACACCAGCAATCCTACCATCATGTAAAACAATTAGAGGCTTCCGTTTTACACTCGCTTAGCAGGACGGTAGTACTTCCCTGGGCGGTTGCTGTCTACCAACCTACTACCTTAAATTTATTATTTATTAATATTATTATTATGCCTGGGGTAGACATTCTCTCATCTGCACACAGTACTGTTGCTGTAAACTTATTTTGTCATTTAAATAAGATTATTTATTGCTAGAAGTTCTTTATACACGTACTTTGAAAAATAAAACTAACTTTATTTAACTTAACAAGTAATACTTTACCTCTACTTCCCACTGGTTCCATTCACGAGTTCGTCTCTAGGTAAAGGTGTTACAAACATATTTTGTTGCCTGTACATCAATTACATTGATTAGCCTGTGCACACATTAAAACACTGGCATGTGTATAAGAGGAAGGAGCTATCAATGAATTATAAGTTGAAACTAGCAAGTTCAATGAAGGTAAATGAGATTTTTTTAACTGCTTGCAGTGTACGTGTAATATGCATATAGTTTGTATATAGTACTCTGTTGTTTTTATACACACACATTAAATATTTAATACATATGTTAAAACATTTGTTTTTATGCATATACGCAATTATTTTTTGATAACTGTATTTGTTTAATACAAACTGGTTGAGAAATTTGCTTAATCCGAAACAAGGATTAATATTTTCATTTTATATCGCTTTAGGATCTAATGCATTGAGGATTAACATTTAACCCTCAAACGGTCCAAATTTTTTGAGAATTTTTTTTTTATAGGAAAAAAGAGCATATGGTACCCAGATGTCCCCAATTTTTTTCATATGGCACACAGTGAGTGCACACACCCATTCTCTCATGTGTAGGTGACTCAGGCTTATCGTGCCAATGTTGAATGAATGACAAAGGAAACATATATACATGTATACATTTGGGGCACTACGCGAGAGAATGTATATATACGTTTGGACCGCTTAAGGGTTAAATACGGACAAGTGAGTGTTCTGTTGTTCTCACTAACGAAACCAAACTTAGTCTCTTTTGCCTGCCCACCCTGTTTGCTACTTGGCCGCTGCCCCCCCTCCCCCCACCTACTGGAGTATACCTGGAGAGGGTTTCAGGGTCAATGCCCCCCCCCAGCTGTGACCAGGCCTCACCCATGCATTTCTTAACCAGTTTGGATAAGAGTGCATTCACTGTATCATAACTTTAATCTCTGTAAACATTATAGGATTTCAGGCTGTAGATGTTTCCTGTGTTTATGCAGTGTTACATATTTATTAAAACAATTACTCATTTTCAAACTGAACCATAAATTGATTTTTTCATAAGTGACTTTTGAGCATAGTATTTTTGTAAAATTGTTTTAAGAGACAAAATATATTCACAGTGCCTAAAATGTTGTTAGCTAGCAAAACATTTCAAAAGTGGTTAAATTAAAATTTAGTGTGCAATAACAAGAGAATTATATACGTCCAGTATAGAGGGAGTTTTGGGTTATACTCAACTTCTGCATTGCATATTATAATTGAGAACTAAATAAAAATATATTATCAACTATTTTATTTTTTTTATCCTACATTCCTGAATTAGAGCCTAGTCTGATTATATT
>NC_091334.1:15969805-15974805 GCF_038502225.1 Cherax quadricarinatus
TGATTGATGTGTGCTTCCGGAGACATGCTCGGTGTTATACTCACCCCAAGATCTTTCTCCTTGAGTGAGGTTTGCAGTCTTTGGCCACCTAGCCTATACTCTGTCTGTGGTCTTCTGTGCCCTTCCCCTATCTTCATGACTTTGCATTTGGCAGGATTAAATTCGAGAAGCCATTTGCTGGACCAGGTGTCCAGTCTGTCCAGGTCTCTTTGAAGTCCTGCCTGGTCCTCATCAGATTTAATTCTCCTCATTAACTTCACATCGTCTGCAAACAGGGACACTTCTGAGTCTAACCCTTCCATCATGTTCACATATACCAAAAATAGCACTGGTCCTAGGACCGACCCCTGTGGGACCCCGCTCGTCACAGGTGCCCACTGTGATACATCATTACGTACCATGACTCGTTGTTGCCTCCCTGTCAGGTATTCTCTGATCCATTGCAGTGCCCTTCCTGTTATATGCGCCTGATGCTCTAGCTTCTGCACTAATCTCTTGTGAGGAACTGTGTCAAAGGCCTTCTTGCAGTCCAAGAAGATGCAATCAACCCACCCCTCTCTCTCGTGTCTTACTTCTGTTATTTTATCATAAAACTCCAGAAGGTTTGTGACACAGGATTTGCCTTCCATGAATCTGTGCTGGTTGGCATTTATACTCTCGTTCCGTTCCAGGTCCTCCACCACTCTCCTCCTGATAATCTTCTCCATAACTTTGCATACTATACACGTCAATGACACAGGTCTATAGTTTAGTGCCTCTTTTCTGTCTCCTTTTTTAAAAATGGGAACTGCATTTGCCGTCTTCCATACCTCAGGTAGTTGCCCAGTTTCCAGGGACGTGTTGAAGATTGTGGTAAGTGGCACGCACAACATATCTGCTCCCTCTCTAAAAACCCACGGGGAGATGTTGTCCGGTCCCATTGCCTTTGAGGTATCGATGTCCCTTAGCAGTTTCTTCACCTCCTCCTCATCTGTATGTATGTCGTCCAACACTTGTTGGTGTATTCCTTGCTGGTGTCCCCATCTGGTCTGTCCCCCCAGAGTCATTCCTGTCTCTACTGTAAATACTTCCTTAAATCTCGTGTTGAGCTCCTCACATACCTCTTAATCGTTTCTTGTGAGTTCTCCACCTTCTTTCCTCAGCCTTAATACCTGGTCCTTGACTGTTGTCTTCCTCCTAATGTGGCTATACAGCAATTTCGGGTCAGATTTGACTTTCGATGCTATGTCGTTTTCATACCGTCGCTGGGCCTCCCTCCTTATCTGTGCATACTCGTTTCTGGCTCTTCTACTAATCTCCTTGTTTTCCTGGGTCCTATGCCTCCTGTACCTTTTCCATTCTCTGTTGCACTTAGTTTTTGCCTCCCTACACCTTCGGGTAAACCAAGGACTCGTTTTGGTCTATCTATTATTTCTGTTTCCCTTGGGAACAAACCTTTCCTCTGCCTCCTTGCACTTTGTTGCCACATATTCCATCATCTCGTTTACTGATTTTCCTACCATTTCTCTGTCCCACGGAACCTCCTGCAGAAAGTTTCTCATACCTGTGTAGCCCCCCCCTTTTATAGTTTGGCCTGACCCCTTCAGTTCCTGTTACCTTCTCCACTTGTAACTCTACTATATAATCAAAACTCAGAACCACGTGATTGCTAGCTCCAAGGGGCCTCTCGTAAGTGATGTCCTCAATGTCTGAACTGCTCAGGGTGAACACGAGATCCAGTCTTGCTGGCTCATCCTCCCCTCTCTCTCTGGTTGTGTCCCTGACATGTTGATGCATGAGTGTGTGTGTGTGTGTGTGTGTGTGTGTGTGTGTGTGTGTGTGTGTGTATGTGTATGTGTATGCGTGTGCGTATGTGTGTGTATGTGCGTGTGCGTGTGTGTGTATAAACCAACCCCAAATGGCGAGGAGTGTGAAAAGTATTATGAAAACGAACTGATACTACTGTACCAGTGCCAGAAGTCGTTTATCTCTGGTAACGTAGACAGGAAGATGGTTCATAGAGGTGATTATAACCCCCCATTACCTCCACCCCCCCCCTTCCCCCATGTGCCAAGAAAAGATAATAGCAGCCAGAAAACTGCTCTCTGGTCGATACTCTTGTGTTAAGGCTACGCGTACTGAGCTTAAGTGGTGAAGGTGTTGCTGGTGTTTTATGTTGTACTTGTATGTGATGTGCGTGCACTCGTCTATTTGTGGCTGCAGTAGTCGGGACTCAGCTCCTGGCACCGCCTCTTTACTGATCGCTACTAGGCCCTCTCTCTCCCTGCTCCATGAGCTTTATTATACCTCGTCTTAAAGCTATGTATGGTTCCTGCCTCCACTACATCACTTGCCAGACTGTTCCACTTCCTGACGACTCTATGACTGAAGAAATACTTCCTAACATCCCTTTGACTGATATTGGCAGTTTGGAGGGATATGTTGTGTATCTTTATACGTATATGCTTCTAAACTGTTGTATTCTGAGCACCTCTGCAAAAACAGTGATAATGTGTGAGTGTGGTGAAAGTGTTGAATGATGATGAAAGTATTTTCTTTTTGGGGATTTTCTTTCTTTTTCTGGGTCACCCTGCCTCGGTGGGAGACGGCCGACTTATTGAAAAAAAAAAATCCCTTTGACTCATCTGAGTCTTCAACTTCCAATTGTGACCTCTTGTTTCTGTTTCCCATCTCTGGAACATCCTGTCTTTGTCCACCTTGTCTGTTCCTCGCACTATTTTGTATGTCGTTATCATGTCTCCCCATAATCCTCTTGTCCTCCAGTGTCGTCAGGTCCATTTAACTTTCTTCGTAGGACATTCCCCTTAGCTCTGGAACTAGCCTTGTTGCAAACCTTTGCACTTTCTCTAATTTCTTGACGTGCTTGACCAGGTGTGGGTTCCAAACTGGTGCTGCGTACTCCAGTATGGGCCTGATCCCCTCAATGAAGGTTCCTTGATGCTGGTGAGGGGCTCTTGATCTAGGGAATTGGATCTGTGCTTCAATTCCCTTAATTAAACCTCAATACCTTCCACATCCCCCCACCCACAGGCGCTGTATAATCTTACGAGTTTAGCGCTTCCCCTTGATTATAATAATAATAATAATGAGACTGACGGTGTACAGAGTCTTGAAGGATTCGTTACTGAGGTATCGGAACGCTACTCTCAGGTTTGCTAGGCGCCCATATGCTGCACCAGTTATCTGGATTATGTATTCCTCAGAAGATGTGCTTAGTCTTATACTCACCCTAAGATCCTTTTCCTTGAGTGAGGTTTGCAGTCTTTGGCCACCTAGCCTATACTCTGTCTGCGGTCTTCTTTACCATTCCCAGTTCTTCATGATTTTGCATTTGGCGGGGTTAAATTCGAGGAGCCAGTTACTGGACCAAGCTTCCAGCCTATCCAGGTCTCTTTGTAGTTCTGCCTGATCCTCATCCGATTTAATTCTCCTCATTAACTTCACATCATCTGCAAACAGGGACAATTCTGAGTCTACCCCTTCCGATATGTCATTCACATATATCAAAAATAGCACTGGTCCTAGGACTGACCCCTGTGGAACCCCGCTCGTCACAGGGACCCATTTTGATACCTCGTTGCGTACCATGACTCATTGTTGCCTCCCTGTCAGGTATTCGTTGATTCATTGTAGTGCCCTTCCTGTTATTGTTGCCTTATCTAACTTTAGCACTAATCTTTTGTGAGGAACTGTGTTGAAGGCCTTCTTGCAGTCCAAGAAAATGCAATCTACCCACCCCTCTTTCTCGTGTCTTACTTCCATTACCTTGTCATAAAACTCCAATAGGTTTGTGACACAGGATTGCCTTCCATGAATCTGTGCTGTTGTCGTTTATAAGCTTGTTCCGTTCTAGGTGCTCCACCATTCTCTTCCTGATAATCTTCTCCATGACTTTGCATACTATACACGTCAGTGACACTGGTCTATAATTTAGCGCCTCATGTCTGTCTCCTTTCTTAAAAATGGGAACTATATTTGCCACCTTCTGTACCTCAGGTAGTTGCCCAGTTTCAATGGATGCGTTGAAAACTGTTATTAGTGGCACACACAGCATCTCTGCTCCCTCTCTAAGGACCCATAGAGAGATGTCCGGTTCCACCACGTTTGAGGTATCAAGGCCACTTAGCAGCTTCTTCACCTCGTCGGTTGTGTATTTCATCCAATGGTTACACTGGTGAGTCGAAACATACTTCTTGTAACTCTGTTCACAGAGCATAGTTCAGACTTAGTGATTTTTGACGTTATGCTGAGGTTGTGTGTCATAATGACACTCTAAGTCAACCCAGATCCCAAGCTGAAGCTTCCAACCTATTTTGTGTAGCATCTACACACCGTCGTAGTCGGGGATTTAGTATTCTGAACTTAGATTCAGTATTAAGGGAGTTTTATGATTTTTATGGAGGATCTGGTGATGGTCCCCAGTTAGGGTCGTTATTTTGTCTTCTTGTTACTGACACTGTGCTGCTGCTTCTTACATTATTGCTGCTGGAGAATGATTCGCCTTATTTTTCAAGCAAGCTATTTTAATTGCCTTGATGGTGGAGAAGATAGATTATTTGTGGACTAGTGTCAGTCACCTTTAAAGTCTAAGTCGAGTCGAGTCTTACTGAAACAACGAGCACATTAAGCACACATTCACACCCACAATTGTATATGCTAGTGTTATTTTATAATTGATAATGCGCCAGACGGTACTAAGAGTCGTACTGTTAGGAAATGTTCCTTCAGGAATATACTGCTATACGTACTGTAACTTCGCACTATAAGAGAAGTGTAGCAGCTTATATCCTAAATTGTATCAAATTCATTTACCTTGATTTTGTCCACCTAGACAACTTTGATTATAAAGTTCTCAATTTTTATTTCGTTAGTGTCCTATTAGTTGCAGTCCTAAAATATTATTAAAACATCATAATTATAAAGGTTAACTAGATCAGGATACTTTCTGACTTGTTAAACACACAGAAACAAACTGAATAGTGGAAGGGGAGACCTGATAT
>NC_091334.1:15984805-16002305 GCF_038502225.1 Cherax quadricarinatus
TGTTGGACCACGGTTCACTCCTTGTTGGACCACGGTCCACTCCTTGTTGGACCACGGTCCACTCCTTGTTGGACCACGGTTCACTCCTTGTTGGACCACGGTCCACTCCTTGTTGGACCACGGTCCACTCCTTGTTGGACCACGGTTCACTCCTTGTTGGACCACGGTCCACTCCTTGTTGGACCACGGCCCACTCCTTGTTGGACCACGGTCCACTCCTTGTTGGACCACAGCCCACTCCCTGTTGGACCACGGTCCACTCCCTGTTGGACCACGGTCTACCCCCCCCTCCTCCTCCTCTTCCCCAACTCTTAATAACTTCCAGGAACCTTATTTAAAGTCACCACAACAACACATACGTCAGTCTTCCAGTAACCTGTACCACTGCTGCTGCTGCTTCCAGATTATTTGTTGTCAATAATATCCGGCCAATAACATGAATATGATGTTAGACTGTTTATTGTAATCTTATTGTACTTATTGTAATATATATATATATATATATATATATATATATATATATATATATATATATATATATATATATATATATATATATATATATATATATATATATATATATATATATATATATATATATATATATATATATATATATATATATATATATATATATATATATATATATATATATATATATATATATTGCTTACTACCGTGTAATCAGTAGGTTTTAAACCTGATAAACCAAGTAACCTGGTTTAAATGCAGATTATTATGATGTCAGGTCACTCTATGTCCTCGTTGACACCTGCTGTGTCCTCGTTGACACCTGCTGACTGTGTCCTCGTTGACACCTGCTGTGTCCTCGTTGACACCTGCTGACTGTGTCCTCGTTGACACCTGCTGTGTCCTCGTTGATACCTGCTGACTGTGTCCTCGTTGACACCTGCTGTGTCCTCGTTGACACCTGCTGACTGTGTCCTCGTTGACACCTGCTGTGTCCTCGTTGACACCTGATGTGTCCTCGTTGACACCTGCTGTGTCCTCGTTGACACCTGCTGTGTCCTCGTTGACACCTGCTGTGTTCTCGTTGACACCTGCTGTGTCCTCGTTGACATCTGCTGAATGTGTCCTCGTTGACACCTGCTGTGTCCTCGTTGACACCTGCTGACTGTGTCCTCGTTGACACCTGCTGTGTTCTCGTTGACACCTGCTGTGTTCTCGTTGACACCTGCTGTGTCCTCGTTGACACCTGCTGTGTTCTCGTTGACACCTGCTGTGTCCTCGTTGACACCTGCTGACAGTCATCTTGATACATGGTGACAGTCATATTGACACCTACTGACAGCCTCCTCGTTGATACCTGCTGTGTCCTCGTTGACACCTGCTGACAGTCATCTTGATACATGGTGACAGTCATATTAACACCTGCTGACAGCCTCCTCGTTGACACCTGCTGACCGTCCCTGCTAAGACAGGTGGTGCAGCATCTGTCGTGCCTCTGGGATCAGTACGACACACATCTGTACCAGAAGAAAAACCCAAGAAATCTCGATGAACCAACTTTATAAGCCGCAAATTATAACCCTAAAACTGATAAAACTATAAACCTACTCCTATACAAACTTACAGCTATATAAACCTACTCTATATAAACCAATGCATATATCAATTTACTCCCCATCAAGGACGGTAGTTCCTTGATGTCGGCGAAAGGGGCTCTTGACGCGTTAGAGCTGCACTTGTTCTGCATGGGATCGAACCCCCAATTAAGAATCAGTTCTCTCACAGGAGCCTCCTCAGTCTAGTGTTTTGGTGGTCGATGACGGTCCACGGGACGAGCGAAATGTCACCCCTTCCTCCCCAACGTTTAGATCATATATTACGACACAGTGGGTGAGTTGAAATGAGAACCCAAACCAAGTGGGCTAATTTACTTAGATGTTAGGGAAGGTGACCTGCTAGGTGTGAGTCAACAGGTGACCTGCTGGGTGTGAGTCAAAAGGTGACCTGCTGGGTGAGTCAACAGGTGACCTGCTGGGTGTGAGTCAACAGGTGACCTGCTAGGTGTGAGTCAACAGGTGACCTGCTGGGTGTGAGTCAACAGGTGACCTGCTGGGTGTGAGTCAAAAGGTGACCTGCTAGGTGTGAGTCAACAGGTGACCTGCTGGGTGTGAGTCAACAGGTGACCTGCTAGGTGTGAGTCAACAGGTGACCTGCTGGGTGTGAGTCAACAGGTGACCTGCTGGGTGTGAGTCAAAAGGTGACCTGCTGGGTGTGAGTCAACAGGTGACCTGCTAGGTGTGAGTCAACAGGTGACCTGCTGGGTGTGAGTCAACAGGTGACCTGCTGGGTGTGAGTCAACAGGTGACCTGCTGGGTGTGAGTCAACAGGTGACCTGCTGGGTGTGAGTCAACAGGTGACCTGCTGGGTGTGAGTCAACAGGTGACCTGCTGGGTGTGAGTCAAAAGGTGACCTGCTGGGTGTGAGTCAACAGGTGACCTGCTAGGTGTGAGTCAACAGGTGACCTGCTGGGTGTGAGTCAACAGGTGACCTGCTGGGTGTGAGTCAACAGGTGACCTGCTGGGTGTGAGTCAACAGGTGACCTGCTGGGTGTGAGTCAACAGGTGACCTGCTGGGTGTGAGTCAACAGGTGACCTGCTGGGTGTGAGTCAACAGGTGACCTGCTGGGTGTGAGTCAACAGGTGACCTGCTGGGTGTGAGTCAACAGGTGACCTGCTGGGTGTGAGTCAACAGGTGACCTGCTGGGTGTGAGTCAACAGGTGACCTGCTGGGTGTGAGTCAACAGGTGACCTGCTGGGTGTGAGTCAACAGGTGACCTGCTGGGTGTGAGTCAACAGGTGACCTGCTGGGTGTGAGTCAACAGGTGACCTGCTGGGTGTGAGTCAACAGGTGACCTGCTGGGTGTGAGTCAACAGGTGACCTGCTAGGTGTGAGTCAACAGTGAAGGTATCCCGGGGGATTCCGGGTCTAAAAGTAACTTTAGGTAAACAAAATCTGAAAGATAACACTGGAATAAAAATATATGCAGAGACCTGGACGATTTTCCTTATTCAGTATTCTGGTGTTGTGCGTGTGTGTGTGTGTGTGTGTGTGTGTGTGTGTGTGTGTGTGTGTGTGTGTGTGTGTGTGTGTGTGTGTGTGTGTGTATGTACTCACCTAATTGTGGTTGCAGGAGTCGAGACTCAGCTCCTGGCCCCGCCTCTTCACAGACCGCTACTGGGTCCTCCCTCTCCCTGCTCCATGAGCTTTATCATACCTCGTCTTAAAACTATGTTTAGTTTCTGCCTCCACTACATCGCTTGCCAGACTGTTCCACTTCCTAACAACTCTGTGGCTGAAGAAATACTTCCTAACATCCCTTTGACTCATCTGAGTCTTCAGCTTCCAATTGTGATCCCTTGTTTCTGTGTCCCATCTCTGGAACATCTTGTCTCTGTCCACCTTGTCTATTCCACGCAGTATTTTGTATGTCGTTATCATGTCTCCCCTGACCCTCCTGTCCTCCAGTGTCGTCAGACCAATTTCCCTTAACCCTTAGTTCTGAAACTAGCCTTGTTGCAAACCTTTGCACTTTCTCTAATTTCTTGACGTATTTGTCCAGGTGTGGGTTCCAAACTGGTGGTGCGTACTCCAGTATGGGCCTGACGTACACAGTGTATAAAGTCTTGAACGATTCCTTACTGAGGTACCGGAACGCTATTCTCAGGTTTGCCAAGCGTCCATATGCCGCAGCAGTTATCTGGTTAATGTGTGCTTCTGGCGATGTACTCGCTGTTATACTCACGCCAAGATCTTTGTCCTTGAGTGAGGTTTGCAGTCTTTGGCCTCCTAGCCTATGCTCCGTCTGCGGTCTTCTTTGCCCTTCTCCGATCTTCATTACTTTGCATTTGGCGGGATTAAATTCTGGAGCTAGTTGCTTGACCACACATCCAGCCTGTCCAGGTCTCTTCGTAGACTTATCTGGTCCTCATCTGATTTAATTCTCATTAACTTCACATCATCTGCAAACAGGGACACTTCTGAGTCTATCCCTTCCGTCATGTCGTTCACATATACCAAGAATAGCACTGGTCCCAGGACTGACCCCTGTGGGACCCCGCTCTTCACAGGCGCCCATTGTGATACCTCATCACGGACCATGACTCGCTGTTGCCTTCCTGTCAGGTATTCTCTGATCCATTGCAGTGCCCTTCCTGTTATATATGCCTGTTCCTCTAGCTTCTGCACTAATCTCTTGTGTGTGTGTGTATGTGTGTGTGTGTGTGTGTGTGTGTGTGTGTGTGTGTGTGTGTGTGTGTGTGTGTGTGTGTGTGTGTGTGTGTGTGTGTGTGTGTGTTAGGGGGAAGGAATGCCAGAGTGCTGTTGAAGGGTATACTGAAAGAGGCACTGAAGGTGGCACTGAAGGAGGCACTGGAGGAGGCACTGAAGGAGGCACTGAAGGAGGCACTGAAGGAGGCACTGAAGGAGGCACTGAAGGAGGCACTGAAGGAGGCACTGTAGAAGGCACTGAAGGAGGCACTGTAGGAGGCACTGAAGGAGGCACCGAAGGGTATTACTTAAGGGAGAGCACAAACCTGCAGAGCTCCGGGATAAAGATTTCTCCTGAGGAGCACTGGGAGGAGAGCTGTGCCGGAGGACAGACACAGGTGCAACTGGATGGGTCCCACAACCTCTGTCTCACCTCACAGGTGTCCTGGAGACCTGCCTGACACACACATTCACACTCCTCCTCCTGCAGCACCTGCACCAGGAGAACAAAATGAAGGGAAAGTGTTAAGGTCAAGTTCCTGATCAGGATTCTTGGACACTGTTGTCTATTCTTGGACACTGCTGCCTATTCTTGGACACTGCTGTCTATTCTTGGAAACTGCTGTCTATTCTTGGACACTGCTGTCTATTCTTGGAAACTGCTGTCTATTCTTGGACACTGCTGCCTATTCTTGGAAACTGCTGTCTATTCTTGGAAACTGCTGTCTATTCTTGGAAATTGCTGTCTATTCTTGGACACTGCTGTCTATTCTTGGAAACTGCTGTCTATTCTTGGACACTGCTGTCTATTCTTGGAAACTGCTGTCTATTCTTGGACACTGCTGTCTATTCTTGGAAACTGCTGTCTATTCTTGGACACTGCTGTCTATTCTTGGACTCTGTTGACTATTCTTGGACACTTCTGCCTATTCTTGAACACTAATTTTAGGCATGTTGCCTATTCTTGGACACTGTTACCTATTCTTGAACTATCACCTATTTTGGACACTGTTGTCTATTCTTGGACACTGTTGCCTACTCTTGGACACTGTTACCTATATTTGGAGATTGTTGTCTATTCTTGGACACTGGTGCCTATTCTTGGTCATTGATGTTTATTTTTGGACACTGGTGTCTATTTTTAGACACTTGCCTATTCTTGGACAATGTTACCTATTCTTAGACACTGTTGTCTACTCTTGGACACTGATGTCTATTCTTGGACACTGTTGTCTATTCTTAGACATTGTTGTCTACTCTTGGACACTGATGTCTATTCTTGGACACTGTTGTCTATTCTTAGACACTGTTGTCTACTCTTGGACACTGATGTCTATTCTTGGACACTGTTGTCTATTCTTAGACACTGTTGTCTATTCTTGGACACTGTTGTCTATTCTTAGACACTGTTGTCTATTCTTGGACACTGTTGTCTATTCTTAGACACTGTTGTCTATTCTTGGACACTGATGTCTATTCTTGGACACTGTTGTCTATTCTTAGACACTGTTGTCTATTCTTGGACACTGTTGTCTATTCTTGGACACTGTTGTCTATTCTTAGACACTGTTGTCTATTCTTGGACACTGATGTCTATTCTTGGACACTGTTGTCTATTCTTAGACACTGTTGTCTATTCTTAGACACTGTTGTCTATTCTTAGACACTGTTGTCTATTCTTAGACACTGTTGTCTATTCTTGGACACTGATGTCTATTCTTAGACACTGTTGTCTATTCTTAGACACTGTTGTCTATTCTTAGACACTGTTGTCTATTCTTAGACACTGTTGTCTATTCTTAGACACTGTTGTCTATTCTTGGACACTGATGTCTATTCTTAGACACTGATGTCTATTCTTAGACACTGTTGTCTATTCTTAGACACTGTTGTCTATTCTTGGACACTGATGTCTATTCTTAGACACTGTTGTCTACTCTTAGACACTGTTGTCTATTCTTAGACACTGTTGTCTACTCTTAGACACTGTTGTCTACTCTTAGACACTGTTGTCTACTCTTGGACACTGTTGTCTACTCTTAGACACTGTTGTCTACTCTTAGACACTGTTGTCTACTCTTAGACACTGTTGTCTACTCTTGGACACTGTTGTCTACTCTTAGACACTGTTGTCTACTCTTAGACACTGTTGTCTACTCTTGGACACTGTTGTCTACTCTTAGACACTGTTGTCTACTCTTAGACACTGTTGTCTACTCTTAGACACTGTTGTCTACTCTTGGACACTGTTGTCTACTCTTGGACACTGTTGTCTACTCTTAGACACTGTTGTCTACTCTTAGACACTGTTGTCTACTCTTAGACACTGTTGTCTACTCTTGGACACTGTTGTCTACTCTTGGACACTGTTGTCTACTCTTGGACACTGTTGCTTGATATTTACTGTCTGATATTCCTTTGTTTATTCTTGTCTTTCTCACTGTCCACCACCTAGCCAGCCTGCCACCTAGCCAGCCTGCCTCCTAGCCAGCCTGCCTCCTAGCCAGCCTGCCTCCTAGCCAGCCTGCCTCCTAGCCAGCCTGCCTCCTAGCCAGCCTGCCTCCTAGCCAGCCTGCCTCCTAGCCAGCCTGCCTCCTAGCCAGCCTGCCTCCTAGCCAGCCTGCCTCCTAGCCAGCCTGCCTCCTAGCCAGCCTGCCTCCTAGCCAGCCTGCCTCCTAGCCAGCCTGCCTCCTAGCCAGCCTGCCTCCTAGCCAGCCTGCCTCCTAGCCAGCCTGCCTCCTGGCCAGCCTGCCTCCTAGCCAGCCTGCCTCCTAGCCAGCCTGCCTCCTAGCCAGCCTGCCTCCTAGCCAGCCTGCCTCCTAGCCAGCCTGCCTCCTAGCCAGCCTGTCACCTAGCCAGCCTGCCTCCTAGCCAGCCTGCCTCCTAGCCAGCCTGCCTCCTAGCCAGCCTGTCACCTAGCCAGCCTGCCTCCTAGCCAGCCTGCCTCCTAGCCAGCCTGCCTCCTAGCCAGCCTGCCTCCTAGCCAGCCTGCCTCCTAGCCAGCCTGCCTCCTAGCCAGCCTGCCTCCTAGCCAGCCTGCCTCCTAGCCAGCCTGCCACCTAGCCAGCCTGCCTCCTAGCCAGCCTGCCACCTAGCCAGCCTGCCTCCTAGCCAGCCTGCCTCCTAGCCAGCCTGCCTCCTAGCCAGCCTGCCTCCTAGCCAGCCTGCCTCCTAGCCAGCCTGCCTCCTAGCCAGCCTGCCACCTAGCCAGCCTGCCACCTAGCCAGCCTGCCACCTAGCCAGCCTGCCACCTAGCCAGCCTGCCACCTAGCCAGCCTGCCACCTAGCCAGCCTGCCTCCTAGCCAGCCTGCCTCCTAGCCAGCCTGCCTCCTAGCCAGCCTGCCACCTAGCCAGCCTGCCTCCTAGCCAGCCTGCCTCCTAGCCAGCCTGCCTCCTAGCCAGCCTGCCTCCTAGCCAGCCTGCCTCCTAGCCAGCCTGCCTCCTAGCCAGCCTGCCTCCTAGCCAGCCTGCCTCCTAGCCAGCCTGCCTCCTAGCCAGCCTGCCTCCTAGCCAGCCTGCCTCCTAGCCAGCCTGCCTCCTAGCCAGCCTGCCTCCTAGCCAGCCTGCCTCCTAGCCAGCCTGCCACCTAGCCAGCCTGCCTCCTAGCCAGCCTGCCTCCTAGCCAGCCTGCCTCCTAGCCAGCCTGCCTCCTAGCCAGCCTGCCTCCTAGCCAGCCTGCCTCCTAGCCAGCCTGCCTCCTAGCCAGCCTGCCTCCTAGCCAGCCTGCCTCCTAGCCAGCCTGCCTCCTAGCCAGCCTGCCTCCTAGCCAGCCTGCCTCCTAGCCAGCCTGCCTCCTAGCCAGCCTGCCTCCTAGCCAGCCTGCCTCCTAGCCAGCCTGCCTCCTAGCCAGCCTGCCTCCTAGCCAGCCTGCCTCCTAGCCAGCCTGCCTCCTAGCCAGCCTGCCTCCTAGCCAGCCTGCCTCCTAGCCAGCCTGCCACCTTGCTAGCCTGCCTCCTAGTCAGCCTGCCTCCTAGCCAGCCTGCCTCCTAGCCAGCCTGCCTCCTAGCCAGCCTGCCTCCTAGCCAGCCTGCCACCTTGCTAGCCTGCCTCCTAGTCAGCCTGCCTCCTAGCCAGCCTGCCTCCTAGCCAGCCTGCCTCCTAGTAGCCTGCCTTCTAGCCAGCCTGCCTCCTAGCCAGCCTGCCTCCTAGCCAGCCTGCCTCCTAGCCAGCCTGCCACCTAGCCAGCCTGCCTCCTAGCCAGCCTGCCTCCTAGCCAGCCTGCCTCCTAGCCAGCCTGCCTCCTAGCCAGCCTGCCTCCTAGCCAGCCTGCCTCCTAGCCAGCCTGCCTCCTAGCCAGCCTGCCTCCTAGCCAGCCTGCCTCCTAGCCAGCCTGCCTCCTAGCCAGCCTGCCTCCTAGCCAGCCTGCCTCCTAGCCAGCCTGCCTCCTAGCCAGCCTGCCACCTAGCCAGCCTGCCTCCTAGCCAGCCTGCCTCCTAGCCAGCCTGCCTCCTAGCCAGCCTGCCTCCTAGCCAGCCTGCCTCCTAGCCAGCCTGCCTCCTAGCCAGCCTGCCTCCTAGCCAGCCTGCCTCCTAGCCAGCCTGCCTCCTAGCCAGCTTGCCACCTAGCCAGCCTGCCTCCTAGCCAGCCTGCCTCCTAGCCAGCCTGCCTCCTAGCCAGCCTGCCTCCTAGCCAGCCTGCCTCCTAGCCAGCCTGCCTCCTAGCCAGCCTGCCTCCTAGCCAGCCTGCCTCCTAGCCAGCCTGCCTCCTAGCCAGCCTGCCTCATAGCCAGCCTGCCTCCTAGCCAGCCTGCCTCCTAGCCAGCCTGCCACCTAGCCAGCCTGCCTCCTAGCCAGCCTGCCTCCTAGAAGCCTGCCTTCTAGCCAGCCTGCCTCCTAGCCAGCATGCCTCCTAGCCAGCCTGCCTTCTAGTCAGCCTGCTTCCTAGCCAGCCTGTCACCTAGCCAGCCTGCCTCCTAGCCAGCCTGCCTCCTAGCCAGCCTGCCTCCTAGCCAGCCTGCCTCCCAGCCAGCCTGCCTCCTAGCCAGCCTGCCTCCTAACCAGCCTGCCACCTAGCTAGCTTGCCTCCTAGCCAGCCTGTCTCCTAGCCAGCTTGCCTCCTAGCCAGCCTGCCTCCTAGCCAGCCTGCCTCCTAGCCAGCCTGCCTCCTGGGTAGCCTACCTCCAAACTAGCCTGCCTCCTAGCCAGCCTGCCTCCTAGGCAGCCTGCCTCCTAACCAGCCTGCCTCCTAGCCAACCTGCCTCCTAGCTAGCCTGCCTCCTAGCCAGCCTGCCTCCTAACCAGCTTGCCACCTAGGCAGCCTGCCACCTAGCCAGCCTGCCTCCTAGCCAGCCTGCCTCCTAGCCAGCCTGCCTCCTAGCCAGTCTGCCTCCTAGACAGCCTCCCTCCTAGGTAGCCTGCCTCCAAGCTAGCCTGCCTCCTAGCCAGCCTGCCTCCTAGCTAGCCTGCCTCCTAACCAGCCTGCCTCCTAGCCAACCTGCCTCCTAGCTAGCCTGCCTCCTGGCCAGCGTGCCTCCTAACCAGCTTGCCACCTAGGCAGCCTGCCACCTAGGCAGCCTGCCTCCTAACCAGCCTGCCTCCTAGCCAGCCTAACTCCTAGCCAGACTGTCTCCTAGCCAGCCTGCCAAAGAGCCAGACTGCCTCCTAGCCAGTCTGCCTCCTATCTAGCCTGCCTCCTAGCCAGCCTGCCTCCTAGCCAGCCTGCCACATAGCCATCATGCCTCCTAGCCAGTCTGCCTCCTAGCCAGCCTGCTTCCTAGTCAGCCTGCCTCCTAGCCAGGCTGCCTGCTAGCCAGCCTGCCAAAGAGCCAGCCTGTCACCTAACCAGCCTGCCTCCTAGCCAGCCTACCTCCTAGGCAGCTTGCCATCTAGGCAATCTGCCACCTAGCAAGCCTGCCTCCTAGCCAGCCTGCCACGTAGCCAGACTGCCTCCTAGTTAGTCTGCCTCCTAGCTAGCCTGCCTCCTAGCCAGCCTGCCTCCTAGCCAGCCTGCCTCCTAGCCAGCCTGCCTCCTAGCCAGCCTGCCTCCTAGCCAGCCTGCCTCCTAGCCAGCCTGCCTCCTAGCCAGCCTGCCTCCTAGCCAGCCTGATACCTATCCAGCCTGCCACCTAGCCAGCCTGCCTCACTCACCTGGTTGCTAGGACAGATCTTGTCACAGCCACACTTACAGCCAGTGTGAACCTCCACATTCACCTCCAGACACCTCCTGCTCCTCCCAGCACCGTGCACATACACCTGCGGGCGTGCACAACAGTTAGACTTATGGACGTGTAGGAGGGGCTGTGGGCGTGTGTGAGGGACTGTGGGGGTGTGGTATGGACTATGGGCGTGCGGGAGGCGCTATGAGCGTGTGGGAGGGAATGTGGGCGTGTGGGAGGGACTGTGGGCGTGTGGGACTATGGGCGTGTGGGAGTTACTATGGGCGTGTGGGAGGGACTGTGAGCGCTTGGGAGGGGCTGTGGGCGTGTGAGAGGGGTTGTGGGCGTGTGGAAGGGACTGTGGGGGTGTGGTAGGGACTATGGGCGTGCGGGAGGCGCTATGAGCGTGTGGGAGGGAATGTGGGCGAGTGGGAGGGACTGTGAGCGTGTGGCAGGGACTATGGGCGTGTGGGAGTTACTGTGGGCGTGTGGGAAGGGCTGTAGGCGTTTGGGAGTTACTATGGGCGTGTGGGAGGGGCTGTGGGCATGTGGAAGGTACTATGGGCGTGTGGGAGTTACTATGGGCGTGTGGAAGGGGCTGTGGGCGTGTGGAAGGAACTATGGACTTGTGGGAGTTACTATGGGAGTGGTGGAGGGACTGTGGGCGTGTGAGGGGATTATTGGAGTGTGGGAGGGGCTATGGGCGTGTGGTAGGGACTGTGGGCGTGTGGGAGAGACTGTAGGCGTGTGGGAGGGACTGTGGGCGTGTGGAAGGGGCTGTGAGCGTGTGGGAGGGACTGTGGGCGTGAGGAAGGGAGTGTGAGAGTGTGGGAGGGGCTATGGGCGTGTGGGAGGGACTGTGGGCGTGTGAGAGGGACTTTGGGCGTGTGGGAGGGGCTATGGGCGTGTGGGAGGGACTGTGGGGGTGTAGGAGGGACTGTGGGCGTGTGGGAGAGACTGTGGGGGTGTGGGAGGGACTGTGGGGGTGTGGGAGGGACTGTGGGGGTGTGGGAGGGATTGTGGGGGTGTGGGAGGGACTGTGGGGGTGTGGGAGGGACTGTGGGGGTGTGGGAGGGACTGTGGGGGTGTGGGAGGGGCTATGGGCGTGTGGGAGGAACTGTGGGGGTGTGGGAGGGACTTTGGCCGTGTGGGAGGGAATGTGGGCGTGTGGGTGGGGCTATGGGCGTGTGGGAGTAACTGTGGGCGTGTGGGAGAGACTGTGGGCGTGTGGGAGAGATTGTGGGAGTGTGGGAGGGGCTATAGGCATGTGGGAGGGACTGTGGGGGTGTAAATCCGTGTAAATCATACAGCGTAAACGACTTTAAGTAATTCTTCGAAAATCTTTGTAAATCATTCAGTGTATATAACTGTAAATGATTGTAAATAACTGTAAATGATTGTAAATAACTGTAAATGATTGTAAATAACTGTAAATGATTGTAAATAACTGTAAATGATTGTAAATAACTGTAAATGATTGTAAATAACTGTGAATGATTGTAAATCACTGTGAATGATTGTAAATAACTGTAAATGATTGTAAATAACTGTAAATGATTGTAAATAACTGTAAATGATTGTAAATAACTGTAAATGATTGTAAATCACTGTGAATGATTGTAAATAACTGTAAATGATTGTAAATAACTGTAAATGATTGTAAATCACTGTGAATGATTGTAAATAACTGTAAATGATTGTAAATAACTGTAAATTATTGTAAATAACTGTAAATGATTGTAAATCACTGTGAATGATTGTAAATCACAGCGAATGATTGTAAATAACTTTAAATGATTGTAAATAACTGTGAATGATTGTAAATAACTGTAAATGATTGTAAATAACTGTAAATGATTGTAAATAACTGTAAATGATTGTAAGTAACTGTAAATGATTGTAAATAACTGTAAATGATTGTAAATGGCTGTGAATGATTGTAAATAACTGTGAATGATTGTAAATAACTGTAAATGATTGTAAATAACTGTGAATGATTGTAAATAACTGTGAATGATTGTAAATAACTGTGAATGATTGTAAATAACTGTGAATGATTGTAAATAACTGTGAATGATTGTAAATAACTGTGAATGAATGTAAATCACTGTGAATGATTGTAAATCACTGTGAATGATTGTAAATAACTGGAAATGATTGTAAATCACTGTGAATGATTGTAAATAACTGTAAATGATTGTAAATTACTGTGAATGATTGTAAATAACTGTAAATGATTGTAAATTACTGTAAATGATTGTAAATAACTGTAAATGATTGTAAATCACTGTGAATGATTGTAAATAACTGCAAATGATTGTAAATAACCGTAAATGAATGTAAATAACTGTAAAGGATTGTAAGTAACTGTAAATGATTGTAAATAACTGTAAATGATTGTAAATAACTGTGAATGATTGTAAATAACTGTGAATGATTGTAAATCACTGTGAATGATTGTAAATAACTGTGAATGATTGTAAATAACTGTAAATGATTGTAAATAACTGTGAATGATTGTAAATCACTGTGAATGATTGTAAATGACTGTGAATGATTGTAAATAACTGTAAATGATAATAAATAACTGTGAATGATTGTAAATAACTGTGAATGATTGTAAATAACTGTAAATGATTGTAAATAACTGTAAATGATTGTAAATCACTGTGAATGATTGTAAATAACTGTAAATGATTGTAAATAACTGTAAATGATTGTAAATAACTGTAAATGATTGTAAATATCTGTAAATGATTGTAAATCACTGTGAATGATTGTAAATAACTGTAAATGATTGTAAATAACTGTAAATGATTGTAAATAACTGTAAATGATTGTAAATCACTGTGAATGACTGTAAATAACTGTGAATGATTGTAAATAACTGTAAATGATTGTAAATAACTGTAAATGATTGTAAATAACTGTAAATGATTGTAAGTAACTGTAAATGATTGTAAATAACTGTAAATGATTGTAAATAACTGTGAATGATTGTAAATAACTGTGAATGTTTGTAAATCACTGTGAATGATTGTAAATAACTGTGAATGATTGTAAATAACTGTAAATGATTGTAAATAACTGTGAATGATTGTAAATAACTGTAAATGATTGTAAATCACTGTGAATGATTGTAAATAACTGTAAATGATTGTAAATTACTGTGAATGATTGTAAATAAATGTAAATGATTGTAAATTACTGTGAATGATTGTAAATAACTGTAAATGATTGTAAATCACTGTGAATGATTGTAAATAACTGTAAATGATTGCAAATAACTGTAAATGATTGCAAATAACTGTGAATGATTGTAAATTACTGTAAATGATTGTAAATAACTGTAAATGAATGTAAATAACTGTAAATGATTGTAAGTAACTGTAAATGATTGTAAACAACTGTAAATGATTGTAAATAACTGTGAATGATTGTGAATAACTGTGAATGATAGTAAATCACTGTGAAAGATTGTAAATGACTGTGAATGATTGTAAATAACTGTAAATGATTGTAAATAACTGTGAATGATTGTAAATAACTGTGAATGATTGTAAATAACTGTAAATGATTGTAAATAACTGTAAATGATTGTAAATAACTGTAAATGATTGTAAATCACTGTGAATGATTGTAAATCACTGTGAATGATTGTAAATAACTGCAAATGATTGTAAATAACTGTGAATGATTGCAATTAACTGTAAATGATTGTAAATAACTGTAAATGATTGTAAATAACTGTAAATGATTGCAAGTAACTGTAAATGATTGTAAATAACTGTAAATGATTGTAAATAACTGTGAATGATTGTAAATAACTGTAAATGTTTGTAAATCACTGTGAATGATTGTAAATAACTGTAAATGATTGTAAATAACTGTAAATGATTGTAAATAACTGTGAATGATTGTAAATAACTGTAAATGATTGTAAATCACTGTGAATGATTGTAAATATCTGTAAATGATTGCAAATAACTGTAAATGATTGTAAATAACTGTGAATGATTGTAAATAACTGTAAATGATTGTAAATAACTGTAAATGAATGTAAATCACTGTAAATGATTGTAAATCACTGTGAATGATTGTAAATAACTGTAAATGATTGTAAATTACTGTGAATGATTGTAAATAACTGTGAGTGATTGTAAATCACTGTGAATGATTGTAAATAACTGTAAATGATTGTAAATTACTGTGAATGATTGTAATTAACTGTAAATGATTGTAAATTACTGTGAATGATTGTAAATAACTGTAAATGATTGTAAATCACTGTGAATGATTGTAAATAACTGTAAATGATTGTAAATAACTGTAAATGATTGTAAATAACTGTGAATGATTGTAAATAACTGTAAATGATTGTAAATAACTGTAAATGAATGTAAATAACTGTAAATGATTGTAAGTAACTGTAAATGATTGTAAATAACTGTAAATGATAGTAAATAACTGTAAATGAATGTAAATAACTGTTAATGATTGTAAATAACTGTGAATGATTGTAAATAACTGTGAATGATTGTAAATCACTGTGAATCATTGTAAATAACTGTGAATGATTGTAAATAACTGTAAATGATTTTAAATAACTGTAAATGATTGTAAATCACTGTGAATTATTGTAAATGACTGTGAATGATTGTAAATAACTGTAAATGATTGTAAATAACTGTGAATGATTGTAAATAACTGTGAATGATTGTAAATAACTGTGAATGATTGTAAATAACTGTAAATGATTGTAAATAAATGTAAATGATTGTAAATAACTGTAAACGATTGTAAATAACTGCAAATGATTGTAAATAACTGTGAATGATTGTAAATCACTGTGAATGATTGTAAATGACTGTGAATGATTGTAAATGACTGTAAATGATAATAAATAACTGTGAATGATTGTAAATAACTGTGAATGATTGTAAATAACTGTAAATGATTGTAAATAACTGTAAATGATTGTAAATCACTGTGAATGATTGTAAATAACTGTAAATGATTGTAAATAACTGTAAATGATTGTAAATAACTGTAAATGATTGTAAATATCTGTAAATGATTGTAAATCACTGTGAATGATTGTAAATAACTGTAAATGATTGTAAATAACTGTAAATGATTGTAAATAACTGTAAATGATTGTAAATCACTGTGAATGACTGTAAATAACTGTGAATGATTGTAAATAACTGTAAATGATTGTAAATAACTGTAAATGATTGTAAATAACTGTAAATGATTGTAAGTAACTGTAAATGATTGTAAATAACTGTAAATGATTGTAAATAACTGTGAATGATTGTAAATAACTGTGAATGTTTGTAAATCACTGTGAATGATTGTAAATAACTGTGAATGATTGTAAATAACTGTAAATGATTGTAAATAACTGTGAATGATTGTAAATAACTGTAAATGATTGTAAATCACTGTGAATGATTGTAAATAACTGTAAATGATTGTAAATTACTGTGAATGATTGTAAATAAATGTAAATGATTGTAAATTACTGTGAATGATTGTAAATAACTGTAAATGATTGTAAATCACTGTGAATGATTGTAAATAACTGTAAATGATTGCAAATAACTGTAAATGATTGCAAATAACTGTGAATGATTGTAAATTACTGTAAATGATTGTAAATAACTGTAAATGAATGTAAATAACTGTAAATGATTGTAAGTAACTGTAAATGATTGTAAATAACTGTAAATGATTGTAAATAACTGTGAATGATTGTGAATAACTGTGAATGGTAGTAAATCACTGTGAATGATTGTAAATGACTGTGAATGATTGTAAATAACTGTAAATGATTGTAAATAACTGTGAATGATTGTAAATAACTGTGAATGATTGTAAATAACTGTAAATGATTGTAAATAACTGTAAATGATTGTAAATAACTGTAAATGATTGTAAATCACTGTGAATGATTGTAAATCACTGTGAATGATTGTAAATAACTGCAAATGATTGTAAATAACTGTGAATGATTGCAATTAACTGTAAATGATTGTAAATAACTGTAAATGATTGTAAATAACTGTAAATGATTGCAAGTAACTGTAAATGATTGTAAATAACTGTAAATGATTGTAAATAACTGTGAATGATTGTAAATAACTGTAAATGTTTGTAAATCACTGTGAATGATTGTAAATAACTGTAAATGATTGTAAATAACTTTAAATGATTGTAAATAACTGTGAATGATTGTAAATAACTGTAAATGATTGTAAATCACGGAGAATGATTGTAAATACCTGTAAATGATTGTAAATCACTGTGAATGATTGTAAATATCTGTAAATGATTGCAAATAACTGTAAATGATTGTAAATAACTGTGAATGATTGTAAATAACTGTAAATGATTGTAAATAACTGTAAATGAATGTAAATCACTGTAAATGATTGTAAATCACTGTGAATGATTGTAAATAACTGTGAATGATTGTAAATCACTGTAAATGATTGTAAATCACTGTGAATGATTGTAAATAACTGTAAATGATTGTAAATTACTGTGAATGATTGTAAATAACTGTGAGTGATTGTAAATCACTGTGAATGATTGTAAATAACTGTAAATGATTGTAAATTACTGTGAATGATTGTAATTAACTGTAAATGATTGTAAATTACTGTGAATGATTGTAAATAACTGTAAATGATTGTAAATCACTGTGAATGATTGTAAATAACTGTAAATGATTGTAAATAACTGTAAATGAATGTAAATAACTGTAAATGATTGTAAGTAACTGTAAATGATTGTAAATAACTGTAAATGATAGTAAATAACTGTAAATGAATGTAAATAACTGTTAATGATTGTAAATAACTGTGAATGATTGTAAATAACTGTGAATGATTGTAAATCACTGTGAATCATTGTAAATAACTGTGAATGATTGTAAATAACTGTAAATGATTGTAAATAACTGTAAATGATTGTAAATCACTGTGAATTATTGTAAATGACTGTGAATGATTGTAAATAACTGTAAATGATTGTAAATAACTGTGAATGATTGTAAATAACTGTGAATGATTGTAAATAACTGTGAATGATTGTAAATAACTGTAAATGATTGTAAATAAATGTAAATGATTGTAAATAACTGTAAACTATTGTAAGTAACT
>NC_091334.1:16009805-16019805 GCF_038502225.1 Cherax quadricarinatus
CTATTACCACTACTACCACTACTACCACTACTACCACTACTACCACTACTACCACTACTACCACTACTACCACTACTACCACCACTACCACTACTACCACTACTACCACTACTACCACCACTACCACTACTACCACTACTACCACTACTACCACTACTACCACCACTACCACCACTACCACTACTACCACTACTACCACTACTACCACCACTACCACTACTACCACTACTACCACTACTACCACTACTACCACCACTACCACTACTACCACTACTACCACTACTACCACTACTACCACTACTACCACTACTACCACTACTACCACTACTACCACTACTACCACTACTACCACTACTACCACTACTACCACCACTACCACTACTACCACTACTACCACTACTACCACCACTACCACCACTACTACCACTACTACCACTACTACCACTACTACCACTACTACCACTACTACCACCACTACCACTACTACCACTACTACCACTACTACCACTACTACCACTACTACCACTACTACCACGACTACCACCACTACCACCACTACCACTACTACCACTACTACCACTACTACCACTACTACCACTACTACCACTACTACCACTACTACCACCACTACCACTACTACCACTACTACCACTACTACCACTACTACCACTACTACCACTACTACCACTACTACCACCACTACCACTACTACCACTACTACCACTACTACCACCACTACCACCACTACCACTACTACCACCACTACCACTACCACTACTACCACCACTACCACTACTACCACTACTACCACTACCACTACTACCACTACTACCACTACTACCACTACTACCACTACTACCACTACTACCACCACTACCACTACTACCACTACTACCACTACTACCACTACTACCACCACTACCACTACTACCACTACTACCACCACTACCACCACTACCACTACTACCACTACTATCACTACTACCACCACTACCACCACTACCACTACTACCACCACTACCACTACCACTACTACCACCACTACCACTACTACCACTACTACCACTACCACTACTACCACCACTACCACCACTACCACTACTACCACCACTACCACCACTACCACTACTACCACCACTACCACTACTACCACTACTACCACCACTACCACTACTACCACTACTACCACTACCACTACTACCACTACTACCACCACTACCACTACTACCACCACTACCACCACTACCACTACTACCACCACTACCACTACCACTACTACCACTACTACCACCACTACCACTACTACCACTACTACCACTACCACTACTACCACCACTACCACCACTACCACTACTACCACCACTACCACTACTACCACTACTACCACTACCACTACTACCACTACTACCACTACTACCACCACTACCACTACTACCACTACTACCACCACTACCACTACTACCACTACTACCACTACCACTACTACCACCACTACCAACACTACCACTACTACCACTACTACCACCACTACCACTACCACTACTACCACTACTACCACCACTACCACTACTACCACTACTACCACTACCACTACTACCACCACTACCACCACTACCACTACTACCACCACTACCACCACTACCACTACTACCACCACTACCACTACCACTACTACCACTACTACCACCACTACCACTACTACCACTACCACTACTACCACCACTACCACCACTACCACTACTACCACCACTACCACCACTACCACCACTACCACCACTACCACTACTACCACCACTACCACCACTACCACTACTACCACTACTACCACCACTACCACTACCACCACTACCACTACTACCACCACTACCACTACTACCACTACTACCACTACCACTACTACCACCACTACCACCACTACCACCACTACCACCACTACCACTACTACCACCACTACCACTACCACTACTACCACTGCTACCACCACTACCACTACTACCACTACTACCACCACTACCACTACCACTACTACCACTACTACCACCACTACCACTACTACCACTACTACCACTACCACTACTACCACTACTACCACCACTACCACTACTACCACCACTACCACTACCACTACTACCACTACTACCACCACTACCACTACTACCACTACTACCACTACCACTACTACCACTACTACCACCACTAACACTACCACTACTACCACTACTACCACTACCACTACTACCACTACTACCACCACTAACACTACCACTACTACCACCACTAACACTACCACTACTACCACTACTACCACTACTACCACTACCACTACTACCACTACTACCACCACTAACACTACCACTACTACCACTACTACCACTACCACTACTACCACTACTACCACCACTAACACTACCACTACTACCACCACTAACACTACCACTACCACCACCACTACCACTACTACCACTACTACCACTACCACTACTACCACTACTACCACCACTAACACTACCACTACTACCACTACTACCACAACTAACACTACCACTATTACCACTACTACCACCACTACCACTACTACCATTACTACCACCACTAACACTACCACTACTACCACCACCATTACCACTGCCACTACTACCACCACCCGTATGCTGCAGCATACGGGCGCCTGGCAAACCTGAGAATAGCGTTCCGATACCTTAATAAGGAATCGTTCAAGACACTGTACACTGTGTATGTTAGGCCCATACTGGAGTATGCAGCACCAGTCTGGAACCCACACCTGGTCAAGCACGTCAAGAAGTTAGAGAAAGTACAAAGGTTTGCAACAAGGCTAGTCCCAGACCTCAAGGGAATGTCGTACGAGGAAAGGTTAAGGGAAATCGGACTGACGACACTGGAGGACAGAAGGGTCAGGGGAGACATGATAACGACATACAACATACTGCGGGGAATAGACAAGGTGGACAGAGATAGGATGTTCCAGAGAGGGGACACAGGGACAAGGGGTCACAACTGGAAGCTGAAGACTCAGACGAGTCACAGGGACGTTAGGAAGTATTTCTTCAGTCATAGAGTTGTCAGCAAGTGGAATAGCCTAGCAAGTGAAGTAGTGGAGGCAGGAACCATACATAGTTTTAAGAAGAGGTATGACAAAGCTCAGGAAGCAGAGAGGGAGAGGACCTAGTAGCGATCAGTGAAGAGGCGGGGCCAGGAACTAAGTCTCGACCCCTGCAACCACAATTAGGTGAGTACAATTAGGTGAGTACCACCACCACTACCACTGCCACTACTACCACCCCTACCACCACTATCACCACTACCACCACTACCACCACCACTTCCACTACCACCACTACAACTACTACCACCACTACTACCACCACTATCACAACTACCACCACTACCACAACTACCACCACTACCACTATCCTCTTTCATCTTGTTCTTATAAACTATTTATTTCAAGAAACCATCTTCCATCTCCTTCAATGTCTGCCACAAGCTGACCAGACTCTCTCTCTCTCTCTCTCTCTCTCTCTCTCTCTCTCTCTCTCTCTCTCTCTCTCTCTCTCTCTCTCTCTCTCTCTCTCTCTCTCACCAGTTACTGCAGCTTGAAAAAATAAAATACCCAACTTTATATAGATAGGAAAGTGTTCCAGTGTGTGTGTGTGTGTGTGTGTGTGTGTGTGTGTGTGTGTGTGTGTGTGTGTGTGTGTGTGTGTGTGTGTCATCCAACACTTGGTGGTATATTCCCTCTTGATGTTCCCTTCTGTGCTGTCTTCCCACAGCCCTTCCTGTCTCTACTGCAGAAACTTCCTTAAATCTCCTGTTTAGCTCCTCACACACCTCCTGATCATTTCTTGTGAGTTCACCTTCTGTCCTCAGTCTGATCACCTGGTCTTTGACTGTTGTCTTCCTCCTGATGTGGCTATACAACAGTTTCGGGTCAGTCTTGATTTTCGATGCTGTTATTTTCATACTGTCCCTGGGCCTCCCTCCTTACCTGTGCATACTCGTTCCTGGCTCTGCGACTAATCTCCCTATTTTCATGTGTTCTCTGCCTTCTGTACTTTTTCCATTCTCTATTGCACTTCGTTTTTGCCTCCTTACACCGTCGGGTAAACCAGGGGCTCGTTCTGGTCTTCCCATTGTTTCTGTTGCCCTTGGGAATAAACCTTTCCACTGCCTCCTTGCATTTTGTTGTTACATATTCCATCATTTCATTTACTGGCTTTCCTGCCAGTTCTCTGTCCCACGGAACCTCCTGCAGGAAGTTCCTCAACCCTATGTAGTCCCCTCTTTTATAGTCTGGCTTTTCCCATTCAACTCCTGTTATTCTCTCCACTTGCAGCTCTACTATGTATTCAAAGCACAGAACCACGTGGTCACTAGCTCCTAGGGGACTCTCATACGTGATGTCCTCAATGTCTGAACTGCCACTGGTACTGGTTGTGTGTATACTCACAGACTGGTATCCCCTGGGTACTGGTACTGGTACTGGTTGTTCCACTGGGCGACACTTGCTCTGCTTAATAAGTTCCACCACGTGTGATGAATTACGACACAAACCTGTAAGGTACAACCTCTATTATTATTATTGATATTATTATTATTATTATTATTATTATTATTATTATTATTATTATTATTATTATTATTATTATTATTATTATACTCCTGGATAAGTATTAGGAGTAGGGACCATACAACACTTGGGGAAAAGTTATGTAATGAGGTTTAATCCAGGGAAATGGAGGCGAGGATCATTACCTTGGATCAAGAGCCCTTCCCTGGTGTGGGTGACTGCTTACTGTCACATGTCTCAGAATTGCAATAAGAGGAACAACTACATTAACAATATTTGGCGGGATATATTTGGCTTTTGATTGATTTATAGAAGCACACACACACACACACACACACACACACACACACACACACACACACACACACACACACACACACACACACACAGTATGCAGCATGTATTCAGTATGAGTATGCAGCACCAGTTTGGAACCCACATCTGGTCAAGCACGTCACGAAATTAGAGAAACTGCAAAGGTTTGCAACAAGACTAGTCCCAGAGCTAAGTGGAATGTCCTACGAAGAAAGTTAAGGGAATTGGTCTGACGACACTGGAGGACAGGAGGGTTAGGGGAGACACGATAACGACATAAAAGATGCTGCGAGGAATTGACAGGGTGGACAGAGACAGGATGTTCCAGAGATGGGACACAGAAACAAGGGGTCACAATTGGAAGCTGAAGACTCAGATGAGTCAAAGGGATGTTAGGAAGTATTTCTTCAGTCATAGAGTTGTTAGGAAGTGGAATAGTCTGGCAAGTGGCGTAGTGGAGGCAGGAACCATACATAGTTTTAAGACGAGGTATGATAAAGCTCATGGAGCAGGGAGAGAGAGGACCTACGTAGTAGCGATCAGTGAAGAGGCGGACCCAGGAGCTATGTATCGACCCCTGCAACCACAAATAGGTGAGTAGACACCCACACACAGCGGAATAGTCTGGGTAGTAATGTAGTGGAGGCAGGATCCATACATAGCTTTAAGAAGAGGTATGATAAAGCTCATGAAGCAGGAAGAGTGACTGAGTAGCGGCCAGTGAAGAGGCGGGGCCAGGAGCTTTGAATCGACCCCTGCAACCACAACCAGGTGAGGACACACACACACACACACACACACACACACACACACACACACACACACACACACACACAATTCATTAACCTTCTACAATAATTTTCTCACCTTGTGAGTCATCATGATGATGCTGGTTCAGCGTCGTGATCCTGGACCATCTCTGACCTATTGATGTACTGGATGACATCATCACTATCATCAATACTCCTCTCCACATCCTGACCTTCTCTTCCTCCTCTTTTTCAGCTTTCGTCCTCCAATATTATGACAACTCACTCCCGTTATGGCAACTCACTCCCGTTATGGCAACTCACTCCCGTTATGGCAACTCACTCCCGTTATGGCAACTCACTCCCGTTATGGCAACTCCCTCCTGTTATGGCAACTCCTTCCTGTTATGGCAACTCCTTCCTGTTATGGCAACTCCCTCCTGTTAATTTGCGTTGCGTTGGGTTAGGATGCGTTAGGTAGGGTTGCATTTGGGTTGAACCGGGCTACACTGGGTTGGGGTTTGGTTGCCTTGGGTGGTTGGGTTGGACTAGCTTGTCTTGGGTTGGAGTGGCTTGAAATGGGTTACGTTGGGTTGGAGTGGGTTGACTTATACTGTTATTGAAGCACGACCTCTGTGTGGCAGCTTCATTCTGGTTGGTTGACAGTGGTAGTTGTGGTAGTTCACATTGGTTGTTGTGCTGGTTCACAGTGGTAGTTGTGATGGTTGTGGTTCACAGGTCGTTGTGGTGGTGGTGGTTCACAGGTCGTTGTTGTTGCAGTTGCTGCTGTTCCTGCAGGTGCTACGGGTCCTGCTGTTCACTGTGTGAGCGCGTGTAGTGTTATTGCTGCTGCTGTTACTTTCGCTATTGCTGTTACTACTGCTGGTACTGCTACTACTGCTGGTACTGCTACTGCTGCTGCTGCTGCTGCTGCTGCTGCTGCTGCTGGTGCTGCTGCTACTACTGCTACTGCTACTACTGCAAGCACCACAGTGACCGTCACTGGGTTATCGCCACAGGAAATCCCTTCTGGGAAATCTTGAAACTGTGGCAGAGGTGGCGCGACAAATATTCTTTGGGGTGTAATTATGTCAGCTGGAATATTTAGTCTTATTCTCTGAGTCCCTGATGGGCTGTTTCTGACTCTGTGCTCTGCTGGGTGTCCTGATGGGGTGTTTCTGCCTGTCTGTGTTCTGCTGGCTGCCCTGATGGGGTGTTTCTGTCTGTGTTCTGCTGGCTGCCCTGATGGGGTGTTTCTGTCTGTGTTTTGCTGGCTACCCTGATCGGGTGTTTCTGTCTGTCTGTGTTCTGCTGGCTGTCCTGATCGGGTGCTTCTGTCTGTGTTCTGCTGGCTGCCCTGATGGGGTGTTTCTGTCTGTCTGTGTTCTACTGGCTGCTCTGATGGGTTGTTTCTGACTCTCTGTGCTCTGCTGGCCGATCTGGTGGGTTGTTTCTGACTCTGTGCTCTGCTGGCTGCTCTGATGGGTTGTTTCTGTCTGTCTGTGTTCTGCTGGCTGCTCTGATGGGTTGTTTCTGCCTGTCTGTGTTCTGCTGGTTGCCCTGATGGGGTGTTTCTGTCTGTGTTCTGCTGGCTGCCCTGATGGGGTGTTTCTGTCTGTCTGTGTTCTGCTGGTTGCCCTGATGAGGTGTTTCTGTCTGTCTGTGTTCTGCTGGTTGCCCTGATGGGGTGTTTCTGTCTGTCTGTGTTCTGCTGGTTGCCCTGATGGGGTGTTTCTGTCTGTGATCTGCTGGCTGCCCTGATGGGGTGTTTCTGTCTGTCTGTGTTCTGCTGGTTGCCCTGATGGGGTGTTTCTGTCTGTCTGTGTTCTGCTGGTTGCCCTGATGGGGTGTTTCTGTCTGTCTGTGTTCTGCTGGTTGCACTGATGGGGTGTTACTGTCTGTCTGTGTTCTGCTGGCTGCCCTGATAAGGTATTTCTGACTCTGCTCTGCTGGTTGACCTGATGGGGTGTTTCTGTCTGTGTTCTGCTGGTTGCCCTGATAAGGTATTTCTGTCTGTGTTCTGCTGGTTGCACTGATGGGGTGTTTCTGCCTGTCTGTGTTCTGCTGGTTGCCCTGATGAGGTACTTCTGTCTCTGTTCTGCTGGCTGACCTGATGGGGTGTTTCTGTCTGTCTGTGTTATGCTGGCTGACCTGATGGGGTGTTTCTGTCTGTCTGTGTTCTGCTGGTTGCCCTGATGAGTTGTTTCACGTACTCACCTATATACACACTTATGTGTAGTTGCAGGGGTCAAGTCATAGCTCTTGGCCCTAGCAGAGAACAGGGTAGGGTGAACCTGGCACTGAGTGATGGTTGATGGTGGGTGATGGTGGATCAATTGGACTGTTGTTGCTGGTGGTGGGAGGTGGTAGCGGAGCCTGGCCAGGGATGGGATAATGATTTTATCCAGAGTATTGGAATTTCTTCAAAGATGTTGATATGCAGATGTCTCACGACATCTGGTGAGGAATCATTGAAATAAGTGTACGTACGCGAGTACACACACACACACACACACAAAAACACACACACACACACTTGTGAACGAGTGCTTAAGAGGCCCAGGAGATGGAGCTTAATTTCTCAGCTCCTTCCCTCCCTCCCACCCTTCCAGTTGGCCGTCAGCCAAATGTCACTATCATTTCCAGAATGACTTCACCCTCCCTTACTCCCTTCTTTCTCTCCCTCCCTTCCTCCCTCTCCAAAGTTTAATCTCTTCTTTACCCTTTCTCCCCCTCTCTCTCCCTCCCTCCCGGCCCCCCGCCCTTGCCTCCCTCATCCTGTGAATGAACATACCACAGTCAAGACAGTATTGGTCAGTGTATGTACACAAAGAGTTATGTGTATATCTCGGTGTATACTATATACACTGAGATGCCATGCTATGTATATGTACTTACTCAGACAACACACAAGAGACTGTTGAAGAAAGTAGCTGCACATGGTACAGGAGGAGATATTATCTCCTGGGTCGAGACATGGCTGCCTACGAGGCAACAGTGAGTTTATATTAATTAATGGGGGAGGAAGCAGAATGGGGAGCCATTACTGTGGTGTACCACAGGGTCAGTGTTGGCGCCCTTGTTGTTTGGGAGAGCCATTACTAGTGGTGTACCACAGGGTCAGTGTTGGCACCCTTGTTGTTTGGGAGAGCCATTACTAGTGGTGTACCACAGGGCCAGTGTTGGCACCCTTGTTGTTTGGGAGAGCCAGTACTAGTGGTGTACCACAGGGCCAGTGTTGGCACCCTTGTTGTTTGGGAGAGCCATTACTAGTGATGTACCACAGGGCCAGTGTTGGCACCCTTGTTGTTTGGGAGAGCCATTACTAGTGGTGTACCACAGGGCCAGTGTTGGCACCCTTGTTGTTTGGGAGAGCCATTACTAGTGGTGTACCACAGGGCCAGTGTTGGCACCCTTGTTGTTTGGGAGAGCCATTACTAGTGGTGTACCACAGGGCCAGTGTTGGCACCCTTGTTGTTTGGGAGAGCCATTACTAGTGGTATACCATAGGGCCAGTGTTGGCACCCTTGTTGTTTGGGAGAGCCATTACTAGTGATGTACCACAGGGCCAGTGTTGGCACCCTTGTTGTTCGGGAGAGCCATTACTAGTGGTGTACCACAGGGCCAGTGTTGGCACCCTTGTTGTTTTGGAGAGCCATTACTAGTGGTATACAATAGGGCCAGTGTTGGCACCCTTTTTGTTTGGGAGAGCCATTACTAGTGGTGTACCATAGGGCCAGTGTTGGCACCCTTGTTGTTTGGGAGAGCCATTACTAGTGGTGTACCACAGGGCCAGTGTTGGCACCCTTGTTGTTTGGGAGAGCCATTACTAGTGGTGTACCACAGGGCCAGTGTTGGCACCCTTGTTGTTTGGGAGAGCCATTACTAGTGATGTACCACAGGGCCAGTGTTGGCACCCTTGTTGTTTGGGAGAGCCATTACTAGTGGTGTACCTCAGGGCCAGTGTTGGCACCCTTGTTGTTAGGGAGAGCCATTACTAGTTGTGTACCATACGGCCAGTGTTGGCACCCTTGTTGTTTGGGAGAGCCATTACTAGTGATGTACCACAGGGCCAGTGTTGGCACCCTTGTTGTTTGGGAGAGCCATTACTAGTGATGTACCACAGGGCCAGTGTTGGCACCCTTGTTGTTTGGGAGAGCCATTACTAGTGGTATACCATAGGGCCAGTGTTGGCACCCTTGTTGTTTGGGAGAGCCATTACTAGTGGTGTACCACAGGGCCAGTGTTGGCACCCTTGTTGTTTGGGAGAGCCATTACTAGTGGTGTACCACAGGGCCAGTGTTGGCACCCTTGTTGTTTGGGAGAGCCATTACTAGTGATGTACCAC
>NC_091334.1:16027305-16029805 GCF_038502225.1 Cherax quadricarinatus
CAACAAGACTAAGACACACACACACATACACACACACACACACTCACTTTCTCTGGCAAGGAAGTCTGGGAAGTGCAGAATAAACAGACGACTTAGAGAAGCCTTCTCAGTGGAAACAGAGGGAACGCTAAAAAACTAAGGGGGACAGAGATTGCACCAGCAGATACTGGACACCATACACACAACAGGTACAGGTACTGGACACCATACACACAACAGGTACTGGACACCATACACACAACAGGTACTGGACACCATACACACAACAGGTACTGGACACCATAAACACGATGGAGGTTGACCTATCAGTCCATTGGGACATAACAAGGTGTCACCAGCGACTGTGAGAGGGAACAGCAACACTGTCTAAATCTAAACCACTGTCTAAACACTCTCTAAACCACCAGGAGCTAGGACTCGACCCCAGCAACCACTTATATATATATATATATATATATATATATATATATATATATATATATATATATATATATATATATATATATATATATATATATATATATATATATATATATATATATATATATATATATATATATATATATATATATACATGCAATAAGATCACAGTAAACAGGTGATTTCAAAATATGCAAAACAACCACTCTGAAAGAATAGAGAAATTCCAAGCACTTTCGTGACTACTCACATTATCAAGGAACTATGAAAGTAAAGCAACCAAGGAAGCTATATAAGGGGTCTGGCCAGCACCTCACTATCAGATCCCACAACGGTTAAACACCTGACGCGCGCCGACCCAACTTGGATAGGTCCTTTGCACAACTCACCAACAAACTATTCTACCCAAGAAAATTTAAAAATTATTATTTGTCCAGTGTATTATTAAATTCTTCCCAAATTCTATTAATTATAAATGGATCTAATTTATATAAACCAAAGGAAATATTCATATTATTGTCAAAACTGCTTTTTATGAAACAAGATTCAATTATATTCCTGTCGACCATGGACTTGCTTGATACTACTTTCTCAACTTTTTGAAAATCAATTGGATGGTTAAAATCTCTTACATGAATAAATAGAGCATTGGAATCTTGTCCAGTTCTAATGCTATAATTATGTTGTTTTAATCTTAGTTCGAGATTTTTACCAGTTTGACCGTAATAAACTTTATCGCAAATTTTACAAGGAATCTTATAGACACATCCATCAGCATTTTGGGGGGAATTCTTTATCAAAAGTTTTTTTACTGTATCAAGATTTTTGAATACAACTTTAATATTAAAAGTCTTAAGAAGAGAAGGCATATCAACCAAGTTTTCATGGTAAGGGAGAACCAACATATTTTTAATTGAATAAGGCTGGTTGTCCCTTTTTGGATTGTAAAAAGTATTTCTAGCAACTTTAAAAGATTTATCAATTACATTTCTTGGGTATTTTAAATCATTACCTATTTCATAAATTTTGGATATTTCCTCATCTATGAACTCAGGACTACAAATTCGTAAAGCTCTCAAAAACATTGATGAGAAAACAGACAGTTTGACTCTATCTTGATGCGAGGAATAATAGTGTACATAGGAACAGCTATTTGTAGGTTTTCTGTAAATTTTAAATTTGAATTCCCAATTGCCCTCAAAGATTCTTTAAGTCTTATGATACACTTAATAACAATAAAAATTTGCGCCTTACTAAAGCAGACAAAATAAATGCAATAGTAATTATGAAAGAAAATGATTACCAAGAAAAAATGAATAATCTCTTAGATGATACTGAAACCTATTCTAAACTTAGGAAAAATCCCCTAGAAACCGTTAAGAGCAATTTCAATAAAACAATAAAACTTCTACTGAAAGGCAAAGATGAATTAGTCAAACAATTTACTTCCACTAATCCATCTTTACCTTACATGTATAGACTAATAAAAACACACAAACCAGAGAATCCAGTCAGACCAATTATTAGCTCCATAGGATCAGTTTCATATAAATGATCCAAATGGCTTGTTGATATTTTGAGCCCTATTGTTGGTAAAATTTCTAACTTTAATGTTAAAAAACAACATAGACTTGGTTGATAAATTAAGCTCCTTGACTGACTTAAATGATTTTAACATGGTTAGTTTTGATGTTACTTCCTTGTTTACGAAAGTTCCTGTTGATGATTTATTAAGTTTCTTATCTGAAGAACTCGTTAACTATGATTTACCATTGCCAGTTCCTACTATCATTAAACTTATTAAACTTTGCATTGTTGATGCAAAATTTGTATTTAATGATAAATTTTACACTCAGAAGTTTGGTATGGCAATGGGAAATCCTCTTTCACCTGTTCTTAGTAACCTATACATGGAATTTTTTGAAACAAGGTTACTTAACACAATCCTCCCTAATAGAGCTAAATGGTTCAGATATGTTGATGATATTTTGTGTCTTATGCCCAAAAATGTAGATATACACCATTTCCTTGGAAAATTAAATAGTTTAGCCCATTCTATAAACTTTACTGTTGAGTTTGA
>NC_091334.1:16042305-16049805 GCF_038502225.1 Cherax quadricarinatus
CTCCCACCCTCACAGGCCCCCCAAACCACAGTGTTGGAAAGGAAACTGAAGGTATGGTACACAAACGCTGATGGAATAACAAATAAGTGGGAGGAGTGGCAAGAAAGAGTCAAAGAAGCATCACCGGACATCATAGCTCTCACAGAAACCAAGCTTACAGGTATGATAACAGATGCCATCTTTCCAACGGGATACCAAATCCTGAGGAAAGACAGAGGGAACAGGGGGGGTGGAGGAGTGGCGTTGCTGATCAAAAATCGCTGGAATTTTGATGAGCTGGAGAGAGAAGATAGCGGAGAAGAAAGTGATTACTTAGTGGGAACACTTCACTCTGGAGGTCCCAAGGTGGTAATAGCAGTGATGTATAACCCACCACAGAACAGCAGGAGGCCAAGGCAAGAGTACGACGAGAGCAATAGAGCGATGGTTGACACACTAGCTAGAGTGGCCAGAAGAGCTCATGCATGCAGGGCAAAGCTCCTGATCATGGGTGACTTTAACCACAAGGAGATAGATTGGGAGAACTTGGACCCACATGGGGGCCAAGATACTTGGAGGGCTAAGATGATGGAGGTGGTACTGGAGAACTTCATGTACCAACACGTAAGGGACACTACAAGAGAGAGAGGAGAGGATGAACCAGCAAGGCTGGACTTAGTATTCACCTTCAGTAGTGCAGATATCGAGGACATCACATATGAAAGACCCCTTGGGGCCAGTGACCATGTGGTTGTAAGCTTCGAATACACAGTAGAGCTACAAGTGGAGGGAGAAGCAGGAAGGCCAGGACGAATGAAGCCAAACTACAAGAAAGGGGACTACACAGGAATGAGGAACTACCTGAACGGGGTTCAGTGGGACAGAGAACTGGCAGGGAAACCAGTTAATGAGATGATGGAATATGTAGCAATAAAATGCAAGGAGGCTGAGGAGAGGTTTGTACCCAAGGGTAACAGGAGTAATGAAAAAGCCAGGATGAGCCCATGGTTTACCCAAAGGTGCAGGGAGGCAAAAACCAAGTGTGCTAGGGAATGGAAGAAATATAGAAGGCAAAGGACCCAGGAGAATAAGGAGAACAGTCGTAGAGCCAGAAATGAATATGCACAGATAAGAAGGGAGGCCCAAAGACAATATGAAAATGACATAGCAGCGAAAGCCAAATCTGACCCGAAACTGTTGTACAGCCACATCAGGAGGAAAACAACAGTCAAGGACCAGGTAATCAGGCTAAGGAAGGAAGGAGGAGAGACAACAGGAAATGACCGGGAAGTATGTGAAGAACTCAACAAGAGATTCAAAGAAGTGTTCACAGAGGAGACAGAAGGGACTCCAGAAAGACGGAGAGGTGGGGCACACCACCAAGTGCTGGACACAGTGCACACAACCGAGGAAGAAGTGAAGAGGCTTCTGAGTGAGCTAGATACCTCAAAGGCAATGGGGCCAGATAACATCTCCCCATGGGTATTGAGAGAGGGAGCAGAGGCGCTATGTGTACCCCTAACAACAATATTCAATACATCTATCGAAACAGGGAGATTGCCTGAGGCATGGAAGACAGCAAATGTAGTCCCAATCTTTAAAAAAGGAGACAGACATGAAGCATTAAACTACAGACCAGTGTCACTGACATGTATAGTATGCAAAATCATGGAGAAGATTATCAGGAGAAGAGTGGTGGAACACCTAGAAAGGAATGATCTCATCAACAGCAGCCAGCATGGTTTCAGGGACGGGAAATCCTGTGTCACAAACCTACTGGAGTTCTATGACATGGTGACAGCAGTAAGACAAGAGAGAGAGGGGTGGGTGGATTGCATTTTCTTGGACTGCAAGAAGGCGTTTGACACAGTTCCACACAAGAGATTGGTGCAAAAACTGGAGGACCAAGCAGGGATAACAGGGAAGGCACTACAATGGATCAGGGAATACTTGTCAGGAAGACAGCAGCGAGTCATGGTACGTGGCGAGGTGTCAGAGTGGGCACCTGTGACCAGCGGGGTCCCGCAGGGGTCAGTCCTAGGACCAGTGCTGTTTCTGGTATTTGTGAACGACATGACGGAAGGAATAGACTCTGAGGTGTCCCTGTTTGCAGATGACGTGAAGTTGATGAGAAGAATACACTCGATCGAAGACCAGGCAGAACTACAAAGGGATCTGGACAGGCTGCAGAACTGGTCCAGCAATTGGCTCCTGGAGTTCAATCCCACCAAGTGCAAAGTCATGAAGATTGGGGAAGGGCAAAGAAGGCCGCAAACGGAGTACAGTCTAGGGGGTCAGAGACTACAAACCTCACTCAAGGAAAAAGATCTTGGGGTGAGTATAACACCAGGCACATCTCCTGAAGCGCACATCAACCAAATAACTGCTGCAGCATATGGGCGCCTAGCAAACCTCAGAACAGCATTCCGACATCTTAATAAGGAATCGTTCAGGACCCTGTACACCGTATACGTTAGGCCCATATTGGAGTATGCGGCACCAGTTTGGAACCCACACCTAGCCAAGCACGTAAAGAAACTAGAGAAAGTGCAAAGGTTTGCAACAAGACTAGTCCCAGAGCTAAGAGGTATGTCCTACGAGGAGAGGTTAAGGGAAATCAACCTGACGACACTGGAGGACAGGAGAGATAGGGGGGACATGATAACGACATACAAAATACTGAGAGGAATTGACAAGGTGGACAAAAACAGGATGTTCCAGAGATTGGACACAGTAACAAGGGGACACAGTTGGAAGCTAAAGACACAGATGAATCACAGGGATGTTAGGAAGTATTTCTTCAGCCACAGAGTAGTCAGTAAGTGGAATAGTTTGGGAAGCGATGTAGTGGAGGCAGGATCCATACATAGCTTTAAGCAGAGGTACGATAAAGCTCACGGCTCAGGGAGAGTGACCTAGTAGCGATCAGTGAAGAGGCGGGGCCAGGAGCTCGGACTCGACCCCCGCAACCTCAACTAGGTGAGTAACTAGGTGAGTACACTCACACACACACACACACACACACACACACACACACACACACACACACACACACACACACACACACACACACACACAGACACACACACACACACACACATACACACACACACACACACACACACACACACACTCACACACACACACACACACACACACACACACACACACACACACACACACACACACACATACACACACACACACACACACACACACACACACACACACACACACACACACACACACACACACACACACACACACACACACACACACACAGTTTTATGTAAAATATTCAACTTGATTTACCATTAAAAGTTGAAATGTCAAGTGTCCATTGTGGTGTTTGTGTCCCCCTTCCACGTCTGCCACCAGCTGCCACCAGCTGCCACCAGCTGCCACCTGCTGCCACCAGCTGCCACCAGCTGCCACCAGCTGCCACCAGCTGCCACCAGCTGCCACCAGCTGCCACCAGCTGCCACCAGCTGCCACCAGCTGCCACCAGCTGCCACCTGCTGCCACCAGCTGCCACCTACTTGCCACCAGCTGCCACCAACTGCCACCAGCTGCCACCTACTTGCCACTTCCTGCCACCAGCTGCCACCTGCTTGCCACTTGCTGCCACCTGCTTACCACTTGCTGCCACCTGCTTGCCACTTACTGCCACCAGCTGCCACCTGCTTGCCACTTGCTGCCACCAGCTGCCACCTGCTTACCACTTGCTGCCACCAGCTGCCACCTGCTTACCACTTGCTGCCACCTGCTTGCCACTTACTGCCACCAGCTGCCAACTGCTTGCCACTTGCTGCCACCAGCTGCCACCTGCTTGCCACTTGCTGCCACCAGCTGCCACCTGCCTGCCACTTGCTGCCACCAGCTGCCACCTGCCTGCCACTTTCTGCCACCAGCTCCCATCTGCTTGCTACTAGTGTCGGAGGTATACCACATTGATGGAGGTATACCACAGTGATGGAGGTATACCACAGTGATGGAGGTATACCACAGTGATGGAGGTATACCACAGTGATGGAGGTATACCACAGTGATGGAGGTATACCACAGTGATGGAGGTATACCACAGTGATGGAGGTATATCACAGTGATGGAGGTATACCACAGTGATGGAGGTATACCACAGTGATGGAGGTATACCACAGTGATGGAGGTATACCACAGTGATGGAGGTATACCACAGTGATGGAGGTATACCACAGTGATGGAGGTATACCACAGTGATGGAGGTATACCACAGTGATGGAGGTATATCACAGTGATGGAGGTATACCACAGTGATGGAGGTATACCACAGTGATGGAGGTATACCACAGTGATGGAGGTATACCACAGTGATGGAGGTATACCACAGTGATGGAGTTATACCACAGTGATGGAGGTATACTACAGTGATGGAGGTATACCACACTGATGGAGGTATACTACAGTGATGGAGGTATACCACAGTGATGGAGGTATACCACAGTGATGGAGGTATACCACAGTGATGGAGGTATACCACAGTGATGGAGGTATACTACAGTGATGGAGGTATACCACACTGATGGAGGTATACCACACTGATGGAGGTATACTACAGTGATGGAGGTATACCACAGTGATGGAGGTATACTAAAGTGATGGAGGTATACCACACTGATGGAGGTATACTACAGTGATGGAGGTATACCACAGTGATGGAGGTATACCACAGTGATGGAGGTATACCACAGTGATGGAGGTATACTACAGTGATGGAGGTATACCACAGTGATGGAGGTATACCACAGTGATGGAGGTATACCACAGTGATGGAGGTATACCACAGTGATTTGTGCAACTGAGAATCACTGGTGTTTAGTTAAAGGTTTCTGTGAGTGCTGTTGTCTTCACCTTGTTCAAGGTTTCTGTGAGTACTGTTGTCTTCACCTTGTTCAAGGTTTCTGTGAGTGCTGTTGTCTTCACCTTGTTCAAGGTTTCTGTGAGTGCTGTTGTCTTCACCTTGTTCAAGGTTTCTGTGAGTGCTGTCGTCTTCACATTGTTCAAGGTTTCTGTGAGTGCTGTCGTCTTCACATTGTTCAAGGTTTCTGTGAGTGCTGTCGTCTTCACATTGTTCAAGGTTTCTGTGAGTGCTGTCGTCTTCACATTGTTCAAGGTTTCTGTGAGTGCTGTCATCTTCACCTTGTTCAAGGTTTCTGTGAGTGCTGTCGTTTTCATATTGTTCAAGGTTTCTGTGAGTGCTGTCGTCTTCACATTGTTCAAGGTTTCTGTGAGTGCTGTCGTCTTCACATTGTTCAAGGTTTCTGTGAGTGCTGTCGTCTTCACATTGTTCAAGGTTTCTGTGAGTGCTGTCGTCTTCACCTTGTTCAAGGTTTCTGTGAGTGCTGTCGTTTTCATATTGTTCAAGGTTTCTGTGAGTGCTGTCTTCTTCACATTGTTCAAGGTTTCTGTGAGTGCTGTCGTCTTCACATTGTTCAAGGTTTCTGTGAGTGCTGTCGTCTTCACATTGTTCAAGGTTTCTGTGAGTGCTGTCGTCTTCACATTGTTCAAGGTTTCTGTGAGTGCTGTCGTCTTCACATTCTTCAAGGTTTCTGTTAGTGCTGCCGTCTTCACATTGTTCAAGATTTCTGTGAGTGCTGTCGTCTTCACATTGTTCAAGGTTTCTGTGAGTGCTGTCGTTTTCATATTGTTCAAGGTTTCTGTGAGTGCTGTCGTATTCACATTGTTCAAGGTTTCTGTGAGTGCTGTCGTCTTCACATTGTTCAAGGTTTCTGTGAGTGCTGTCGTCTTCACATTGTTCAAGGTTTCTGTGAGTGCTGTCGTTTTCATATTGTTCAAGGTTTCTGTGAGTGCTGTCGTCTTCACATTGTTCAAGGTTTCTGTGAGTGCTGTCGTCTTCACATTGTTCAAGGTTCCTGTGAGTGCTGTCGTTTTCATATTGTTCAAGATTTCTGTGAGTGCTGTCATCATCACATTGTTCAAGGTTTCTGTGAGTGCTGTCGTCTTCACATTGTTCAAGGTTTCTGTGAGTGCTGTCGTCTTCACATTGTTTAAGGTTTCAGTGAGTGCTGTCGTCTTCACATTGTTCAAGGTTTCTGTGAGTGCTGTCGTCTTCACATTGCCCAAGTTTCTGTTAGTGCTGTCGTCTTCACCTTGTTCAAGGTTTCTGTGAGTGCTGTCGTCTTCACCTTGCTCAAGGTTTCTGTGAGTGCTGTCGTCTTCACATTGTTCAAGGTTTCTGTGAGTGCTGTCGCCTTCACATTGCCCAAGTTTCTGTTAGTGCTGTCGTCTTCACATTGTTCAAGGTTTCTGTGAGCGCTGTCGTTTTCACCATGTTCAAGGTTTCTGTGAGTGCTGTCGTCTTCACATTGTTCAAGGTTTCTGTGAATGCTGTCGTTTTCACCTTGTTCAAGGATTCTGTGAGTGCTGTCGTCTTCACCTTGTTCAAAGTTTCTGTGAGTGCTGTCGTCTTCACCTTGTTCAAGGTTTCTGTGAGTGCTGTCGTCTTCATATTGTTCAAGAATTCTGTGAGTACTGTCATCTTCACCTTGTTCAAGGTTTCTGTGAGTGCTGTCGTCTTCACCTTGTTCAAGGTTTCTGTGAGTGCTGTCGTCTTCACCTTGTTCAAGGTTTCTGTGAGTGCTGTCGTCTTCACCTTGTTCAAGGTTTCTGTGAGTGCTGTCGTCTTCACCTTGTTCAAGGTTTCTGTGAGTGCTGTCGTCTTCACCTTGTTCAAGGTTTCTGTGAGTGCTGTCGTCTTCACCTTGTTCAAGGTTTCTGTGAGTGCTGTCGTCTTCACATTGTTCAAGGTTTCTGTGAGTGCTGTCGTCTTCACCTTGTTCAAGGTTTCTGTGAGTGCTGTCGTCTTCACAGTGTTCAAGGTTTCTGTGAGTGCTGTCGTCTTCTCCTTGTTCAAGGTATCTGTGAGTGCTGTCGTCTTCACATTGTTCAAGGTTTCTGTGAGTGCTGCCGTCTTCACCTTGTACAAGGTTTCTGTGAGTGCTGTCGTCTTCACTTTGTTCAAGGTTTCTGTGAGTGCTGTCGTCTTCACCTTGTTCAAGGTTTCTGTGAGTGCTGTCGTCTTCACCTTGCTCAAGGTTTCTGTGAGTGCTGTCGTCTTCACATTGTTCAAGGTTTCTGTGAGTGCTGTCGTCTTCACCTTGTTCAAGGTTTCTGTGAGTGCCGTCGTCTTCACCTTGTTCAAGGTTTCTGTGAGAGCTGTCGTCTTCACCTTGTTTAAGGTTTCTGTGAGTGCTGTCGTCTTCACCTTGATCAAGGTTTCTGTGAGTGCTGTCGTCTTCATCTTGTTCAAGGTTTCTGCGAGTGCTGTCGTCTTCACCTTGCTCAAGGTTTCTGTGAGTGCTGTCGTCTTCACCTTGTTCAAGGTTTCTGTGAGTGCTGTCGTCTTCACCTTGTTCCAGGTTTCTGTGAGTGCTGTCGTCTTCACATTGTTCAAGGTTTCTGTGAGTGCTGTAGTCTTCACATTATTCAAGGTTTCTGTGAGTGCTGTCGTCTTCACCTTGT
>NC_091334.1:16054805-16059805 GCF_038502225.1 Cherax quadricarinatus
AGGAATAAAACAGGTGTCTGAAGGAACAAAACAGGTGTCTGAAGGAACAAAACAGGTGTCTGAAGGAACAAAACAGGTGTCTGAAGGAGCAAAACAGGTGTCTGAAGGAACAAAACAGGTGTCTGAAGGAATAAAACAGGTGTCTGAAGGAACAAAACAGGTGTCTGAAGGAGCAAAACAGGTGTCTGAAGGAATAAAACAGGTGTCTGAAGGAACAAAACAGGTGTCTGAAGGAACAAAACAGGTGTCTGAAGGAATAAAACAGGTGTCTGAAGGAATAAAACAGGTGTCTGAAGGAACAAAACAGGTGTCTGAAGGAATAAAACAGGTGTCTGAAGGAGCAAAACAGGTGTCTGAAGGAACAAAACAGGTGTCTGAAGGAATAAAACAGGTGTCTGAAGGAATAAAACAGGTGTCTGAAGGAATAAAACAGGTGTCTGAAGGAGCAAAACAGGTGTCTGAAGGAATAAAACAGGTGTCTGAAGGAACAAAACAGGTGTCTGAAGGAACGAAACATGTGTATGAAGGAATAAAATAGGTTTACCAGGAGAGAGTTCCGGGGGTCAACGCCCCCGCGGCCCGGTCTGTGACCAGGCCTCCTGGTGGATCAAAGCCTGATCAACCAGACTGTTACTGCTGGCTGCACGCAATCCTACGTACGAGCCACAGCCCGGCTGATCAGGAACTGACTTCCGGTGCTTGTCCAGTGCCAGCTTGAAGACTGCCAGGGGTCTGTTGGTAATCCCCCTTATGTATGCTGGGAGGCAGTTGAACAGTCTCGGGCCCCTGACACTTATTGTAACGTCTCTTAACGTGCTAGTGACACCCCTACTTTTCATTGGGGGATGTTGCATCGTCTGCCAAGTCTTTTGCTTTCGTAGTGAGTGATTTTCGTGTGCAAGTTTGGTACTAGTCCCTCTAGGATTTTCCAGGTGTATATAATCATGTATCTCTCCCGCCTGCCTTCCAGGGAATACAGGTTCAGGAACCTCAAGCGCTCCCAGTAATTGAGGTGTTTTATCTCCGTTATGCGCGCCGTGAAGGTTCTCTGTACATTTTCTAGGTCAGCAATTTCACCTGCCTTGAAAGGTGCTGTTAGTGTGCAGCAATATTCCAGCCTAGATAGAACAAGTGACCTGAAGAGTGTCATCATGGGCTTGGCATCCCTAGTTTTGAAGGTTCTCATTATCCATCCTGTCATTTTTCTAGCAGATGCGATTGATACAATGTTATGGTCCTTGAAGGCGAGATCCTCCGACATGATCACTCCCAGGTCTTTGACGTTGGTGTTTCGCTCTATTTTGTGGCCAGAATTTGTTTTGTACTCTGATGAAGATTTAATTTCCTCGTGTTTACCATATCTGAGTAATTGAAATTTCTCATCGTTGAACTTCATATTGTTTTCTGCAGCCCACTGAAAGATTTGGTTGATGTCCGCCTGGAGCCTTGCAGTGTCTGCAATGGAAGACACTGTCATGCAGATTCGGGTGTCGTCTGCAAAGGAAGACACGGTGCTGTGGCTGACATCCTTGTCTATGGTGTCTGAAGGAACAAAACAAGTGTCTGAAGGAACAAAACAAGTGTCTGAAGGAACAAAACAGGTGTCTGAAGGAACAAAACAGGTGTCTGAAGGAACAAAACGGGTGTCTGAAGGAACAGGTGTCTAAAAACAGGTGTCTGAAGGAACAAAACGGGTGTCTGAAGGAACAGGTGTCTAAAAACAGGTGTCTGAAGGAGCAAAACAAGTGTCTGAAGGGACGAAACAGTTGTCTGAAGGAACAAAACGGGTGTCTGAAGGAACAAAACGGGTGTCTGAAGGAACAAAACGGGTGTCTGAAGGAACAGGTGTCTAAAAACAGGTGTCTGAAGGAGCAAAACAAGTGTCTGAAGGAACGAAACAGGTGTCTGAAGGAACAAAACAAGTGTCTGAAGGAACGAAACAGGTGTCTGAAGGAACAAAACGGGTGTCTGAAGGAACAAAACGGGTGTCTGAAGGAACAGGTGTCTAAAAACAGGTGTCTGAAGGAGCAAAACAAGTGTCTGAAGGAACGAAACGGGTGTCTGAAGGAACAAAACAGGTGTCTGAAGGAACGAAACAGGTGTCTGAAGGAACAAAACAGGTGTCTGAAGGAACAGGTGTCTAAAAACAGGTGTCTGAAGGAACAAAACAGATGTCTGAAGGAGCAAAACAGGTGTCTGAAGGAACAAAAACAGGTGTCTGAAGGAACAAAACGGGTGTCTGAAGGAACAAAACAGGTGTCTGAAGGAACAAAACGGGTGTCTGAAGGAACAAAACAGGTGTCTGAAGGAACAAAAACAGGTGTCTGAAGGAGCAAAACAGGTGTCTGAAGGAACAAAAACAGGTGTCTGAAGGAACAAAACGGGTGTCTGAAGGAACAAAACAGGTGTCTGAAGGAACAAAACAAGTGTCTGAAGGAACAAAACAAGTGTCTGAAGGAACAAAACAGGTGTCTGAAGGAACAAAACAGGTGTCTGAAGGAGCAAAACAGGTGTCTGAAGGAACAAAAACAGGTGTCTTAAGGAACAAAACGGGTGTCTGAAGGAACAAAACATGTGTCTGAAGGAACAAAACAAGTGTCTGAAGGAACAAAACAAGTGTCTGAAGGAACAAAACAAGTGTCTGAAGGAACAAAACAAGTGTCTGAAGGAACAAAACAGGTGTCTGAAGGAACAAAACGGGTGTCTGAAGGAACAGGTGTCTAAAAACAGGTGTCTGAAGGAACAAAACAGGTGTCTGAAGGAGCAAAACAGGTGTCTGAAGGAACAAAACAGGTGTCTGAAGGAACAAAACAGGTGTCTGAAGGAACAAAACATGTGTCTGAAGGAACAAAACAGGTGTCTGAAGGAACAAAACAGGTGTCTGAAGGAACAAAACATGTGTCTGAAGGAACAAAAACAGGTGTCTTAAGGAACAAAACAGGTGTCTGAAGGAACAAAACATGTGTCTGAAGGAACAAAACAGGTGTCTGAAGGAACAAAACAGGTGTCTGAAGGAACAAAACATGTGTCTGAAGGAACAAAACAGGTGTCTGAAGGAACAAAACAGGTGTCTGAAGGAACAAAACAGGTGTCTGAAGGAACAAAACAGGTGTCTGAAGGAACAAAACAGGTGTCTGAAGGAACAAAAACAAGTGTCTGAAGGAACAAAACAAGTGTCTGAAGGAACAAAACAAGTGTCTGAAGGAACAAAACAGGTGTCTGAAGGAGCAAAACAGGTGTCTGAAGGAACAAAAACAGGTGTCTGAAGGAACAAAACGGGTGTCTGAAGGAACAAAACAGGTGTCTGAAGGAACAAAACGGGTGTCTGAAGGAGCAAAACAGGTGTCTGAAGGAACAAAAACAGGTGTCTGAAGGAACAAAACGGGTGTCTGAAGGAACAAAACAGGTGTCTGAAGGAACAAAACAAGTGTCTGAAGGAACAAAAACAGGTGTCTGAAGGAACAAAACGGGTGTCTGAAGGAACAAAACAGGTGTCTGAAGGAACAAAACAAGTGTCTGAAGGAACAAAAACAGGTGTCTGAAGGAACAAAACAGGTGTCTGAAGGAGCAAAACAGGTGTCTGAAGGAACAAAAACAGGTGTCTGAAGGAACAAAACGGGTGTCTGAAGGAACAAAACAGGTGTCTGAAGGAACAAAACAAGTGTCTGAAGGAACAAAACAAGTGTCTGAAGGAACAAAACAGGTGTCTGAAGGAACAAAACAGGTGTCTGAAGGAGCAAAACAGGTGTCTTAAGGAACAAAAACAGGTGTCTGAAGGAACAAAACGGGTGTCTGAAGGAACAAAACAGGTGTCTGAAGGAACAAAACGGGTGTCTGAAGGAACAAAACAGGTGTCTGAAGGAGCAAAACAGGTGTCTGAAGGAACAAAAACAGGTGTCTGAAGGAACAAAACGGGTGTCTGAAGGAACAAAACAGGTGTCTGAAGGAACAAAACAAGTGTCTGAAGGAACAAAACAAGTGTCTGAAGGAACAAAACAGGTGTCTGAAGGAACAAAACGGGTGTCTGAAGGAACAGGTGTCTAAAAACAGGTGTCTGAAGGAGCAAAACAGGTGTCTGAAGGAACAAAACAAGTGTCTGAAGGAACAAAACGGGTGTCTGAAGGAACAAAACAGGTGTCTGAAGGAACGAAACAGGTGTCTGAAGGAACAAAAACAGGTGTCTGAAGGAACAAAACGGGTGTCTGAAGGAACAAAACAGGTGTCTGAAGGAACAAAACAGGTGTCTGAAGGAACAAAACAGGTGTCTGAAGGAACAAAAACAGGTGTCTGAAGGAACAAAACGGGTGTCTGAAGGAACAAAACAGGTGTCTGAAGGAACGAAACAGGTGTCTGAAGGAACAAAAACAGGTGTCTGAAGGAACAAAAACAGGTGTCTGAAGGAACAAAACGGGTGTCTGAAGGAACAAAACGGGTGTCTGAAGGAACAAAACAGGTGTCTGAAGGAACAAAACAGGTGTCTGAAGGAACAAAAACAGGTGTCTGAAGGAACAAAACGGGTGTCTGAAGGAACAAAACAGGTGTCTGAAGGAACGAAACAGGTGTCTGAAGGAACAAAAACAGGTGTCTGAAGGAACAAAACGGGTGTCTGAAGGAACAAAACAGGTGTCTGAAGGAACAAAACAGGTGTCTGAAGGAACAAAACGGGTGTCTGAAGGAACAAAAACAGGTGTCTGAAGGAACAAAACAGGTGTCTGAAGGAACAAAACAGGTGTCTGAAGGAACAAAAACAGGTGTCTGAAGGAACAAAACGGGTGTCTGAAGGAACAAAACAGGTGTCTGAAGGAACAAAACGGGTGTCTGAAGGAACAAAACAGGTGTCTGAAGGAACGAAACAGGTGTCTGAAGGAACAAAAACAGGTGTCTGAAGGAACAAAACGGGTGTCTGAAGGAACAAAACAGGTGTCTGAAGGAACAAAACAAGTGTCTGAAGGAACAAAACAAGTGTCTGAAGGAACAAAACAGGTGTCTGAAGGAACAAA
>NC_091334.1:16064805-16137305 GCF_038502225.1 Cherax quadricarinatus
ATGAGTCACAGCAATAAGGGGTCACAATTGGAAGCTGAAAACTCAGATGAGTCACACGGATGTTAGGAAGTATTTCTTCAGTCACAAAGATATTATAAAGCTCGTGGAGCAGGGAGAGAGTGGACTTAGTAGCGACCAGCGAAAAGGCGGGACCAGGAGCTGTGAATCAAGTCCTGCAACCACAAATATGTAAGAACAAATAGGTAAGAACACACACACACACACACACACACACCACATACACACACCTTTCGGTGTACATAAAATGATAGATGCCCACCTCTCATCGTATACACACACACACACACATATATATATTCCTCTGTGTTTTTAACCGTGTGTCTGAGGACCTTGCGTATGTGTGTGTGTGTGTGTGTGTGTGTGTGTGTGTGTGTGTGTGTGTGTGTGTGTGTGTGTGTGTGTGTGTGTGTGTGTGTGTGTGTGTGTGTGTGTGTGTGTGTGTGTGTGTGTGTGTGTGTGTGTGTGTGTGTGACCCAGAATTCTGTGACGATGAGATGAATAAAATTTATAACCTAGTGTGCCAGTCTAGAGCACCCGAGGAAGCTTATTAACAACACTGGGACTCGAGAAATATAACGCTCTTCCTCACTCAACTTAGGAGACATGCAACACATGACTGAGTTAGGTGGAACAATGGCAGTGTCTTGTGTCTTCTGTAGTGCCTGACGTTCCTTATTGTGTAGACTGCGCTAAGGGTTAATAATGCCATTAAAAAGGTTAATTAGCAATTCTAAAGTGACCATAGGATGGGTTTTCCACAAGAATGGAGACCATCACCACTACTAACAACCCACCGGCTGGTTGAGGTACAGTCCGTTGTTTTGGTGGAGTCCCTGCTGGTGTGGTGGAGTGTGTCCCTGTGTTGTGGAGCTGGTTGCTGGTGCCGGGGCTGCTGCCAGACCCTCCACACACACCAGGTAGTCAGTGCTGGGTCTCAGACCCTTCAGCAGGTGGGTCTTGGGCGTGGCTGGCAGTGACTGGGTTTTGAGACCGCCTATGACCCGGCCGTCTGACGTGGTCTCACGGAAGGACACCTGGTGGAAGTATGGAGAAAGTTACTTTATTCATGGTAGAACCATATTCTCGAGGTTCACACAGAACCCCCACCCTCACATCCACACCTCACACCTACATAGAACCCCCACCCTCCCGAAGACCACCACCCTCCAGAACCCCTAGGACACCAACCCTCCAGAACCCCTAGGACACCCACCCTCCAGAAACCCTAGGACCTCCTACCATCTAAAACCCTTCCCCTAGGACTCATTACCCACCAAAACTCTTTCCCTAGAACCCTCTACCCCCCAGAACCCTTCCCCCAGGACCCCCTACCATCCAGGAATCCCTAGGACCAAAAATGAACAAGAACTCGGAAGGTCAATGCTCATATCTCAACATAAACATCCCTGCCAGTGTAGGTTAGGTTAGGGAGAGGTAGCTTGTTCCGGATGGGTAGGGGAGGGTTGTCTCCCCCTCTTGTCCTGATGGATATGCTACACTGGGGCCCTAGAAGCAACTTTAATCCACATTGCTTAAAGCTTTTGGGTTTACTGTATGTGAAGGGGTTGAGATGGGGCTCCCATAACAGTTCAAGCTTCAGGGCCCCAAGAATGAAGGCATGCTGCTGACACAGTCCACTGTGCTAGACCATACATAAGTGAGTGCTTCAACACGGAGTAGGTGTTGTTTCCCAGAGGCAGGTGGCACCAAGCAGGTGCCAAGTTATGGCACCACCAGACAGATGCCAAGTTATGGCACCACCAGGCAGGTGCCAAGTTATGGCACCTTAACACACGGCGCCCACCTGCCATTGTTAATGCTAAAATGCCTAACAGTCTGCGGACGAGTGACCAAATTATAATTAACAATTACAATTATTGACAATTATATTTATTAAGGAATGCAAAATGGAAGTCTGTGAACCATTAACTAATATTTTTAATTTATCTCTTCAAACAGGTGTAGTGTCTGATATGTGGAAGATGGCTAATGTAATTCCTATTTTTAAAACAGGGGACAAGTCGTTACCGTCAAATTACCGCCCAATAAGCCTGACCTCAATTGTAGGCAAATTACTAGAGTCAATTATAGCTGAGATTATAAGAAGCCATCTCGATAAGCATAGCTTGATTAATGATACTCAGCATGGATTCACAAGAGGCCGGTCTTGTCTAACTAATTTATTAACTTTCTTCAGTAAAGCTTTTGAGGCTGTTGACCACGATAAAGAATTTGATATTATTTACTTAGATTTTAGTAAGGCTTTTAATAGAGTTCCGCACCATAGACTGTTAAAGAAAGTGGCAGCTCATGGCATTGGTGGAAGGGTGCTCTCGTGGATCAAATCATGGCTCACAGACAGGAAGCAGAGAGTGTCCATAAATGGGGTTAAATCCGAGTGGGGATCAGTAACAAGTGGCGTTCCACAGGGATCAGTCTTGGGCCCGTTGTTGTTTATAATATATATCAATGATCTTGATGAGGGAATTACTAGTGATATGAGCAAATTCGCCGATGACACAAAGATAGGTAGGATAATTGATTCAAACGTAGATGTTATGGAACTTCAGGAGGATTTAAACAAACTCTATTCTTGGTCAGAAAAGTGGCAGATGCAGTTCAATGTAGATAAACGCAAGGTTCTGAAGCTCGGGAGTGTCCATAACCCTAGTACTTATAAGTTAAATGATGTAGAACTTAGCCATACAGATTGCGAAAAGGACTTGGGGGTTATGGTGAGCAGCAACCTTGTGATGAATGGTTTGAAAAATCGACAAGTTGAAGATTGAGACACTTATGCAGCATATGGGGATCTTTATTCAGGAAACGTTTCGCCACACAGTGGCTTCATCAGTCCAATACAAAGAGGAAGGCGTAAGGAGAGGCGGAGTATGAGGTAATCAGTCCCTCAGCCTGGAGTCGATGTGTTCAGTCCATCAATCTTGTAGAATGTACAGCATAGGGCCGTAGACGTGGCTTATATACTGTAGTGAGGTGAGGTGAAGCAGGCAGAGGCGGGGTCATATGCTGCATAAGTGTCTCAATCTTCAGCAGCAACCTTAAACCAAGACAGCAATGCCTAAGCGTACGTAATAAGGCAAATAGATTACTGGGATTTATATCAAGAAGTGTAAGCAACAGAAGTCCAGAGGTCATACTGCAGCTTTATACATCATTAGTAAGGCCTCACCTAGATTATGCAGCTCAATTCTGGTCTCCATATTACAGAATGGACATAAATTCGTTAGAAAACATTCAGCGTAGGATGACTAAATTAATACATAGCATTAGAAATCTTCCTTATGAAGAAAGATTGAAGACTCTTAAGTTACATTCACTTGTTAGACGAAGAATGAGGGGAGACCTGATCGAAGTGTATAAGTGGAAGATAGGTATTAATAAAGGGGATATTAATAAGGTCTTGAGGATGTCTCTCCAAGAGAGAACCCGCAGTAATGGATTTAAATTAGATAAGTTTAGATTTAGAAAGGACATAGGAAAGTATTGGTTTGGAAATAGGGTAGTAGATGAGTGGAACAGTCTACCTAGTTGGGTTATTGAGGCTAGGACTTTGGGTAGTTTCAAATTTAGGTTGGATAAGTACATGAGTGGGAGGGGTTGGATTTGAGTGGGACTTTCACATCAGAGCTTATTTCTTGGGTGGCATTGAAAATTGGGTTGGGCAATGTTATGTTAGTGGGATGAATTGTAAAGGACCTGCCTAGTATGGGCCAACAGGCCTCCTGTAGTGTTCCTCCTTTCTTATGTTCTTATGTCACTCGTGGGTCAGTACATGTAGCAGTTAAGATGAAGTAACTTGGTGCCACCTGCCTGGTGCCACCTGCCTGGTGCCACCTGCCTGGTGCCACCTGCCTGGTGCCACCTGCCTGGTGCCACCTGCCTGGTGACACCTGCTTGGTGACACCTGCCTGGTGACACCTGCCTGGTGACACCTGCCTGGTGCCACCTCCTTGGTGCCATCTGCCTGGTGCCACCTGCCTGGTGCCACCTGCCTGGTGCCACCTCCTTGGTGCCACCTGCCTGGTGCCACATGCCTGGTGCCACCTGCCTGCTGCCACCTGCCTGGTGCCACCTGCCTGGTGCCATCTGTCTGGTGCCACCTGCCTGGTGCCACCTGCCTGGTGCCACCTGCCTGGTGCCACCTGCCTGGTGCCACCTGCCTGGTGCCACCTGCCTGGTGCCACCTGCCTGGTGCCACCTGCCTGGTGCCACCTGTCTGGTGCCACCTGCCTGGTGCCACCTGCCTGGTGCCAGCTAAGCACCCAGTTATAAGTGGTCTGGAGTGAAGGAGGACATTTACAACTTGTAACTGGTCCAAGTCGGAGCGAAACGTAGTCAGCTCCTTTCTCCCATGTGCGGGTTATTTGTGTATTGTTATAATCACGGTATTGTGCCATTTTTGTTTATTGTGGGTAATTTACAATGGAGACGCCCTAAGGCCATTTACAGTACGGAAAAAAAGCATTTAATTACAGAAGAGGTAATTTACTACAGAGAACACAGGTGGTGATTTACAATGGGGCGAAGGGTCTTGATCCATGGAATTGGAGCTACTCTTACTTGGCTCAAACCTGAATAGACAATGTGAGGTATATACGTATATATATATATATATATATATATATATATATATATATATATATATATATATATATATATATATATATATATATATATATATATATATATATATTCAACAAGTCGGCCGTCTCCCACCGAGGCAGGGTGACCCAAAAAAGAAAGAAAATCCCCAAAAAGAAAATACTTTCATCATCATTCAACACTCACCACACTCACACATAATCACTGTTTTTGCAGAGGTGCTCAGAATACAACAGTTTAGAAGCATATACGTATAAAGATACACAACATATCCCTCCAAACTGCCAATATCCCAAACCCCTCCTTTAAAGTGCAGGCATTGTACTTCACATTTCCAGGACTCAAGTCCGACTATATGAAAATAACCGGTTTCCCTGAATCCCTTCACTAAATATTACCCTGCTCACACTCCAACAGATCGTCAGGTCCCAAGTACCATTCGTCTCCATTCACTCCTATCTAACACGCTCACGCACGCTTGCTGGAAGTCCAAGCCCCTCGCCCACAAAACCTCCTTTACCCTCCCTCTCTCCAACCCTTTCGAGGACGACCCCTACCCCGCCTTCCTTCCCCTATAGATTTATATGTTTTCCATGTCATTCTACTTTGATCCATTCTCTCTAAATGACCAAACCACCTCAACAACCCCTCTTCTGCCCTCTGACTAATACATTTATTAACTCCACACCTTCTCCTAATTTCCACACTCCGAATTTTCTGCATAATATTTACACCACACATTGCCCTTAAACAGGACATCTCCGCTGCCTCCAACCGTCTCCTCGCTGCTGCATTTACCACCCAAGCTTCACACCCATATAAGACTGTTGGTACTACTATACTTTCATACATTCCCTTCTTTGCCTCCATAGATAACGTTTTTTGACTCCACATATACCTCAACGCACCACTCACCTTTTTTCCCTCATCAATTCTATGATTAACCTCATCCTTCATAAATCCATCCGCCGACACGTCAACTCCCAAGTATCTGAAAACATTCACTTCTTCCATACTCCTCCTCCCCAATTTGATATCCAATTTTTCTTTATCTAAATCATTTGATACCCTCATCACCTTACTCTTTTCTATGTTCACTTTCAACTTTCTACCTTTACACACATTCCCAAACTCATCCACTAACCTTTGCAATTTTTCTTTAGAATCTCCCATAAGCACAGTATCATCAGCAAAAAGTAACTGTGTCAATTCCCATTTTGAATTTGATTCCCCATAATTTAATCCCACCCCTCTCCCGAGCACCCTAGCATTTACTTCCTTTACAACCCCATCTATAAATATATTAAACAACCATGGTGGCATTACACATCCCTGTCTAAGACCTACTTTTACCGGGAAGTATTCTCCCTCTCTTCTACACACCCTAACCTGAGCCTCACTATCCTCATAAAAACTCTTTACAGCATTTAGTAACTTACCACCTATTCCATATACTTGCAACATCTGCCACATTGCTCCTCTATCCACTCTATCATATGCCTTTTCTAAATCCATAAATGCAATAAAAACTTCCCTACCTTTATCTAAATACTGTTCACATATATGTTTCAATGTAAACACTTGATCTACACATCCCCTACCCACTCTGAAGCCTCCTTGCTCATCCGCAATCCTACATTCTGTCTTACCTCTAATTCTTTCAATTATAACCCTACCGTACACTTTTCCTGGCATACTCAGTAAACTTATTCCTCTGTAATTTTTACAATCTCTTTTGTCCCCCTTTCCCTTTATATAAAGGGACTATACATGCTCTCCGCCAATCCCTAGGTACCTTCCCCTCTTTCATACATTTATTAAACAAAAGTACCAACCACTCCAACACTATATCCCCCCCTGCTTTTAACATTTCTGTCATGATCCCATCAGTTCCAGCTGCTTTACCCCCTTTCATTCTACATAATGCCTCACGTACCTCCACCACACTTACATTCTGCTCTTCTTCACTCCTAAAAGATGGTATACCTCCCTGACCAGTGCATGAAATTACCGCCTCTCTTTCTTCCTCAACATTTAAAAGTTCCTCAAAATATTCTCGCCATCTACCTAATACCTCCATCTCCCCATCTACTAACTCCCCTACTCTGTTTTTAACTGACAAATCCATACTTTCCCTAGGCTTTCTTAACTTGTTTAACTCACTCCAAAATTTTTTATTTTCATTAAAATTTCTTGACAGTGCCTCTCCCACTCTATCATCTGCTCTCCTTTTGCACTCTCTCACCACTCTCTTTACCTTTCTTTTACTCTCCATATACTCTGCTCTTCTTATAACACTTCTGCTTTGTAAAAATCTATCGTAAGCTACCTTTTTCTCTTTTATCACACCCTTTACTTCATCATTCCACCAATCACTCCTCTTTCCTCCTGCACCCACCCTCCTATAACCACAAACTTCTGCCCCACATTCTAATACTGCATTTTTAAAACTATTCCAACCCTCTTCACCCCCCCACTATATATATATATATATATATATATATATATATATATATATATATATATATATATATATATATATATATATGTATATATGCAATAAGATCACAGTAAACAGGTGATTTCAGAATATGCAAAACAACCACTCTGAAAGAATAGAGAAATTCCAAGCGCTTTCGTGACTACTCACATTATCAAGGAACTATGTTCTTTGATAATGTGAGTAGTCACGAAAGCGCTTTAAATTTCTCTATTCTTTCAGAGTGGTTGTTTTGCATATATATATTTTATATATATATATATATATATATATATTTTATATATATATATATATATATATGTATTTTATATATATATATATATATATATATATATATATATTATATATATATATATGCAATAAGATCACAGTAAACAGGTGATTTGCATATATATATATATATATATATATATATATATATATATATATATATATATATATATATATATAACAGGAAGAGCATGCGAGAAAGGACCTTAAAGCCGTAGATGGTAGAGGTGTTTGTTGCTTGCCAGGAGACCAGGAGGGAATGACTCTGGATGTCTTGTACGGAGAGGCGGACAATCAGTGGCTGTGGGCAGAACGCTGACGACGACAGCAACAAGAACGACAACCCGCTGAGTACCTGCCGGGGAGAGAGTGAGAGAGTCACTACCAGAATATTAGGACTAGATTGGTGTTTCGCTCGCCAGGAAACACTTTTTGAACGAGGCCACAGTGCCCCCCCCCCCATCTTACAAAATTCATTATAAACAGTGTGGAATTCCTTGTAAATGCAGTTAACAACTTCATCTCAAAATAAACATCAATTTCACCTGATAATTAACTTCAGATCCACTTATTCAATCGCATTTACACCTACAAAAAAAAAAAAAAAAAACAGATCGCACTGTATAGAGGAGCCTCCTAAGCGAGGGTCACTGTACATAATACCGACGGGTGTGTAAAAGGAGACGAGTATGCAACTTGACGAAGCTTAGTTATAGCAACATTTCGCCCATATTATGGCAACGTTTCGCTCTCCTGGAGAGCAAAACGTTGCCACAATAAAATGTTGCATTTGCATTTGTGTCATTTTATAACTTCACTGAGCTTTCAGCGCATCACCGTAAACACGTAACTGTGAGGACACTGGTGATAGTCACCTTGGGAAGACTGCAGGTGAGAGCGGTAGGATCCGGAACGTAGGAGAGGTGATCCTGCAGCCACATCCAGAGCTCCTTCACTCCACACCCGCATATCAGAGGGTTCCCATCTAGCTGGAGGGTTTCCAGGTTCCTCTCTACGGGTTCCAGCGCCGCAGTGTCCAGCCCCTCCAGATAGTTGTTGGAGAGATCGAGGTGCCTGAGGCGGGTGAGAGGCACGAAGGCTCGCGGATGGATGGCGGTGATCCAGTTGGAGCCAAGAAGAAGTACCTCGATAACCGAGCCGTGTTTGAAGGTTGCTTGTGTGAGGCCAGTCAACATGTTGCCTGAGATGTCCAGTACCTGCAACCACCCGATAGATGCACTATTTATCTATCCATATATATATATATATATATATATATATATATATATATATATATATATATATATATATATATATATATATATATATATATATATATATCTTTCAACACACCGGCCGTATCCCACCGAGGCAGGGTGGCCCAAAAGAAAAAACGAAAGTTTCTCCTTTTACATTTAGTAATATATACAGGAGAAGGGGTTACTAGCCGCTTGGTCCTGGCATTTTAGTCGCCTCTTACAACACGTATGACTTACGGAGGAAGAATTCTGTTCCACTTCCCCATGGAGATAACAGGAAATAAACAAGAACAAGAACTAGTAAGAAAATAGAAGAAAACCCAGAGGGGTGTGTGTATATATACACATGCTTGTACATATATGTGTAGTGTGTCCTAAGTGTAAGAAGAAGTAGCAAGACGTACCTGAAATCTTGCATGTTTATGAGACAGAAAAAAAGACACCAGCAATCCTACCATCATATAAAGCAATTACAGGTTTCTGTTTCACACACATTTGAAAGGACTTTAGTACCTCCCAAGGTGGTTGCTGTCTACCAACCTGCTAATATATATATATATATATATGTATATATATATATATATATATATATATATATATATATATATATATATATATATATAGACAGCAACCACCCAGGGAAGTACTACCGTCCTGCCAGATGACTGTGAAACAAAAACCTGTAACTGTTTTGCGTGATGGTAGGATTGCTGGTTTCTTTTTCTGTCTCATAAACACGCTAAGATAACAGGGATATCTTGCTACTCCTACTTACACTTTGGTCACACTTCACAGACACGCACATGCATATATATATATACATACATCTAGGTTTTTCTCCTTTTTCTAAATAGCTCTTGTTCTTTTTTATTTCTTCTATTGTCCATGGGGAAGTGGAAAAGAATCTTTCCTCCGTAAGCCATGCGTGTCGTATGAGGCGACTAAAATGCCGGGAGCAATGGGCTAGTAACCCCTTCTCCTGTATACAATTACTAAAAAAGAGAAGAAGAAAAACTTTATAAAACTGGGTTGCTTAAATGTGCGTGGATGTAGTGCGGATGACAAGAAACAGATGATTGCTGATGTTATGAATGAAAAGAAGTTGGATGTCCTGGCCCTAAGCGAAACAAAGCTGAAGGGGGTAGGAGAGTTTCAGTGGGGGGAAATAAATGGGATTAAATCTGGAGTATCTGAGAGAGTTAGAGCAAAGGAAGGGGTAGCAGTAATGTTAAATGATCAGTTATGGAAGGAGAAAAGAGAATATGAATGTGTAAATTCAAGAATTATGTGGATTAAAGTAAAGGTTGGATGCGAGAAGTGGGTCATAATAAGCGTGTATGCACCTGGAGAAGAGAGGAATGCAGAGGAGAGAGAGAGATTTTGGGAGATGTTAAGTGAATGTATAGGAGCCTTTGAACCAAGTGAGAGAGTAATTGTGGTAGGGGACTTGAATGCTAAAGTAGGAGAAACTTTTAGAGAGGGTGTGGTAGGTAAGTTTGGGGTGCCAGGTGTAAATGATAATGGGAGCCCTTTGATTGAACTTTGTATAGAAAGGGGTTTAGTTATAGGTAATACATATTTTAAGAAAAAGAGGATAAATAAGTATACACGATATGATGTAGGGCGAAATGACAGTAGTTTGTTGGATTATGTATTGGTAGATAAAAGACTGTTGAGTAGACTTCAGGATGTACATGTTTATAGAGGGGCCACAGATATATCAGATCACTTTCTAGTTGTAGCTACACTGAGAGTAAAAGGTAGATGGGATACAAGGAGAATAGAAGCATCAGGGAAGAGAGAGGTGAAGGTTTATAAACTAAAAGAGGAGGCAGTTAGGGTAAGATATAAACAGCTATTGGAGGATAGATGGGCTAATGAGAGCATAGGCAATGGGGTCGAAGAGGTATGGGGTAGGTTTAAAAATGTAGTGTTAGAGTGTTCAGCAGAAGTTTGTGGTTACAGGAAAGTGGGTGCAGGAGGGAAGAGGAGCGATTGGTGGAATGATGATGTAAAGAGAGTAGTAAGGGAGAAAAAGTTAGCATATCAGAAGTTTTTACAAAGTAGAAGTGATGCAAGGAGGGAAGAGTATATGGAGAAAAAGAGAGAAGTTAAGAGAGTGGTGAAGCAATGTAAAAAGAGAGCAAATGAGAGAGTGGGTGAGATGTTATCAACAAATTTTGTTGAAAATAAGAAAAAGTTTTGGAGTGAGATTAACAAGTTAAGAAAGCCTAGAGAACAAATGGATTTGTCAGTTAAAAATAGGAGAGGAGAGTTATTAAATGGAGAGTTAGAGGTATTGGGAAGATGGAGGGAATATTTTGAGGAATTGTTAAATGTTGATGAAGATAGGGAAGCTGTGATTTCGTGTATAGGGCAAGGAGGAATAACATCTTGTAGGAGTGAGGAAGAGCCAGTTGTGAGTGTGGGGGAAGTTCGTGAGGCAGTAGGTAAAATGAAAGGGGGTAAGGCAGCCGGGATTGATGGGATAAAGATAGAAATGTTAAAAGCAGGTGGGGATATAGTTTTGGAGTGGTTGGTGCAATTATTTAATAAATGTATGGAAGAGGGTAAGGTACCTAGGGATTGGCAGAGAGCATGCATAGTTCCTTTGTATAAAGGCAAAGGGGATAAAAGAGAGTGCAAAAATTATAGGGGGATAAGTCTGTTGAGTGTACCTGGTAAAGTGTATGGTAGAGTTATAATTGAAAGAATTAAGAGTAAGACGGAGAATAGGATAGCAGATGAACAAGGAGGCTTTAGGAAAGGTAGGGGGTGTGTGGACCAGGTGTTTACAGTGAAACATATAAGTGAACAGTATTTAGATAAGGCTAAAGAGGTCTTTGTGGCATTTATGGATTTGGAAAAGGCGTATGACAGGGTGGATAGGGGGGCAATGTGGCAGATGTTGCAAGTGTATGGTGTAGGAGGTAGGTTACTGAAAGCAGTGAAGAGTTTTTACGAGGATAGTGAGGCTCAAGTTAGAGTATGTAGGAAAGAGGGAAATTTTTTCCCAGTAAAAGTAGGCCTTAGACAAGGATGTGTGATGTCACCGTGGTTGTTTAATATATTTATAGATGGGGTTGTAAGAGAAGTAAATGCGAGGGTCTTGGCAAGAGGCGGGGAGTTAAAAGATAAAGAATCACACACAAAGTGGGAGTTGTCACAGCTGCTCTTTGCTGATGACACTGTGCTCTTGGGAGATTCTGAAGAGAAGTTGCAGAGATTGGTGGATGAATTTGGTAGGGTGTGCAAAAGAAGAAAATTAAAGGTGAATACAGGAAAGAGTAAGGTTATGAGGATAACAAAAAGATTAGGTGATGAAAGATTGAATATCAGATTGGAGGGAGAGAGTATGGAGGAGGTGAACGTATTCAGATATTTGGGAGTGGACGTGTCAGCGGATGGGTCTATGAAAGATGAGGTGAATCATAGAATTGATGAGGGAAAAAGAGTGAGTGGTGCACTTAGGAGTCTGTGGAGACAAAGAACTTTGTCCTTGGAGGCAAAGAGGGGAATGTATGAGAGTATAGTTTTACCAACGCTCTTATATGGGTGTGAAGCGTGGGTGATGAATGTTGCAGCGAGGAGAAGGCTGGAGGCAGTGGAGATGTCATGTCTGAGGGCAATGTGTGGTGTGAATATAATGCAGAGAATTCGTAGTTTGGAAGTTAGGAGGAGGTGCGGGATTACCAAAACTGTTGTCCAGAGGGCTGAGGAAGGGTTGTTGAGGTGGTTCGGACATGTAGAGAGAATGGAGCGAAACAGAATGACTTCAAGAGTGTATCAGTCTGTAGTGGAAGGAAGGCGGGGTAGGGGTCGGCCTAGGAAGGGTTGGAGGGAGGGGGTAAAGGATGTTTTGTGTGCGAGGGGCTTGGACTTCCAGCAGGCATGCGTGAGCGTGTTTGATAGGAGTGAATGGAGACAAATGGTTTTTAATACTTGACGTGCTGTTGGAGTGTGAGCAAAGTAACATTTATGAAGGGATTCAGGGAAACCGGCAGGCCGGACTTGAGTCCTGGAGATGGGAAGTACAGTGCCTGCACTCTGAAGGAGGGGTGTTAATGTTGCAGTTTAAAAACTGTAGTGTAAAGCACCCTTCTGGCAAGACAGTGATGGAGTGAATGATGGTGAAAGTTTTTCTTTTTCGGGCCACCCTGCCTTGGTGGGAATCGGCCGGTGTGATAATAAAAAAAAATAAAAAAAAATATATAAATATATATATATATAATATATATAAATATATATATATATATATTATATATATAAATATATATATATATTATATATATATATATATATATATATATATATATATATATCAATACGAGATGCAAAAACAACCACGGGGAGAGTTGAATGATAGCTCTAGGCCTTTCGTGTTACAGTCATCATATCTTCAGGAGCTTGCAATGTTACAGAAATGAGTAGGAAGTCCAGATAGATTCATTCATGGGAATGACTCTAGCAAGAATGAGATGGCACCAAGGTCTGCAGGTACAACATCAAGGTCTGCAGGTACAACATCAAGATCTGCAGGTACAACATCAAGGTCTGCAGGTACAACACATAAGGAACATCACACAGAGAACAACAGACAAGAAACAACAGACAGGAAACAAGACAGGAAACAACAGACAGGAAACAATAGACAGGAAACGACAGCAAACAACAGACAGGAAACAACAGGCAAGAAACAGGCAGCAGTCATCCACAAGGGAAATCAAGACACTTTCCCCTGAGATTAAATAATTAATTAAATTATTTAATTATTAATTAAGTAATTAATTAAGTAGGCGAGTGCCATGACGCAAGGAGAGAATGAACACTTATGAACACACTGAACACTCACTGAAGTCACTGAACAGTCAGGTACTACCAGGGGATAACTAGACGAAGAGGGTGAAGACTGAACACTATGTGAGGATAAACAGGTTCTCTCCTTTCTGGTGAAGTGCTCGTGATCCAAGGAACTAGAGGTACCTCCTCACCGTCCTTGGATCAGACGTGGTTACCTCCCATTACCCACCCACCCAGATGTGGAATGGGAAGGTTCAGAACTTGCCCATGAATATTATAACAGGAGAGAGACTTACCTGCAGTGAGTGCGCCCCGGGAGGCAGCTGCTCGCATTTTTTCAGGGTGTTTCCTGTCAAGTTAAGGGTAGCGAGAGACTTGAGGCCCCTGAGTCTCTCCCTGGGCAGCACCTGAAGGCGGTTGAATGCGAGGTTGAGGTGAGTAAGGTGAGTCAGGTTCCTGAAGCTCCCGGGAGATATTTTGGTGATGGCGGAGTGCGCGAGGTTGAGGAAGCGTAGTCCTGGAGTCAGTTGTAAGTCGTGGCTGGTCAGTATGGTCAGGTTGCTCCTCTCAGCTTCCAGTTCTTCGAGAGCCGCCAGTGGCGGGCTGCCGGCCACCAGTGGCCCCGTCACACGCTTCAAGGGGTTACCGGACATATTGAGCACCCGCAGAGACAACATGCCATCCAGGAACATGGCATTGGGGATCTGAGTGAAGGAATTTTCTGCTAGGCTGAGTTTCTCAATGCTCAGACCTTGAAAGACCCCGGGAGGGAATTCCAACAGGCGGTTGCTTGAGAGATCAAGGTTCTTTAGAAACTTGAGCTGTGAGAAAACAGTGTTATCCATCTTCTTTAAATGCGTGTCAGATAGGTAGAGTTCCTCAAGACTTGTCATCGTGTGTAGAGGCTCTCTTAGTTCACCTAAAGGATTACCATTCAGTTTCAGTACTTCGAGTTCCGAGAGTCCCTCCAGAGAGGCCATTATGGTATAATTTAAGTTATTGAACGACAGATCGAGCTCTCTTAGTCTGCGTATTTTCCGGAAAAACATAGATTTGAGAGATCTAAAGTTGTTTCTAGCTAGGTTGAGCCTTCGTAGTTCCGTCGCTTCGGCCAGTAAGTGTGTTGGCAGCCTGGAGAATCCACATCCACTCAAGTCTAATGAGTCGATGTTAGACAAGCTGTAAAGGCAATCTTCTTCAACGATCTCAAACTTATTATCGGCAAGATTGAGATTCCTAAGGCTATGTACGTTGATGAAGAATCTGTTTAGGTGAGCCAGCATGTTACGCTGCAGATTCAACTCCTCCAGATGTCGGAGGCTACTGAAGGAGTAAGGCTCGATCTCGCTGATCGTCGACCCCATTAGATTCAATGTGCGAAGAGGCATGTTTCCCTCAAACATGTATCGCCGGACGATTAAGATTGGATTGTTGGAGAGATCGAGATCTCGCAGATTCTTCAGGGTCTCGAAGGAGTGTGGTCTTATATCCGTGATTTTGTTATGGCTCAGATAAAGTCTCTCTAGAGACGTGAGTCCCACTAACAACTCTGAACTGATATGTTGTAGATTATTATAGGATAAGGATAAAAGCTCTAAGTTCTTCATACTATAGAAACATTTATCGTCGATAATGCTGATCTGATTATTTTCCATGTATAATTCTTGTAATAAAGATAGATCACTTAATAAAGCCATTTGTACACTTGTAAGATTATTATCACTTAACCAAAATATTTCTAGTTTATTTTGTCCCCTAAAGGCATCTATGTGAATCAATTTGATTTGATTTTTAGAAAATTTTATAGTTATCAAGTTCGCAGGGAACTGACTTAAAGCATCAGGCAGTTCAATCAGATGATTACCCTCCAGATTTAAATGTTGTAGTTTACCCAGAGAAGAGAAGGCCTCTTTGGCAATAAAGCTGATTACATTATCCTGAAGGTGCAGCTCTAGCAGGTTCGGTAACAGGGAGAAAACTCCTTTTTCGATTCTGGACAACTTGTTATTTTGCAATCTCAGCTCCCTCAGCTCTGTGAGATGAGAGAACGTGCCGTCTGCGAGCCCTGAGATTTTATTGTTGTCCAAACTCAAGGAGTTTAATATGCGGGTGTTTGAGAAAAGAGTAACTGGGATCTCCACCAGGTTGTTGGAACTGAGGTGTAGATCATACAATAATTCTAAATTAGCGAAGGCGCCGCTCTCGATGGAATGTATCTCGTTATCCTGGAGGTACAGCACGGAGATCTTGCTAGAGTTAGTGAAGGTGCTATTGGTGATTTTTAAGATATTGTTATTGCCGAGGAACAATTCTTGCAACTCGGGGAGGTTAGTGAAGAGCCCGTTGCTAATTGAGTGAAGGTGGTTATCGGCGATGTCTATAACTCTAATAAACATAGTGTACGAGAAGGTCTCTGGAGCGAGGGTCATGATGTTGTTATGACTCATGTATAACGTTTGCAATCCAGAGTTTTGTATCAAGCTGTCGCCAGCCACGTGAGCAATTTCGTTCATGTAGAGAGAGAGGGAGAGGAGGGCTGGCATGGTGGCGAGACTACTGCTTGTGAGGTCGGTGAAGTGATTACTACTGAGGTCCAGAATCTGGAGTGCCGGCAGGCGAGAGTACCCGTCACTCACAACATCGGAGATGTGGTTCCACGTAGCCTTCAGCGTGTGTAGTTTCGTGAGCCGTCGCAAAGCTGGTATTGGAAGCTGCTTTAATTTGTTGTTCATAATATTAAGCTCTTCTAAAGTTTCTTCTAGACCGTCGAAGGCGTATTCTGAAATCAATCTCAGACCATTATCCTTCAGGTTAAGACTGACTAAATTCATATCAAAGAAGCTGTAACTCTGTAGTTCGGTGATGTTATTGGCTTCCAGGTCTAAAGCTTTAAGTCTGGAAAGCTTTTGAAGTGCTGCTTTAGGGACGGTGCTAATGTGACTGTAGGTGATAGTGAGGCTCTGCAGTGTGTTTTCCAGGCCAAGAAAGCTGCCGTCTGACACACGCTCGAGGCTGGAATGAGAGATCTGCAGACTGGAAACTCCGGCACTCTGGCTGAAGAGCCCCGGGGGGAGGGAGGTCACGTTAGCGTCCAGTTCGTATATACTGAGGGATTTGACCGGGTGTCGGACGAGGTCCACCACCCGGGCCACTGTGGCCAGAGACACCGTGGAGCACTCCAGGAAGACACCATCATCGAAATGGTAGCAGGGGCACCAGTGGCTGCCCTCCCAGCTGGGGCAGGCGCTGCTGGAGATGTGCTGGCAGACAGCCCACAACCCACCTGATGCCGCCCACGCCGCCCACACTCCTGTGAAGTACAGCCACTCCATGCTAGGCCGCCTCGGCTGCCATCCATGCTGAATCTGAAACAAGAAATATGAGACAAACCAGAGAAAAGAATTCAATGGCCTCCAAATGGCATCCAGCCAGATAAAATTGACACAACGACAACTAGCTTTTGGTTTCGCGATAAAAAGGCCGCGGTATTGTGACAAATCTCCAGTCACCACATTTCCAAACACACAGAAAATTACTGTTTTATATGCTTGACGAATTGTGTAAACAAGTCGACCTGGTGGTAACCCCACAACCTGTGACCGTGCACAGCAATGCTCATCCTACCTGATGTACCATCACCTAGCTGATGTACCATCACCTAGCTGATGTACCATCACCTAGCTGATGTACCATCACCTAGCTGATGTACCATCACCTAGCTGATGTACCATCACCTAGCTGCTACACCATCACCTAGCTGATATACCATCACCTAGCTGATGTACCATCACCTAGCTGATGTACCATCACCCAACTATTGTACCATCACCCAACTACTGTACCATCACCCAGCTACTGCACCATCACCCAGCTACTGTACCATCACCCAGCTACTGCACCATCACCCAGCTACTGTACCATCACCCAGCTACTGCACCATCACCCAGCTACTGCACCATCACCCAGCTACTGCACGATCACCCAGCTACTGCACCATCACCCAGCTACTGTACCATCACCCAGCTACTGCACCATCACCCAGCTACTGCACCATCACCCAGCTACTGCACCATCACCCAGCTACTGCACCATCACCCAGCTACTGTACCATCACCCAGCTACTGCACCATCACCCAGCTACTGCACGATCACCCAGCTACTGCACCATCACCCAGCTACTGTACCATCACCCAGCTACTGCACCATCACCCAGCTACTGCACCATCACCCAGCTACTGCACCATCACCCAGCTACTGCACCATCACCCAGCTACTGTACCATCATCCAGCTACTGTACCATCATCCAGCTACTGTACCATCACCCAGCTACTGCACCATCACCCAGCTACTGCACCATCACCCAGCTACTGCACCATCACCCAGCTACTGTACCATCACCCAGCTACTGTACCATCATCCAGCTACTGTACCATTACCCAGCTACTGTACCATCACCCAGCTACTGTACCATCACCCAGCTACTGCACCATCACCCAGCTACTGCACCATCACCCAGCTACTGTACCATCACCCAGCTACTGTACCATCACCCAGCTACTGTACCATCACCCAGCTACTGCACCATCACCCAGCTACTGCACCATCACCGAGCTACTGTACCATCACCCAGCTACTGTATCATCACCCAGCTACTGTACCATCACCCAGCTACTGTACCATCACCCAGCTACTGCACCGTCTCCCAGCTACTGCACCATCACCCAGCTACTGTACCATCACCCAGCTACTGTACCATCACCCAGCTACTGCACCATCTCCCAGCTACTGCACCATCACCCAGCTACTGCACCATCACCCAGCTACTGTACCATCACCCAGCTACTGTACCCTGCCTGTACCTTACACATCATTGTGGTACACTCCCTCCTTTCATCGACCTACCCTCCCTCACCCAGTTCTCTTTGAGCACCCTTACTACTCCTTCCCATCTCTCCCTGCCCTCCCCCATTCCTCCCCTAACTCCCCTGGGATACCCATGCCCCTCCCAGACCACTCCACAAGATTCCCTTTGAATATTCCGCTTTCCTGAAGTGCCACTGTCCGTGCCTTCCAGTAAACCGGGAATATTACAGAATATGGGGAATAATATTCAGAGGAATATTTAAGAGGCGCGTAAGTTCCACCGTCTTCTAATAACACGTTCATTTTTTTCACTATAATCTACCTTGTTCATAATTACTATCACATTTACTTTGTCTGTTTCGTAAGGTGAAGTCCAGGAGCTATATTTAATTCATGGTATAACTTAAATCTTTGACGACAACTGCAACACAACTGAAGTGAAAAGTTTTAAACAGCAGGGGGATAGGTCACTACCCTCAAATTACCGCCCAATTAGCCTGAGCTCAATTGTAAGAACATTGCTAGAGTCAAATTAGAGGTGATATTATAGGAAGGCAGCTCGATAAGCATAATTTGATTTATGATACTCGGCAGGGAGTCACGAGGGGCCGTTCCTGCCTGACTAATGTACTGACTTTCTTCAGTAAAGCTTTTGAGGCGGTTGATCATGATGAATAATACAATATTAAGATAAGATTTGATGGGATTTTTAATCCAGGGGGTCAGCAACCCAGGATAACCTAAGCCAGTGCGTCGAAGACTGTCTAATTTGAACTGGGGTTCTTAATCTTTTTCCCCCAGGATGCGACCCACACCAGTCGACTAACACTCAGGTATCTACTTACTGCTAGGTGAACAAGGACAGCAGGTGTAAGGAAACACGCTCAACATTTCCGACCATGTCGGGGATCGAACCTGGGACACTCAGTGTGTGAGGCTAGAGCGTTGCAAATCAAACCACGGGACATCGTTGTTTATTTATGAATGGAGAGAAACCGGGAGGCAGGACTTGAGTCCTGGAAATGGGAAGTAGAGTGTCTGCACTCTGAAGGAGGGGTATTAATGTTGCAGTTTTATAACTGTCGTGTAACTGCGCCTCTAGCAAGATTTGATAAAGTACCACACGAAAGACCACACGAAGCAGAATCTGCATAAATGGGGTGAACCCTGAGTGGGTGATCAGTCACAAGTGGCGTCCCACAACGATCAGTTTTAGGCCCCTTGTTGTTCACCACATACATTGATGGCCTTGAGTAGAGAAGAACAAGTAATATGGGAAAATTCGCTGACGATACAAGAGCAGGCAGAACAGTAGATTGAGAGGAAGACGCCAGTGAAGTTCACGAAGACTCTGACAAGCTCACGTCGTGGTCAGATCCAGTCAGTGACAGATACAGTTCAACGTGGATAAATGCAAAGTCTTATAAATAGTACAGGAAACTGATCCAAGAGCCACGATCTGCCAGCTGATGCACTTGTTACTACTACTGCTGCTCCAGCTGCGTCTGGTGCAGCTGACAGTGTTGTTGTCTGGAATTAATGTGAAACATCTCCTGAGTTCTGCCCAGATTAACTCAGTTGTTGTTGCCTGTCTCTCACCTAAGTTGCTTGTGTTGCCTGTCTCTCACCTAAGTTGCTTGTGTTGCCTGTCTCTCACCTAAGTTGCTTGTGTTGCCTGTCTCTCACCTAAGTTGCTTGTGTTGCCTGTCTCTCACCTCTGTTGCTTGTGTTGTTTGTCTCTCACCTAAGTTACTTGTGTTGCCTGTCTCTCACCTCTGTTGCTTGTGTTGTTTGTCTCTCACCTAAGTTACTTGTGTTGCCTGTCTCTCACCTCTGTTGCTTGTGTTGTTTGTCTCTCACCTAAGTTACTTGTGTTGCCTGTCTCTCACCTCTGTTGCTTGTGTTGTTTGTCTCTCACCTAAGTTACTTGTGTTGCCTGTCTCTCACCTCTGTTGCTTGTGTTGCCTGTCTCTCACCTATGTTGCTTGTGTTGCCTGTCTCTCACCTCTGCTGCTTGTGTTACCTGTCTCTCACCTAAGTTGCTTGTGTTGCCTGTCTCTCACCTAAGTTGCTTGTGTTGCCTGTCTCTCACCTAAGTTGCTTGTGTTGCCTGTCTCTCACCTAAGTTGCTTGTGTTGCCTGTCTCTCACCTAAGTTGCTTGTGTTGCCTGTCTCTCACCTCTGTTGCTTGTGTTGTTTGTCTCTCACCTCTGTTGCTTGTGTTGTTTGTCTCTCACCTCTGTTGCTTGTGTTGTTTGTCTCTCACCTAAGTTGCTTGTGTTGTTTGTCTCTCACCTATGTTGCTTGTGTTGCCTGTCTCTCACCTATGTTGCTTGTGTTGTTTGTCTCTCACCTCTGTTGCTTGTGTTGTTTGTCTCTCACCTTTGTTGCTTGTGTTGCCTGTCTCTCACCTATGTTGCTTGTGTTGTTTGTCTCTCACCTATGTTGTTTGTGTTGCCTGTCTCTCACCTTTGTTGCTTGTGTTGTTTGTCTCTCACCTTTGTTGCTTGTGTTGTTTGTCTCTCACCTTTGTTGCTTGTGTTGCCTGTCTCTCACCTATGTTGTTTGTGTTGCCTGTCTCTCACCTTTGTTGCTTGTGTTGTTTGTCTCTCACCTTTGTTGCTTGTGTTGTTTGTCTCTCACCTTTGTTGCTTGTGTTGCCTGTCTCTCACCTATGTTGTTTGTGTTGCCTGTCTCTCACCTATGTTGCTTGTGTTGCCTGTCTCTCACCTATGTTGCTTGTGTTACCTGTCTCTCACCTCTGCTGCTTGTGTTACCTGTCTCTCACCTCTGCTGCTTGTGTTACCTGTCTCTCACCTATGTTGCTTGTGTTGCCTCTCTCTCACCTATGTTGCTTGTGTTGCCTGTCTCTCACCTATGTTGCTTGTGTTGCCTGTCTCTCACCTATGTTGCTTGTGTTACCTGTCTCTCACCTATGTTGCTTGTGTTGCCTGTCTCTCACCTATGTTGCTTGTGTTGCCTGTCTCTCACCTCTGCTGCTTGTGTTACCTGTCTCTCACCTCTGCTGCTTGTGTTACCTGTCTCTCACCTCTGCTGCTTGTGTTACCTGTCTCTCACCTCTGCTGCTTGTGTTACCTGTCTCTCACCTCTGCTGCTTGTGTTACCTGTCTCTCACCTCTGCTACTTGTGTTACCTGTCTCTCACCTCTGCTGCTTGTGTTGCCTGTCTCTCACCTCTGCTGCTTGTGTTGCCTGTCTCTCACCTCTGCTGCTTGTGTTGCCTGTCTCTCACCTCTGCTGCTTGTGTTACCTGTCTCTCACTTCTGCTGCTTGTGTTACCTGTCTCTCACCTCTGCTGCTTGTGTTACCTGTGTCTCACCTCTGCTGCTTGTGTTACCTGTCTCTCACCTCTGCTGCTTGTGTTACCTGTCTCTCACCTCTGCTGCTTGTGTTGCCTGTCTCTCACCTCTGCTGCTTGTGTTGCCTGTCTCTCACCTCTGCTGCTTGTGTTACCTGTCTCTCACTTCTGCTGCTTGTGTTACCTGTCTCTCACCTCTGCTGCTTGTGTTACCTGTGTCTCACCTCTGCTGCTTGTGTTACCTGTCTCTCACCTCTGCTGCTTGTGTTACCTGTCTCTCACCTCTGCTGCTTGTGTTGCCTGTCTCTCACCTCTGCTGCTTGTGTTACCTGTCTCTCACCTCTGCTGCTTGTGTTACCTGTCTCTCACCTCTGCTGCTTGTGTTACCTGTCTCTCACCTCTGCTGCTTGTGTTGCCTGTCTCTCACCTCTGCTGCTTGTGTTACCTGTCTCTCACCTCTGCTGCTTGTGTTACCTATCTCTCACCTCTGCTGCTTGTGTTGCCTGTCTCTCACCTCTGCTGCTTGTGTTGCCTGTCTCTCACCTCTGCTGCTTGTGTTGCCTGTCTCTCACCTCTGCTGCTTGTGTTGCCTGTCTCTCACCTCTGCTACCTGCGCTCATAACAGTGTTACCAGCATTTTTGTGTCGACAACATTGCCACGTTCACCATTAAGACACACATGCAACAGTTGGTTATCTTTATTGATGAGACGTTTCGCCCACACAGTGGACTTCTTCAGTCACATAAAAACGCTGAGGGACTGACCACCTCAAATATTTTTTCTCCAAGGATGGACTGTTTACACGATCTTCACTTCACTACTACACCTGCTGCCTCTGTATGTGACTGAAGAAGTCTACTGTGTGGGCGAAACGTCTTAACAGTAAGGACACCCAACTGTTACACATGCGTCTTAGTGATCAACCAATATTTTTAATACAACAGTCTCCCCTGTAAAGATGTGTGTGTTATTATCAAGGACAATAATGTGCTAATATCAAGGACAATAACGTATTATTATCAAGGACAATAATGTGTTAATATCAAGGAGAATAATGTGTTATTATCAAGGACAATAATGTGTTAATATCAGGGAGAATAATGTGTTATTATCAAGGACAATAATGTGCTAGTATCAAGGACAATAACGTATTATTATCAAGGACAATAATGTGTTAATATCAAGGAGAATAATGTGTTATTATCAAGGACAATAATGTGTTAATATCAAGGAGAATAATGTGTTATTATCAAGGACAATAATGTGCTAGTATCAAGGACAATAACGTATTATTATCAAGGACAATAATGTGTTAATATCAAGGAGAATAATGTGTTATTATCAAGGACAATAATGTGTTAATATCAGGGAGAATAATGTGTTATTATCAAGGACAATAATGTATTATTATCAAGGACAATAATGTGCTAATATCAAGGACAATAATGTGTTATTATCAAGGACAATAATATGCTAATATCAAGGAGAATAATATGTTAATATCAAGGACAATAATGTGTTAATATCAAGGAGAATAATGTGTTATTATCAAAGACAATAATGTGTTATTATCAAGGACAATAATGTGTTATTATCAAGGAGAATACTGTGTTACTATCAAGGACTATAATGTGTTAATATCAAGGAGAATAATGTGTTATTATCAAGGGCAATAATGTGTTATTATCAAGGACAATAATGTGTTATTATCAAGGTCAATAATGTGTTATTATCAAGGACAATAATGTGTTATTATCAAGGAGAATAATGTGTTAATATCAAGGAGAATAATGTGTTAATATCAAGGAGAATAATATGTCATTATCAAGGACAATAATGTGTCATTATCAAGGAGAATAATGTGTTAATATCAAGGATAATGTGTTAATATCAAGGAGAATAATGTGTTATTATCAAGGACAATAATGTGCTATTATCAAGGACAATAATGTGTTACTATCAAGGACAATAATGTGTTAATATCAATTATAATAATGTGTTAATATCAAGGACAATATGTGTTAATATCAAGGAGAATAATCTGTTATTATCAAGGAGAATAATGTGTTAATATCAAGAACAATAATGTGTTATTATCAAAGACAATAATGTGTCAATATCAAGGGCAATAATGTGCTAATATTAAGAACAATAATGTCTTAACATTAATAACAACGTCTCAACGTCAAGGACAATAACAATGTCTTAACATCAAGGACAATAACAATGTCTTAACATCAAGGACAATAACAATGTCTTAACATCAAGGACAACAACAATGTCTTAACATCAAGGACAACAACAATGTCTTAACATCAAGGACAACAACAATGTCTTAACATCAAGAACAACAACAATGTCTTAACATCAAGAGCAATAACAATATCTTAACATCAAGAACAACAACAATGTCTTAACATCAAGAACAACAATAATGTATTAACATCAAGGACAACACCAATGTCTCAACATCAAGGACAACAACAATGTCTTAACATCAAGAACAACAAAAATGTCTTAAACATCAAGGACAACAACAATGTCTTAACATCAAGAACAACAATAATGCCTTAACATCAAGAACAACAACAATGTCTTAACATCAAGGACAACAACGATGTCTTAACATCAAGGACAACAACAATGTTTCAACATCAAGGACAACAAGAATGTCTTAGCATCAATAACAACAACAATGTTTCAACATCAAGGACAACAACAATGTCTCAACATCAAGGACAACAAGAATGTCTTAGCATCAATAACAACAACAATGTTTCAACATCAAGGACAACAACAATGTCTCAACATCAAGGACAACAACAATGTCTCAACATCAATAACAACAACAATGTTTCAACATCAAGGACAACAACAATGTCTCAACATCAAGGACAACAACAATGTCTCAACATCAAGGACAACAACAATGTCTCAACATCAATAACAACAACAATGTTTCAACATCAAGGACAACAACAATGTCTCAACATCAAGGACAACAACAATGTCTTAACATCAAGAAGAACAAAAATGTCTTAAACATCAAGGACAACAACAATGTCTTAACATCAAGAACAACAATAATGCCTTAACATCAAGAACAACAACAATGTCTTAACATCAAGGACAACAACGATGTCTTAACATCAAGGACAACAACAATGTTTCAACATCAAGGACAACAAGAATGTCTTAGCATCAATAACAACAACAATGTTTCAACATCAAGGACAACAACAATGTCTCAACATCAAGGACAACAAGAATGTCTTAGCATCAATAACAACAACAATGTTTCAACATCAAGGACAACAACAATGTCTCAACATCAAGGACAACAACAATGTCTCAACATCAAGGACAACAACAATGTCTCAACATCAAGGACAACAACAATGTCTCAACATCAATAACAACAACAATGTTTCAACATCAAGGACAACAACAATGTCTCAACATCAAGGACAACAACAATGTCTCAACATCAAGGACAACAACAATGTCTCAACATCAATAACAACAACAATGTTTCAACATCAAGGACAACAACAATGTCTCAACATCAAGGACAACAACAATGTCTCAACATCAAGGACAACAACAATGTCTCAACATCAAGGACATCAACAACAGTTTCAGTTTAATTTGTTTACACTTCAGGAACCAAAATATTTACGTCACCATAGCAATTATAACACTTTTATAATGTCCATTATAATGGACATTATAATGGACATTATAATGTCCATTATAATGGACATTATAATGGACATTATAATGGACATTATAATGGACATTATAATGGACATTATAATGGACATTATAATGGACATTATAATGGACATTATAATGTCCATTATAATGGACATTATAATGGACATTATAATGTCCATTATAATGGACATTATAATGGACATTATAATGGACATTATAATGTCCATTATAATGGACATTATAATGGACATTATAATGGACATTATAATGGACATTATAATGGACATTATAATGGACATTATAATGGACATTATAATGGACATTATAATGGACATTTAAAACAATGTCTTTTTGGGGGGCACCTCTCCTCTCCCCTCCCCTCTCCCCTCCCCTCTCCCCTCCCCTCCCCTCTCCCCTCTCCCCTCCCCTCTTCATCTCCCCTCCCCTCTTCTCACCCCTCCCCTCCCCTCTTCTCTCCCCTCCCCTCTTCTCTCCCCTCACCCTCCCCTCTCCCCTCACCCTCCCCTCTCCCCTCCCCTCTCCTCTCCCCTCCCCTCTCCTCTCCCCTCCTCTCTCCTCTCCCCCTTTCCTATCCCCTCCCCTTTCCTTCCCCCACCCCTCTTCTCTCCCCTCCCCTTCCTCTCCTTCTCCCACCCCTCTCCTCTTCCCTCCCCCTCCCCTCTCCTTCTCCCTCCCCTCTCCTTCTCCCTCCCCTCCCCTCTCCTTCTCTCTCCCCTCTCCTCCCCCCTCCCCTCTCCTTCTCCCTCCCCTCTCCTCTCCCCTCCCCTTCCCTCTTCCCTCCCCTCCCCTCTCCTTCTCCCACCCCTCTCCTCTCTCCTCCCCCAACCCTCCCCTTCCCTCTTCTCTCTCCTCTCTCCTCCCCTTCCCCTATCCTTTCCCCTCCCCTCTTCTTCACCCTCCTCTCTCCTCTCTCCTCCCCCTCCCCTCTCCTTCCCCTCCCTTCTCCTCTCTCCTCCCCTCCTCTATCCTTCCCCTCCCCTCTCCTTCCCCCTCCTCTCTCCTTCCCCCTCCACTATCCTTCCCCCTCCCCTCTTCTCTCCCCTCCTCGAATTTTTTAATTCTACCAGATACTTGCCTCCCCCCCTCTCCCCTTGTATTCCTTCCTCCTCCTTCCTTATTCTCCCCCCCTTCCCTCTCCCCCTCCCCTCCCCCCCCCCGAGCCACATAACCTAGCCCACTACACCACATTACAGGATCAATGGTTTCATACCAGATTAAATTTCCGTCTCTCTCTCTCTCTCTCTCTCTCTCTCTCTCTCTCTCTCTCTCTCTCTCTCTCTCTCTCTCTCACACTGTGTGTGTGTGAGGCGGGGCCAAGAGCTATGACTCGACCCCTGCAACTACAATTATGTGAGTAGACACACACACTCTCTCTCTCTCTCACACGAATTCCCTCTCACACCCTCTCTTACACACTCACACACTCTCTCACATACTCTCTTACACGCACACACACACACACTGTTTTTCACACACTCTCATACTCTCACACTATCTTACACACTCTCTCACACTCTATATTTTCACACTCTTTTACATACTCTCACACACTGTCTCTCACACTCACACTCTCCCACACTCACTGTCTCTCACACACAGTCTCACATATTCACACTCTACATTCTCACACTCTTTCACATTCTCTTACACTCTCTCACATTCTCTTACACTATCACACACACGCAAGCACACCAGCAAGATTGGACCTTGTGTTCACCCTGAGCAGTTCAGACATTGAGGATATCACATATGAGAGTCCCCTTGTAGCTAGTGACCACGTAGGTCTGAACTTTGAATACATAGTAGAGTTACAAGTAGAGAGGGTAAGAGGAGTTGAATGGGAAAAGCCAGACTATAAAAGGGAGGACTACACAGGTATGAGGAACTTCCTGCAGGAGGTCCAGTGGGACAGAGAACTGGTAGGAAAGTCAATAAACGAAATGATGGAATATGTAACAACAAAATGCAGGGAGGCAGAGGAAAGGTTTGTTCCCAAGGGCAACAGAAATAATGGGAAGACCAGAACGAGCCCCTGGTTTACCCGACGGTGTAGGGACGCAAAAAACAAGTGCACTAGAGAATGGAAAAAGTACAGAAGACGAAGAACAAAGGAAAATGAGGAGATTAGTCGAAGAGCCAGGAACGAGTATGCACCGGTAAGGAGGGAGGCCCAGCGACAGTATGAAAATAACATAGCATCGAAAGTCAAGTCTGACCCGAAACTGTTGTACAGCCACATCAGGAGGAAGACAGCAGTCAAAGACCAGGTGATCAGACTGAGGAAAGAAGGTGGGGAACTCACAAGAAACGATCACGTGCTATGTGAGGAGCTCAACATGAGATTTAAGGAAGTATTTACAGTAGAGACAGGAATGGATCTGAGAAGACAACACAGAGAAGAACACCAACAGGGAATATACCAACAGGTGCTGAATGACATACAAACAACGGAGGAGGAGGTGCAGAAGCTGCTAAGTGACCTCGATACTTCAAAGGCGAAGGGTCCGGACAACATCTTCCCGTGGGTCCTTAGAGAAAGAGCAGAGATGCTGTGTGTGCCACTAACCACAATCTTCAATACATTCCTTGAAACTGGGCAACTACCTGAGGTATGGAGGCGGCAAATGTAGTCCCCATTTTTAAGAAAGGAGACAGAAATGAGGCACTAAACTACAGACCAGTGTCTCTGACGTGTATAGTATGCAAAGTCATCGAGAAGATTATCAGGAGGATAGTGGTGGAACACCTGGAACGGAACAAGATTATAAACGACAACCAGCACGGATTCATGGAAGGTAAATTCTGTGTCACAAACCTTCTGGAGTTTTATGACAAGGTAACAGAAGACACGAGAGAGAGGGGTGGGTTGATTGCATTTTCTTGGACTGCAGGAAGGCCTTCGACACAGTTCCTCACAAGAGATTAGTGCAGAAGCTGGAGGATCAGGCACGTATAACAGGAAGGGCACTGCAATGGATCAGAGAATACCTAACAGGGAGGCAACAACGAGTCATGGCACATGATGAGGTATCACAGTGGGCGCCTGTGACAAGCAGGGTCCCACAGGGGTCAGTCCTAGGACCAGTGCTATTTCTGATATATGTGAATGACATGATGGAAGGGATAGACTCAGAAGTGTCCCTGTTTGTAGATGATGTGAAGTTAATGAGAAGGATTAAATCGGATGAGGATCAGTCAGGACTACAAAGAGACCTGGACAGGCTGGGACACGTGGTTCAACAACTGGCTTCTCGAATTCAGCCCTGCCAAATGCAAAGTCATGAAGATTGGGGAAGGGCAAAGAAGACCACAGACAGAGTATAGGCTAGGTGGATAAAGGCTACAAACCTCACTCAAGGAGAAAGATCTTGGGGTGACCATAACACCGAGCACGTCTCCGGAGGCACACATCAACCAGATAACTGCTGCAGCATATGGGCGCCTGGCAAACCTGAGAATAGCGTTCCGATACCTTAGTAAGGAATCGTTCAAGACACTGTACACTGTGTACGTCAGGCCCATACTGGAGTATGCAGCACCAGTTTGGAACCCTCACCTGGTCAAACACGTCAAGAAATTAGAGAAAGTACAAATGTTAGCAACAAGGCTAGTTCCGGAGCTCAGGGAAATGTCCTACGAAGAAAGGTTGAGGAAAATCGGACTGACGACACTGGAGGACAGGAGGGTCAGGGGAGGCATGATAACAACATACAAAATACTGCCTGGAATAGACAAGGTAGACAGAGACAGGATGTTCCAGAGAGGGGACACAGAAACAAGGGGTCACAACTGGAAGCTGAAGACTCAGACGAGTCACAGGGATGTTAGGAAGTATTTCTTCAGTCATAGAGTCGTCAGGAAGTGGAATAGCCTAGCAAGTGAAGTAGTGGAGGCAGGAACCATACATAGTTTTAAGACGAGGTTTGACAAAACTGAGGAAGCAGAGAGAGAGAGAGAGAGAGAAGAGGCAGGGCCAGGAGCTGAGCATCGACCCCTGCAACCACAATTAGGTGAGTACACTCTCACGCTCTCACTCTCTCACTCTCTCTCTCTCTCTCTCTCTCTCTCTCTCTCTCTCTCTCTCTCTCTCTCTCTCTCTCTCTCTCTCTCTCTCTCTCTCTCTCTCTCTCTCACTCTCTCTCTCACTCTCTCTCTCACTCTCTCTCTCACTTCTAGTGAGTGATCAACTTTAACTAGCTTGGCTTACCAGCCCCTCACTATCCCTCTGGTGCTCTTCATCCAAGCAACTGGAGCTACCTCTTCCCCCCGCTCAACCCTCTCGGATGAAGCCTCATCTCCCCCTCTCTCCCAGTACCACCCCACCATTTTTCCCCCTACGGGTTTACCGCAGTTAAATGAATAGCAATGATCAAAGTGGCGGTCGTTGGCAACTCCCCGTCAAAACATTCAGGCTCCCGAGCGAAACATTGTGGAAAGAAACGTAGCATAATGAAACGTACAAGGGTAAAATGGGGTGCATTCTGGCCCTTCTGGTCCGCTTTGAACGACTTTTCGCACAGGGGCGAAACATCTGGGAAGCCAAGGTAAGTCACCCTGTGGATGAGGAACGATATCTCGCCGACTCGTGCGAAACGTTCCCGATCCTCTCTCTCCCTCTCTCCTAAACCCCCTCAGTTTCGAACACTGTTGTGGGGCAAAACACTGTGGAAGACGAGTCAGTCTATATGGAAAGTGTTGTTGTGGGAGCAAGAGGGGCGTAAGTCAGCGCTCAGCTTGAGAGCAACAAGGAACTATCAAATTAACTTTACCCCCACGCATATATTTATTATCCAGGAGTGCCAAGAGTGCCACTATAACAGTGCCAAGTGTGCCATTATAAGAGTGCCAAGTGTGCCACTACAAGAGTGCCAAGAGTGCCACTATAAGAGTGCCAAGTGTGGCACTACAAGAGTGCCAAGAGTGCCATTATAAGAGTGACAAGTGTGCCAATGCAAGAGTGTCAAGAGTGCCACTGCAAGAGTGCCAAGTGTGCCACTACAAGTGTCAATAGTGCCACTACAAGTGCTAAAAGTCCCACTATAAGAGTGCCACTACAAGAGTACCAAATGCACCACTACAAGAATGCCAAGTGTGCCACTACAAGAGTGTCAAGTGTCATTACAAGAGTACCAAAAGTGCCACTACATGAGTGTCAACAGTGCCACTACAAGAGTGTCAATACAAGAGTGTCACTACAAGAGTGTCACTACGAGATTGTCACTATAAGAGTGCCACTACAAGAGTGTCACTACAAGAGTGTCACTACGAGACTGTCACTATAAGAGTGCCACTACAAGAGTGTCACTACAAGAGTGCCACTACAAGAGTGTCACTACAAGAGTGCCACTACAAGAGTGCCACTACAAGAGTGTCACTACAAGAGTGCCACTACAAGAGTGCCACTACAAGAGTGCCACTACAAGAGTGCCACTACAAGAGTGCCACTACAAGAGTGCCACTACAAGAGTGTCATTACAAGAGTGCCACTACAAGAGTGCCACTACAAGAGTGCCACTACAAGAGTGCCACTACAAGAGTATCACTACAAAAATGTCACTACAAGATTGTTATTACAAGAGTGTCACTACAAGATTGTTATTACAAGAGTGTCACTACAAGAGTGCCACGAGTGCCACTACAAGAGTGTCACTATAAGAGAGCCACTACAAGAGTACCACTACAAGAGTGTCACTACAAGAGTGTCACTACAAGAGTGTCACTACAAGAGTGTCACTACAAGAGTGCCACGAGTGCCACTACAAGAGTGTCACTATAAGAGAGCCACTACAAGAGTACCACTACAAGAGTGTCACTACAAGAGTGTCACTACAAGAGTGTCACTACAAGAGTGTCACTACAAGAGTGCCACGAGTGCCACTACAAGAGTGTCACTATAAGAGAGCCACTACAAGAGTACCACTACAAGAGTGTCACTACAAGAGTGCCACTACAAGAGTGTCACTACAAGAGTGTCACTACAAGAGTGCCACGAGTGCCACTACAAGAGTGTCACTATAAGAGAGCCACTACAAGAGTACCACTACAAGAGTGTCACTACAAGAGTGCCACGAGTGCCACTACAAGAGTGTCACTATAAGAGAGCCACTACAAGAGTACCACTACAAGAGTGTCACTACAAGAGTGCCACGAGTGCCACTACAAGAGTGTCACTATAAGAGAGCCACTACAAGAGTACCACTACAAGAGTGTCACTACAAGAGTGCCACGAGTGCCACTACAAGAGTGTCACTATAAGAGAGCCACTACAAGAGTACCACTACAAGAGTGTCACTACAAGAGTGTCACTACAAGAGTGCCACGAGTGCCACTACAAGAGTGTCACTATAAGAGAGCCACTACAAGAGTACCACTACAAGAGTGTCACTACAAGAGTGTCACTACAAGAGTGCCACGAGTGCCACTACAAGAGTGTCACTACAAGAGTGCCACGAGTGCCACTACAAGAGTGTCACTATAAGAGAGCCACTACAAGAGTACCACTACAAGAGTGTCACTACAAGAGTGTCACTACAAGAGTGCCACGAGTGCCACTACAAGAGTGTCACTATAAGAGAGCCACTACAAGAGTACCACTACAAGAGTGTCACTACAAGAGTGTCACTACAAGAGTGCCACGAGTGCCACTACAAGAGTGTCACTACAAGAGTGCCACGAGTGCCACTACAAGAGTGTCACTATAAGAGAGCCACTACAAGAGTACCACTACAAGAGTGTCACTACAAGAGTGCCACTACAAGAGTGTCACTACAAGAGTGCCACTACAAGATTGTTACTACAAGAACGTTACTACAAGAGTGCCACTACAAGGGTGCCAAGATACTGGTGCAGAGCTTTTGATCCAAGGAACTAGAGCTACTTTCACCTTCCTTAACTCAAACTTCATAACCTCTCATAATAACAATGGTAAAATAATAATAATAATAATAATAATAATAATAATAATAATAATAATAATAATAATAATAATAATAATAACAATAAAAATAATAATAATAATAACAATAATAATAATAATAATAATAATAATAATAATAATAATAATAATAATAATAATAATAATGATAGTAATAATAATAATAATAATAATAATAATAATAATAATAATAATAATAATAATAATAATAATAATAATAATAATAATAATGATAGTAATAATAATAATAATAATAATAATAATAATAATAATAATAATAATAATAATAATAATAATAACAATAATAATAATAATAATAATAATAATAGTAATAACAATAATAATAATAATAATAATAATAATAATAATAATAATAATAATAATAATAATAATAATAATAATAATAATAATAATAATAATAATAATAATAATATTTAGTGTGTCAAAAGACACTTGTGGTGCGTCTTAAGGGAGAAAACATCAACAATGGTGTCTCCTGGTGGTCAGGAAGTGGAATAACCTGGAACACTTGGTGGAGACAGGTTACGCACACAGTGTTAAGAGCAGGTACGACAGGGCGCACACGGAGGTAAGACTCGAACCCCTGCAACCACAAAGAGGTAAGTACACACACACACACACACACACACACACAGGGATGTTAGGAAGTATTTCTTCAGTCACAGAGCAGTCAGGAAGCGGAATAGTTTAGGAAGCGATGTAGTGGAGGCAGGATCCATACGCAGCTTTAAGTAGAGGTATGGTTCAGGGAGAGTGACCCAGTAGCGGCCAGTGAAGAGGCGGGTCCAGGAGCTATGACTCGATTCCTGTAACCACAACTAGGTGAGTACACACACACACACAATTCAGAGAATTTTGTAGAAGATACAAAATTCTCTCTCTCTCTTATTTTTTGTTTTCTCTCAGGGTAGGAATGTGGCTTTGTGTGGCAGAGATATAACAGAGAGAGAGGGTCGTCAACAACACAACTGGACGACCCAAGCTTTGTTCGAGATCTGTTGCCTGATACCTTATATAACCATCAGGCAGCACCAGTCAGTCCTCAGGCAGCACCAGTCAGTCCTCAGGCAGTACCGGTCAGTCCTCAGGCAGCACCAGTCAGTCCTCAGGCAGCACCAGTCAGTCCTCAGGCAGCACCAGTCAGTCCTCAGGCAGTACCAGTCATTCCTCAGGCAACACCAGTCAGTCCTCAGGCAGCACCAGTCAGTCCTCAGGCAGCACCAGTCAGTCCTCAGGCAGCACCAGTCAGTCCTCAGGCAGCACCAGTCAGTCCTCAGGCAGCACCAGTCAGTCCTCAGGCAGCACCAGTCAGTCCTCAGGCAGTACCAGTCATTCCTCAGGCAACACCAGTCAGTCCTCAGGCAGCACCAGTCAGTCCTCAGGCAGCACCAGTCAGTCCTCAGGCAGCACCAGTCAGTCCTCAGGCAGTACCAGTCAGTCCTCAGGCAGCACCAGTCAGTCCTCAGGCAGTACCAGTCAGTCCTCAGGCAGCACCAGTCAGTCCTCAGGCAGTACCAGTCAGTCCTCAGGCAGTACCAGTCATTCCTCAGGCAACACCAGTCAGTCCTCAGGCAGCACCAGTCAGGCAGTCCTCAGACAGCAACAATCAGCCCTCAGGCGATGAATGTTAAAGGTCTGTGGGATCCTTCATATGCAATATACCCAATGTCGGCACCACTCAAGGTGAATACCAGGTTCAGCCTCGCTGGTTTATCCTCTCTCTTTCTCTCTCTCTCTCTCTCTCTCTCTCTCTCTCTCTCTCTCTCTCGCTCTCTCTCTCTCTCTCTCTCTCTCTCTTTCTCTCTCTCTCTCTCTCTCTCTCTCTCTTTGGCTGTGTCCCAGAAATGGCGCATGATGTTCTTCACTACCACCTCCAGTATCTCAGACCTTCATGTTTCTGGTTCCACATGTGACTCCAGGTTTTCCCAGTCAATCTCCCTGTGATTAAAAGTCACCTATGAGCAGCAGCTTTGCCCTGACCCTGGGAGCCCTTGTGTCCACCTCAGCTACTGTATCCACCACTGTTCTCTTGCTGTCATCATACTCATATTTTGGTCTCTTGCTGTTTATTGGCAGGTTGTATATCACTGTTATCACCACCTTGGGACCCCCCCCCCCGGTCTTAAGCGTGTCTACTATGTAGTTATCTGATTTACCGCTACCCATTCCTCCCATCTCCTCAAAACTCCACTGGTTTCTGATAAGCAGTGCTGCCTCTTTTCCTCTGTTCCCTCTGTCTACTACCGGCCTTAGTAGACATCCATATCTATCTATCTATCTATATATATCCACCAGCGTCCACCTGAGGTGCATTTTAACTTCCGCAGTACAGGTGGACTTACAAATATCAGAGAGACAGCATTTATTCACTGCCTTTCTTTCTTTTCATCTCTTTCTACAACGGTACATTATCTTTCAGTTACTGTGTTACGTGAACCAGTTCGTGACGACCTGGACACATGTGCAGCATCTGGTCTTCTTCATTCTGTAGACGTCTACAAGGACCCTAACTGAAATTCGTCACTTTGACTTATTTAGGTTATGCTAGGCAATTAACACTATGTAAAATGATTGTACTTATGTGTGCATGTACCTAAATAAACTTACACAAGCAGGGGCGGATCTACTGAGAAACTAAGTTTAAGCTTGAGGGTCCCTAATCCCGGAGAGGCCCCAGAATCACTTAAAATTTTTGAGTGTGTATGAAAAGAGGTTGCGCAGGGGCCCCCATAACAGTCAAACTTCAGGGGCCCAAAAACGTAGGTCCGCCACTGTACACAAGTGTCTAATTCATAGAATGGTCAGTATTATATACCACTGATATAACCGGTAAACAGCGTCATACACTTATATGGGACACTTATAAAGAGAACATCAGGGCTTATCTATCAAATATTTGTAATTTAGGCATCGATTCTTAAAAGAACTGAAGGCAGCGTTGGACGACCCACTGAGATGCTTCACCCAGCCTTGTCACAGCAATTTCCATCTTATTAAATTTTGAGTTGTTGGGCCAGAGTTGACGTGTTACCTACCTGAGTGCCATCCACTAGGAGGCCAGTGCCATTCACTAGGTCAGTACCAACCACTAGGAGGTCAGTGCCATCCACTAGAAGGCCATTACCATCCACTAGGTCAGTACCAACCACTAGGAGGTCAGTGCCATCCACTAAATCAGTGCCAACCACTAGAAGGCCAGTGCCATCCACTAAGAGATCAGAGCCATCCACTACGTCAGTGCCAGCCACTAGGATGTCAGTGCCAACGACTCAGAAGTCAGTGCTGACCACTCAGATGTCAGTGCCAACAACTCAGAGGTCAGTGTCGACCACTCAGACGTCATTGCCAACCACTCAGAGGTCAGTGCCGACCACTCAGAGGTCAGTGTCAACCATTCAGAGGTCAGTGCCAAGTACACACAATACCAAGCATACACAACACCAAGCATACACAATACCAAGTACACACAATACCAAACATACACAATACCAAGCATACACAATACCAAACATACACAATACCAAGCATACACAATACCAAACATACACAATACCAAGCATACACAATACCAAACATACACAATACCAAACATACACAATACCAAGCATACACAATACCAAACATACACAATACCAAGCATACACAATACCAAACATACACAATACCAAGCACACAATACCAAACACACAATACCAAGCACACAATACCAAGCACACAATACCAAACACACAATACCAAGCACACAATACCAAACACACAATACCAAGCACACAATACCAAGCACACAATACCAAACACACAATACCAAGCACACAATACCAAGCACACAATACCAAACACACAATACCAAGCACACAATACCAAGCACACAATACCAAACACACAATACCAAGCACACAATACCAAACATACAATACTAAACACACAATACCAAGCACACAATACCAAACACACAATACCAAACACACAATACCAAGCACACAATACCAAACACACAATACCAAACACACAATACCAAACACACAATACCAAACATACAATACCAAACACACAATACCAAGCACACAATACCAAACACACAATACCAAACACACAATACCAAACACACAATACCAAACACACAATACCAAACATACAATACCAAACACACAATACCAAGCACACAATACCAAACACACAATACCAAACACACAATACCAAACACACAATACCAAGCACACAATACCAAACACACAATACCAAACACACAATACCAAACACACAATACCAAACACACAATACCAAACACACAATACCAAGCACACAATACCAAGCACACAATACCAAACACACAATACCAAACACACAATACCAAGCACACAATACCAAACACACAATACCAAACACACAATACCAAGCACACAATACCAAACACACAATACCAAACACACAATACCAAACACACAATACCAAACACACAATACCAAACACACAATACCAAGCACACAATACCAAACACACAATACCAAACACACAATACCAAACACACAATACCAAACACACAATACCAAGCACACAATACCAAGCACACAATACCAAACATACAATACCAAGCACACAATACCAAACATACAATACCAAACATACAATACCAAACACACAATACCAAGCACACAATACCAAACACACAATACCAAACACACAATACCAAACACACAATACCAAACACACAATACCAAACACACAATACCAAACACACAATACCAAACATACAATACCAAACACACAATACCAAACACACAATACCAAACACACAATACCAAGCACACAATACCAAACACACAATACCAAACACACAATACCAAACACACAATACCAAACACACAATACCAAACACACAATACCAAACACACAATACCAAACACACAATACCAAACACACAATACCAAACACACAATACCAAACACACAATACCAAACATACAATACCAAACACACAATACCAAACACACAATACCAAACACACAATACCAAGCACACAATACCAAACACACAATACCAAACACACAATACCAAACACACAATACCAAACACACAATACCAAACACACAATACCAAACACACAATACCAAACACACAATACCAAACACACAATACCAAACACACAATACCAAACACACAATACCAAACACAATACCAAACACACAATACCAAACACACAATACCAAACACACAATACCAAACACACAATACCAAACATAACACATCAACCATCGGGTAAAAACAGTAAAACCTTCAATTCACAATTGGAAAAAAGTTTTAGAATTTTGTCGATGTTGTTGATGTTGTTGATGTTGTTGATGTTGTTGATGTTGTTGATGTTGTTGTTGTTGATGTTGTTGATGTTGTTGATGTTGTTGTTGTTGATGTTGTTGATGTTGTTGATGTTGTTGATGTTGTTGATGTTGTTGATGGTGTTGATGTTGTTGATGGTGTTGATGGTGTTGATGTTGTTGATGTTGTTGATGTTGTTGATGTTGTTGATGTTGTTGATGTTGTTGATGTTGTTGATGGTGTTGATGTTGTTGATGTTGTTGATGGTGTTGATGTTGTTGATGGTGTTGATGTTGTTGATGTTGTTGATGTTGTTGATGTTGTTGATGGTGTTGATGTTGTTGATGTTGTTGATGATGATGTTGTTGATGTTGATGGTGTTGTTGATGTTGTTGATGTTGTTGATGTTGTTGATGTTGTTGATGGTGTTGATGTTGTTGATGTTGTTGATGTTGTTGATGTTGTTGATGTTGTTGATGTTGATGATGTTGTTGATGTTGATGCTTTGATGGTGTTGATTTGTTGACGTTGTTGATACTGCTTGATGCTTGTTCTGATGCTTGTTGATGCTGTTGATGCTTGCTTGATGTTGTTGATGTGTTGATGTTGATGGATGTTGTTGATGTTGTTGATGTTGCTTGATGTTGCTGTGTTGATGCTGCTTGATGCTGTTGATGTTGCTTGATGCTGTTGAGTGCCGATGGTTGTTGATGCTGTTGACGTTGCTTGATGGCTGTTGATGGTGCTGATGGTGCTGATGGTTGCTTGATGTGTTCGATGCTGCTTGATGGTGCTGATGTTGTTGATGTGCTGATGTTGTTGATGTTGTTGATGTTGTTGATGCTGATGATGTGTTGATGCTGTTGATGCTTGTTGATGTTGTTGATGTTGTGATGTTGTTGATGCTAGTTCTGATGCTGTTGATGCTGCGATGATGCTGTCGATGTCTGTTGATGTGCATGTGCTGTTCGATTGCTGCTGATGCTGTTCGATACGATTGATGCTGTTGATGCTTGCGATGTCATGATGCGTGATGCTGCTGATGCTGCTGATGGCCGATGATGTTGGCTGATGCTTGCTGATGCAGTGCATGCTGATGAGTCGCTGGATGCTGCCGATGCTTGATGATGTGCTGATGCTTGCTGATGCTGACCGATGCTGTTCGATGCTGATGGTGCCGGTAGTGCGATGCTGCTGATGTATGATGCTGTTGATCGATGTGCTTGAGCGTTGTTGATGCTGTCGATGCTGTTGATGCTGTTGATGCTGATGATGCTGCTTGATGCTGACGATGCTGTTGATGCTGTTGATGCTTGATGCCGATGTTGCTGATGCCGATGAGCGGTTGACTGCTGATGTGTTGATGTTGTTGATGTTGTTGATGTTGTTGATGGTGTTGATGTTGTTGATGTTGTTGATGGTGTTGATGGTGTTGATGTTGTTGATGTTGTTGATGTTGTTGATGTTGTTGATGTTGTTGATGGTGTTGATGGGATCTCCACGTTACTGTCCACCTCATGGACGCGAGAGAGAGAGAGAGAGAGAGAGAGAGAGAGAGAGAGAGAGAGAGAGAGAGAGAGAGAAAGAGAGAGTGAGAGAGAGAGAGAAGGGAAGAGAGGTGAATCAGAATATAAAGAACGAAGTACAATCTCGTCCATTACTCGGTATATAAAGAATACCTTTTACACCTTCCCTGAGAACCCGCAGTCTGGAGGAACAGTCGTTTAGCTTTATTTAAACCTCTGTTTTGTTCACCTAAATCCGTTTTGTTTACTTAAACCTGTGTTTTAATCTCTTAAACCAGTGTTTTGTTCACTTAAACGTTTTCGTTCCCTTAAACCCGTGTTTTGTTTACTTAAACCCGTGTTTTGTTTACTTAAAATCGTATTTTATTCGCTTTGCCTTTGGCAGGACTTTTGGGTAAATTAAGAATAATAAGAGTCCTAGAACTGACCCTTGGGGAACCCCACTTGTTACACTTCCCCATCCTGAAACATGTCCTTACCATCAGCCTCTGTCCTGCTACACTGTAGCACTGATATACTGTAGCACTGATACACTGTAGCACTGATACACTGTAGCACTGATACACTGTAGCACTGATACACTGTAGCACTGATACACTGTAGCACTGATACACTGTAGCACTGATACACTGTAGCACTGATACACTGTAGCACTGATACACTGTAGCACTGATACACTGTAGTACTGATACACTGTAGTACTGATATACTGTAGCACTGATACACTGTAGCACTGATACACTGTAGCACTGATACACTGTAGCACTGATACACTGTAGCACTGATACACTGTAGCACTGATACACTGTAGCACTGATACACTGTAGCACTGATACACTGTAACACTGATACACTGTAGCACTGATACACTGTAGCACTGATACACTGTAACACTGACACACTGTAGCACTGATACACTGTAGCACTGATACACTGTAGCACTGATACACTGTAGTACTGATACACTGTAGCACTGATACACTGTAGCACTGATACACTGTAGTACTGATACACTGTAGCACTGATACACTGTAGCACTGATACACTGTAGCACTGATACACTGTAGCACTGATACACTGTAGCACTGATACACTGTAGCACTCTACCTCGTATCCTTACGTACTCCTTTAATTTGTGACTCAGCCCAATAACATGCAGTCAATTCTTCATTATCTCTCTTGCTTGATATCCGTTAATATTTCGTACAACTCCAGTAGGTTATTGAGGCAAGATTTACCTTACTTAAATCCAGACTCGTTTTCTGTGCAAAAAATAGTCCCGCCACTTTGGATACTCAACCAGTGTTTTCTTGAAGAACAAGAGGCACAATGCCGTGACTGTAACAACACACAAACAACTCACATATACTAGGAAAAAGGATCTTATGAAGATGTTTCCTGTGTGTGGGTTATGTGTGTTTGGAATCTTTTCCTAATTATCTTTTCCAGCACTTTGGACAGTATACATGTCAATAATATTGGCCTATAATTGAGTGTTTCTTGTCTACCACCGTTGCCTCTTTACCGAGATAACGTTTACAGTTTTCTAGCTGCTTGGTAGGTTTGCCATCTTCAGAGACATGTAGATTATTGATGTAAGTTCACACAGTTTTTCCACTGCTTCTTGCAGTATCCATGAAGCTTTGTCATCAAGGTCCATGGTGTTTGATGTTTCTAACTCGTTTAGTGGTTTCATTAGTTCCTTCTTTGATACATGACTATCCAATATTCTATGCTGATCATCCCTTCCATCCCTTCACTCTGGCATCGTCTCTGTTTCCTCAGTGAATGCGTATTTAAATCTTCTAATTAATGCCTCTCAGATTTCTCTATCGCCTTCTGTGAGTCCCCTCCCCCCCCTCCTTCCCTCTTCAGTCTTATCCTTCAGCCTTTTACAGTCATCATCCTCCTTACTTAGCAGTTTCTCCTCTGAGTTGTCTTTGCTGCTGTTATTCTCAAACTGACGTTCTGCTTCTCTTATCCTTGCTTATTCATTCCTCGGTATTCTGCTTGCCACCCTATTCTCCGTCGTAATCTTCATTCTGTACTTTTGCCATGAACTTTTGCCCCTTCCACTGCATCTCTGATTAAACCAAGGGTCCTCACTGTATCTTGAGGTCTCACACCTCCTGTGGGATACAGACATTACTGCTGCCTCCAGGCACTGTCTGGCGAGGTTCTCCATCATCTCGTAGGTTGTCTGTTCAGTCAGTTCTCTGTCTCACTGTACTAGATTTTGAAATGTTTTCATTCCTTCATAGTCCCCTCTTCTAAACTCTGGGTTACTATTTGTACCTTCTTTTCTTCACTCTTACCTCTCCCAAGTGCTCAGAGCTGAGGACCTTGTGGTCGCTAGCTCCTGGTGGCAGCCCATATTCAATTTCATCTATGTCGGATTCATCTGAGGTGAAAATCAGGTCTAGTCGAGTTGGTTCATCCCCTGCCCTCCCTCTCGCGGCTTATTTGACATGATGAGTCGTGACTTTTCCACTGCTGCCCCCATATTTCTGGTCCTCCATGTTTCTGGTCCTCTATATTTCTGGTCCTCCATGTTTCTGGTCCTCCATATTTCTGGTCCTCTATGTTTCTGGTCCTCCATATTTCTGGTCCTCTATGTTTCTGGTCCTCCATATTTCTGGTCCTCCATGTTTCTGGTCCTTCATATTTCTGGTCCTCCATGTTTCTGGTCCTCCATGTTTCTGGTCCTCCATGTTTCTGGTCCTCCATGTTTCTAGCCCTCACGTGACTCCCAGGTCTATCAATCTATTGTCTTGTGGTTGAAATCACCTTCAGGCACAAGCTTTGTTTTGTCGTGCTTTCCGTGACACCTTTCTTTGGAATTTGCATTGTGGCTATGTTGTTCTCATTATACTGCTGCCTTGGTCTTCTCTTCTTCACTGGGGGAGGGGGAGGAGAGGGGAAAGGAAGGGGACGTGAGGGGAGGGAAGAGGACGTGAGGGGAGGGAAGAGGACGTGAGGGGAGGGAAGAGGACGTGAGGGGAGGGAAGAGGACGTGAGGGGAGGGAAGAGGACGTGAGGGGAGGGAAGAGGACGTGAGGGGAGGGAAGTTCTAAACCATTGCTACTATTACCTTGGCTCCCCAGTCATTACTTTTCCAACTACAAAGTATTTAAAGTCAACAGTGTCAATGTTATCCATCTCATAAATTCCACTGATTCTTTGCCAGTAGTACCACACCACCTCTTTCTCTCTCTCTTTTTTTTTTTTACACAGGGTTTGACAAGGTTAAGGATCGCTCTCTCTCTCTCTCTCTCTCTCTCTCTCTCTCTCTCTCTACTCACTATGATATACCCCTCTGGGAATAATGCATTGGTTAACATTCCGTAAAGTTTTGTCTCAGTGACAGCTATAATATCTGGATCCTCCTCTGCTACTCTCTCTCTCTTTCCTGTAGTTCATCAGTTTTGTGTTGCCACCTGATTCCCTTATCCACCACTTTATACTGGGACTTCTGGTATTGGGATTGGCTTCTGGAGAGAGAATTTGGGTGGGAGAGAGAGAGAGAGAGAGAGAGAGAGAGAGGTAGTGAAGGCAACACGAGAGGGAGAGGAAGTGTCGTCATTAGAGTGATGTGAAGAAGAAGAGAAACTAAGGAAATGTGTTGTTTCCTGAAAACTGTGTTGAGGGAGAGTGTGAGAGGGTGAGGGAGAGTATGAGAGAGAGTATGAGAGGGTGAGAGAGAGTGTGGGGGGGTGAGGGAGAATATGAGAGGGTGAGAGAGAGTATAATGGAGTGAGGGACAGTATGAGAGGGTGAGAGAGAAAATGAGGAAGAGTATGATGGAGTGAGGGACAGTATGAGAGGGTGAGAGAGAGTATAAGGGAGTGAGGGACAGTATGAGAGTGTGAGAGAGAGTGTGAGGGGGTGAGGGAGAGTATGAGAGGGTGAGAAAGAGTATGAGGGAGTGAGGAAGAGTATGAGAGGGTGAGGGAGAGTATGAGGGAGAGTATGAGAGGGTGAGAGAGTTTACTTTTCACCTACTGAGAACTAATGCAGGTGGAGGTGAGAGAGAGAGAAGCGAAGAGAAGTGAGGAGGAAGAGGAAGAAGGAAGGAGAGAACAGAGGACGAAAGAGAAAGAAGAGAAGAGGATAATAAGAGAGGATAATAAGCATGAAGGTGAAAAACTGATGAAAGTGGAGGAGCAAGAAGACGATAATGATGGGGAAGGAACAATCTTATTATCTTGAGGTAAATAATGGGAATGAGAGAGATGAGAGACAGGAAAAAATGAGGAAGACACAATATATTACTTTTTTCAGAGAAACAAATAAACAGAATGAGGGACAAACAGAATAAATGAGGAACAAACAGAATAAATGAGGAACAAACAGAATAAATGAGGAACATTCAGAATAAATGAGGAACAAACAGAATAAATGAGGAACAAACAGAAAAAATGAGGAACAAACAGAATAAATGAGGAACAAGCCGAATAAATGAGGAACAAACAGAATAAATGAGGAACAAGCCGAATAAATGAGGAACAAACAGAATAAATGAGGAACAAACAGAAAAAATGAGGAACAAACAGAATAAATGAGGAACAAACAGAATAAATGAGGAACAAATAGAATGAATGAGGAACAAACAGAATAAATGAGGAACAAACAGAATAAATGAGGAACAAAGAGAATAAATGAGGAACAAACAGAATAAATGAGGAGCAAACAGAATGAATGAGGAACAAACAGAATAAATGAGGAACAAACAGAATAAACGATGAACAAACAGAATAAATGAGGAACAAACAGAAAAAATGAGGAACAAGCAGGATAAATGAGGAACAAACAGAATAAATAAGGAACAAACAGAATAAATGAGGAACAAACAGAATAAATGAGGAACAAACAGAATAAATGAGGAACAAACAGAAAAAATTAGGAACAAACAGAATAAATGAGGAACAAACAGAATAAATGAGGAACAAACAGAATAAATGAGGAACAAACAGAATAAATAAGGAACAAACAGAAAAAATTAGGAACAAACAGAATAAATGAGGAACAAGCAGAATAAATGAGGAACAAACAGAATAAATGAGGAACAAACAGAATAAATGAGGAACAAACAGAATAAATGAGGAACAAACAGAAAAAATGAGGAACAAACAGAATAAATGAAGAACAAACAGAATAAATGAGGAACAAATAGAATGAATGAGGAACAAATAGAATGAATGAGGAACAAACAGAATAAATGAGAAACAAACAATAAATGAGGAACAAAGAGAATAAATGAGGAACAAACAGAATAAATGAGGAACAAACAGAATAAATGAGGAACAAATAGAATGAATGAGGAACAAACAGAATAAATGAGAAACAAACAATAAATGAGGAACAAACAGAATAAATGAAGAACAAACAGAATAAATGAGGAACAAATAGAATGAATGAGGAACAAATAGAATGAATGAGGAACAAACAGAATAAATGAGAAACAAACAATAAATGAGGAACAAAGAGAATAAATGAGGAACAAACAGAATAAATGAGGAACAAACAGAATAAATGAGGAACAAATAGAATGAATGAGGAACAAACAGAATAAATGAGAAACAAACAATAAATGAGGAACAAAGAGAATAAATGAGGAACAAACAGAATAAATGAGGAACAAACAGAATAAATGAGGAACAAATAGAATGAATGAGGAACAAACAGAATAAATGAGAAACAAACAATAAATGAGGAACAAAGAGAATAAATGAGGAACAAATAGAATGAATGAGGAACAAACAGAATAAATGAGGAACAAACAGAATAAATGAGGAACAAACAGAATAAATGAGGAACAAACAGGTACCAGACTGGTTCATGGTACTAGAGACTGGTTCATGGTACTAGAGACTGGTTCATGGTACTAGAGACTGGTTCATGGTACTAGAGACTGGTTCATGGTACTAGAGACTGGTTCATGGTACCAGAGACTGGTTCATGGTACTAGAGACTGGTTCATGGTACTAGAGACTGGTTCATGGTACTAGAGACTGGTTCATGGTACTAGAGACTGGTTCATAGTACTAGAGACTGGTTCATAGTACTAGAGACTGGTTCATGGTACTAGAGACTGGTTCATGGTACTAGAGACTGGTTCATGGTACTAGAGACTGGTTCATGGTACTAGAGACTGGTTCATAGTACTAGAGACTGGTTCATGGTACTAGAGACTGGTTCATGGTACTAGAGACTGGTTCATAGTACTAGAGACTGGTTCATGGTACTAGAGACTGGTTCATGGTACTAGAGACTGGTTCATGGTACTAGAGACTGGTTCATAGTACTAGAGACTGGTTCATGGTACTAGAGACTGGTTCATGGTACTAGAGACTGGTTCATGGTACTAGAGACTGGTTCATGGTACTAGAGACTGGTTCATGGTACTAGAGACTGGTTCATGGTACTAGAGACTGGTTCATGGTACTAGAGACTGGTTCATGGTACTAGAGACTGGTTCATGGTACTAGAGACTGGTTCATGGTACTAGAGACTGGTTCATAGTACTAGAGACTGGTTCATGGTACTAGAGACTGGTTCATAGTACTAGAGACTGGTTCATGGTACTAGAGACTGGTTCATGGTACTAGAGACTGGTTCATGGTACTAGAGACTGGTTCATAGTACTAGAGACTGGTTCATGGTACTAGAGACTGGTTCATAGTACTAGAGACTGGTTCATGGTACTAGAGACTGGTTCATGGTACTAGAGACTGGTTCATAGTACTAGAGACTGGTTCATGGTACTAGAGACTGGTTCATGGTACTAGAGACTGGTTCATAGTACTAGAGACTGGTTCATGGTACTAGAGACTGGTTCATAGTACTAGAGACTGGTTCATGGTACTAGAGACTGGTTCATGGTACTAGAGACTGGTTCATAGTACTAGAGACTGGTTCATGGTACTAGAGACTGGTTCATAGTACTAGAGACTGGTTCATGGTACTAGAGACTGGTTCATAGTACTAGAGACTGGTTCATTGTACTAGAGACTGGTTCATAGTATTAGAGACTGGTTCATGGTACTAGAGATTGGTTCATGGTACTAGAGACTGGTTCATGGTACTAGAGACTGGTTCATGGTACTAGAGACTGGTTCATGGTACCTTAGACTGGTTCATGGTACTAGAGACTGGTTCATGGTACTAGAGACTGGTTCATGGTACCTTAGACTGGTTCATGGTACTAGAGACTGGTTCATGGTACTAGAGACTGGTTCATGGTACCTTAGACTGGTTCATGGTACTAGAGACTGGTTCATGGTACTAGAGACTGGTTCATGGTACTAGAGACTGGTTCATGGTACCAGAGACTGGTTCATGGTACTAGAGACTGGTTCATGGTACTAGAGACTGGTTCATGGTACTAGAGACTGGTTCATGGTACCAGAGACTGGTTCATGGTACTAGAGACTGGTTCATGGTACCAGAGACTGGTTCATGGTACTAGAGACTGGTTCATGGTACTAGAGACTGGTTCATGGTACTAGAGACTGGTTCATGGTACTAGAGACTGGTTCATGGTACTAGAGACTGGTTCATGGTACTAGAGACTGGTTCATGGTACTAGAGACTGGTTCATGGTACCTTAGACTGGTTCATGGTACTAGAGACTGGTTCATGGTACTAGAGACTGGTTCATGGTACTAGAGATTGGTTCATGGTACTAGAGACTAGTTCATGGTACTAGAGACTGGTTCATGGTACCAGAGACTGGTTCATGGTACCAGAGACTGGCTCATGGTACTAGAGACTGGTTCATGGTACTAGAGACTTGTTCATGGTACCAGAGACTGGTTCATGGTACTAGAGACTGGTTCATGGCACTAGAGACTGGTTCATGGCACTAGAGACTGGTTCATGGTACTAGAGACTGGTTCATGGCACTAGAGACTGGTTCATAGCACTAGAGACTGGTTCATGGTACTAGAGACTGGTTCATGGTACTAGAGACTGGTTCATGGTACTAGAGACTGGTTCATGGTACTAGAGACTGGTTCATGGCACTAGAGACTGGTTCATGGTACTAGAGACTGGTTCATGGCACTAGAGACTGGTTCATAGTACTAGAGAATGGTTCATGGTACTAGAGACTGGTTCATGGTACTAGAGACTGGTTCATGGTACTAGAGACTGGTTCATGGTACTAGAGACTGGTTCATGGCACTAGAGACTGGTTCATGGCACTAGAGACTGGTTCATGGTACTACAGACTGGTTCATGGCACTAGAGACTGGTTCATAGTACTAGAGACTGGTTCATGGTACTAGAGATTGGTTCATGGCACCAGAGACTGGTTCATGGTACTAGAGACTGGTTCATGGTACTAGAGACTGGTTCATGGTATCAGAGACTGATTCATGGCACTACAGACTGGTTCATGGTACTAGAGACTGGTTCATAGTACTAGAGACTGGTTCATGGTACTAGAGACTGGTTCATAGTACTAGAGACTGGTTCATGGTACTAGAGACTGGTTCATGGTACTAGAGACTGGTTCATAGTACTAGAGACTGGTTCATGTTACTAGAGACTGGTTCATGGTACTAGAGACTGGTTCATGGTACCAGAGACTGGTTCATGGTACTAGAGACTGGTTCATGGTACTAGAGACTGGTTCATGGTACTAGAGACTGGTTCATGGTACTAGAGACTGGTTCATAGTACTAGAGACTGGTTCATGGTACTAGAGACTGGTTCATGGTACTAGAGACTGGTTCATAGTACTAGAGACTGGTTCATGGTACTAGAGACTGGTTCATAGTACTAGAGACTGGTTCATGGTACCAGAGACTGGTTCATGGTACTAGAGACTGGTTCATGGTACTAGAGACTGGTTCATGGTACTAGAGACTGGTTCATGGTACTAGAGACTGGTTCATAGTACTAGAGACTGGTTCGTGGTACTAGAGACTGGTTCATGGTACTAGAGACTGGTTCATAGTACTAGAGACTGGTTCATGGTACTAGAGACTGGTTCATGGTACTAGAGACTGGTTCATAGTACTAGAGACTGGTTCATGGTACTAGAGACTGGTTCATAGTACTAGAGACTGGTTCATGGTACTAGAGACTGGTTCATGGTACTAGAGACTGGTTCATAGTACTAGAGACTGGTTCATGGTACTAGAGACTGGTTCATAGTACTAGAGACTGGTTCATGGTACTAGAGACTGGTTCATAGTACTAGAGACTGGTTCATGGTACTAGAGACTGGTTCATAGTACTAGAGACTGGTTCATGGTACTAGAGATTGGTTCATGGTACTAGAGACTGGTTCATGGTACTAGAGACTGGTTCATGGTACTAGAGACTGGTTCATGGTACCTTAGACTGGTTCATGGTACTAGAGACTGGTTCATGGTACTAGAGACTGGTTCATGGTACCTTAGACTGGTTCATGGTACTAGAGACTGGTTCATGGTACTAGAGACTGGTTCATGGTACCTTAGACTGGTTCATGGTACTAGAGACTGGTTCATGGTACTAGAGACTGGTTCATGGTACCTTAGACTGGTTCATGGTACTAGAGACTGGTTCATGGTACTAGAGACTGGTTCATGGTACTAGAGACTGGTTCATGGTACCAGAGACTGGTTCATGGTACTAGAGACTGGTTCATGGTACTAGAGACTGGTTCATGGTACTAGAGACTGGTTCATGGTACCAGAGACTGGTTCATGGTACTAGAGACTGGTTCATGGTACCAGAGACTGGTTCATGGTACTAGAGACTGGTTCATGGTACTAGAGACTGGTTCATGGTACTAGAGACTGGTTCATGGTACTAGAGACTGGTTCATGGTACTAGAGACTGGTTCATGGTACTAGAGACTGGTTCATGGTACTAGAGACTGGTTCATGGTACTAGAGACTGGTTCATGGTACTAGAGACTGGTTCATGGTACTAGAGACTGGTTCATGGTACCTTAGACTGGTTCATGGTACTAGAGACTGGTTCATGGTACTAGAGACTGGTTCATGGTACTAGAGATTGGTTCATGGTACTAGAGACTGGTTCATGGTACTAGAGACTGGTTCATGGTACCAGAGACTGGTTCATGGTACCAGAGACTGGCTCATGGTACTAGAGATTGGTTCATGGTACTAGAGACTTGTTCATGGTACCAGAGACTGGTTCATGGTACTAGAGACTGGTTCATGGCACTAGAGACTGGTTCATGGCACTAGAGACTGGTTCATGGTACTAGAGACTGGTTCATGGCACTAGAGACTGGTTCATAGTACTAGAGACTGGTTCATGGTACTAGAGACTGGTTCATGGTACTAGAGACTGGTTCATGGTACTAGAGACTGGTTCATGGTACTAGAGACTGGTTCATGGCACTAGAGACTGGTTCATGGTACTAGAGACTGGATCACGTTACCAGAGATTGGTTCATGGTACTAGAGACTGGTTCATGGTACCAGAGACTGGTTCATGGTACCATAGACTGGTTCATGGTACTAGAGACTGGTTCATGGTACCAGAGACTGGTTCATGGTACCAGAGACTGGTTCATGGTACCAGAGACTGGTTCATCGTACCAGAGCCTGGTTCGTGGTACTAGAGACTGGTTCATGGTACCAGAGACTGGTTCATGGTACCAGAGACTGGTTCATGGTACCAGAGACTGGTTCATGGTACCAGAGACTGGTTCATGGTACTAGAGACTGGTTCATGGTACTAGAGACTGGTTCATGGTACCAGAGACTGGTTCATGGTACCAGAGACTGGTTCATGGTACCAGAGCCTGGTTCATGGTACTAGAGACTGGTTCATGGTACTAGAGACTGGTTCATGGTAATATAGACTGGTTCATGGTACTAGAGACTGGTTCATGGTACTAGAGACTGGTTCATGGTACTAGAGACTGGTTCATGGTACTAGAGACTGGTTCATGGTACCAGAGACTGGTTCATGGTATTAGAGACTGGTTCATGGTACTAGAGACTGGTTCATGGTACTAGAGACTGGTTCATGGTACCAGAGACTGGTTCATGGTACCAGAGACTGGTTCATGGTACTAGAGACTGGTTCATGGTACTAGAGACTGGTTCATGGTACTAGAGACTGGTTCAAGGTACTAGAGACTGGTTCATGGTACCGGAGACTTGATCATGGTACTAGAGACTGGCTCATGGTACTAGAGACTGGTTCATGGTACTAGAGACTGGTTCATGGTGCCAAAGACTGATTCATGGTACCAGAGTCTAGTTCATGGTACCAGAGACTGGTTCATGGTACTAGAGACTGGTTCATGGTACTAGAGACTAGTTCATGGTGCCAGAGACTGATTCATGGTACCAGAGTCTGGTTTATGGTACTAGAGACTGGTTCATGGCACTAGAGACTAGTTCATGGTATTAAAGACTGGCTCATGGTTCCAGAGACTGGTTCATGGTACCAGAGACTGGTTCATGGTACTAGAGACTGGTTCCTGGCACTAGAGACTGGTTCATGGTACCAGAGACTGGTTCATGGTACCAGAGACTGGTTCATGGTACTAGAGACTGGTTCATGGTACCAGAGACTGGTTCATGGTACCAGAGACTGGTTCATGGTACCAGAGACTGGTTCATGGTACCAGAGACTGGTTCATGGTACCAGAGAGTGGTTCATGGTACTAGAGACTGGTTCATGGTACTAGAGACTGGTTCATGGTACTAGAGACTGGTTCATGGTACCAGAGACTGGTTCATGGTTCCAGAGAGTGGTTCATGGTACTAGAGACTGGTTCATGGTACTAGAGACTGGTTCATGGTACTAGAGACTGGTTCATGGTACTAGAGACTGGTTCATGGTACTAGAGACTGGTTCATGGTACTAGAGACTGGTTCATGGTACTAGAGACTGGTTCATGGTACTAGAGACTGGTTCATGGTACTAGAGACTGGTTCATGGTACTAGAGACTGGTTCATGGTACTAGAGACTGGTTCATGGCACTAGAGACTGGTTCATGGTACTAGAGATTGGTTCATGGTACCAGAGACTGGTTCATGGTACTAGAGACTGGTTCATGGTACTAGAGATTGGTTCATGGTACCAGAGACTGGTTCATGGTACTAGAGACTGGTTCATGGTACTAGAGATTGGTTCATGGTACCAGAGACTGGTTCATGGTACTAGAGACTGGTTCATGGTACTAGAGACTGGTTCATGGTACTAGAGACTGGTTCATGGTGCTACAGACTGGTTCATGGTACCAGAGACTGGTTCATGGTACTAGAGACTGGTTCATGGTACTAGAGACTGGTTCATGGCGCTAGAGACTGGTTCATGATACTAGAGACTGGTTCATGGTACTAGAGACTGGTTCATGGTGCTAGAGACTGGTTCATGGTACCAGAGACTGGCTCATGGTACTAGAGACTGGTTCATGGTACTAGAGACTGGTTCATGGTACTAGAGACTGGTTCATGGCGCTAGAGACTGGTTCATGGTACTAGAGACTGGTTCATGGTACTAGAGGCTGGTTCATGGTACTAGAGACTGGTTCATAGTACTAGAGAGTGGTTCATGGTACTAGAGACTGGTTCATGGTACTAGAGACTGGTTCATGGTACTAGAGACTGGTTCATGGTACTAGAGACTGGTTCATAGTACCAGAGAGTGGTTCATGGTACTAGAGACTGGTTCATGGTACTAGAGGCTGGTTCATGGTACTAGAGACTGGTTCATGGTACCAGAGACTGGTTCATGGTGCTAGAGACTGGTTCATGGCGCTAGAGACTGGTTCATGGTACTAGAGACTGGTTCATGGTACCAGAGACTGGTTCATGGTACTAGAGACTGGTTCATGGTACTAGAGACTGGTTCATGGTACTAGAGACTGGTTCATGGTACTAGAGACTGGTTCATGGTACTAGAGACTGGTTCATGGCACTAGAGATTGGTTCATGGTACCAGAGACTGGTTCATGGTACCAGAGACTGGTTCATGGTACTAGAGACTGGGTCATGGTACTAGAGAATGGTTCATGGTACTAGAGACTGGTTGATAGTACTAGAGACTGGTTCATGGTACTAGAGACTGGTTCATGGTACTAGAGACTGGTTCATGGTACTAGAGACTGGTTCATGGTACTAGAGACTGGTTCATGGTACTAGAGATTGGTTCATGGTACTAGAGACTGGTTCATGGCTCTAGAGACTGGTTCATGGTACCAGAGACTGGTTCATGGTACCAGAGACTGGTTCATGGTACTAGAGACTGGGTCATGGTACTAGAGACTGGTTCATGGTACTAGAGACTGGTTCATAGTACTAGAGACTGGTTCATGGTACTAGAGACTGGTTCATGGTACTAGAGACTGGTTCATGGCACTAGAGACTGGTTCATGGTACTAGAGACTGGTTCATGGCACTAGAGACTGGTTCATGGTACTAGAGACTGGTTCATGGTACTAGAGACTGGTTCATGGTACTAGAGACTGGTTCATGGTACTAGAGACTGGTTCATGGTACTAGAGACTGGTTCATGGTACTAGAGACTGGTTTAGGGTACTAGAGACTGGTTCATGGTACTAGAGACTGGTTCATGGTACTAGAGACTGGTTCATGGTACTAGAGACTGGTTCATGGTACTAGAGACTGGTTCATCGTACTAGAGACTGGTTCATGGTACTAGAGACTGGTTTAGGGTACTAGAGACTGGTTCATGGTACTAGAGACTGGTTCATGGTACTAGAGACTGGTTCATGGTACTAGAGACTGGTTCATGGTACTAGAGACTGGTTCATGGTGCTAGAGACTGGTTCATGGTACTAGAGACTGGTTCATGGTACTAGAGACTGGTTTAGGGTACTAGAGACTGGTTCATGGTACTAGAGACTGGTTCATGGTACTAGAGACTGGTTCATGGTACTAGAGACTGGTTTAGGGTACTAGAGACTGGTTCATGGTACTAGAGACTGGTTCATGGTACTAGAGCCTGGTTCATGGTACTAGAGACTGGTTCATGGTACTAGAGACTGGTTTAGTGTACTAGAGACTGGTTCATGGTACTAACGACTGGTTCATGGTACCAGAGACTGGTTCATGGTACCAGAGACTGGTTCATTGTACTGGAGACTGGTTCATGGTACTCGAGACTGGTTCTTGGTACTAGAGACTGGTTCATGGTACTAGAGACTGGTTCTTGGTACTAGAGACTGGTTCATGGTACTAGAGACTGGTTCTTGGTACTAGAGACTGGTTCATGGTACTAGAGACTGGTTCATGGTACTAGAGACTGGTTCTTGGTACTAGAGACTGGTTCATGGTACTAGAGACTGGTTCTTGGTACTAGAGACTGGTTCATGGTACTAGAGACTGGTTCCTGGTACTAGAGACTGGTTCATGGTACTAACGACTGGTTCATGGTACTAGAGACTGGTTCATGGTACCAGAGACTGGTTCATGGTACTAGAGACTGGTTCATGGTACTAGAGACTGGTTCATAGTACTAGAGACTGGTTCATGGTACTAGAGACTGGTTCATAGTACTAGAGACTGGTTCATGGTACCAGAGACTGGTTCATGGTACTAGAGACTGGTTCATGGTACCAGAGACTGGTTCATGGTACTAGAGACTGGTTCATGGTACCTTAGACTGGTTCATGGTACTAGAGACTGGTTCATGGTACTAGAGACTGGTTCATGGTACCAGAGACTGGTTCATGGTACTAGAGACTGGTTCATGGTACTAGAGACTGGTTCATGGTACTAGAGACTTGTTCATGGTACCAGAGACTGGTTCATGGTACTAGAGACTGGTTCATGGTACCTTAGACTGGTTCATGGTACTAGAGACTGGTTCATGGTACTAGAGACTGGTTCATGGTACTAGAGACTGGTTCATGGTACCTTAGACTGGTTCATGGTACTAGAGACTGGTTCATGGTAATAGAGACTGGTTCATGGTACCTTAGACTGGTTCATGGTACTAGAGACTGGTTCATGGTAATAGAGACTGGTTCATGGTAATAGAGACTGGTTCATGGTACTAGAGACTGGTTCATGGTACCTTAGACTGGTTCATGGTACTAGAGACTGGTTCATGGTAATAGAGACTGGTTCATGGTAATAGAGACTGGTTCATGGTAATAGAGACTGGTTCATGGTACCTTAGACTGGTTCATGGTACTAGAGACTGGTTCATGGTAATAGAGACTGGTTCATGGTAATAGAGACTGGTTCATGGTAATAGAGACTGGTTCATGGTACCTTAGACTGGTTCATGGTACTAGAGACTGGTTCATGGTAATAGAGACTGGTTCATGGTAATAGAGACTGGTTCTTGTGCCACAGGCTGGTTCATTCAGGTTACGTTACATAAATCTTGAGAACAGAAATTGTCTGCGGGCGGGCGTGCGGGCGTGCATGCGGGCGTGCGGGCGTGCGTGCGGGCGTGCGGGCGTGCATGCGGGCGTGCGTGCGGGCGTGCGTGCGGAGGAGTGAGAGAGGTAGTAGAGGATAATAAGAGAGAGGTGAGTGCTGACACATGATAAGAGAAGTTAAGAGTGTAACTTGAGTGGTGTGTCGGCCAGGCTGATGCACCTCACACACACACACACACACACACACACACACACACACACACACACACACACACACACACACACACACACACACACACACACACACACACACACACACACACACACACACACACACACACACACACATACACCTACACACACACACACCTACACACAGCCAACATGGTTTCAGGGACGGGAAATCCTGTGTCACAAACCTACTGGAGTTCTATGACATGGTGACAGCAGTAAGACAAGAGAGATGGGGGTGGGTGGATTGCATTTTCTTGGACTGCAAGAAGGCGTTTGACACAGTTCCACACAAGAGATTGGTGCAAAAACTGGAGGACCAAGCAGGGATAACAGGGAAGGTACTACAATGGATCAGGGAATACTTGTCAGGAAGACAGCAGCGAGTCATGGTACGTGGCGAGGTGTCAGAGTGGGCACCTGTGACCAGCGGGGTCCCGCAGGGGTCAGTCCTAGGACCAGTGCTGTTTCTGGTATTTGTGAACGACATGACGGAAGGAATAGACTCTGAGGTGTCCCTGTTTGCAGATGACGTGAAGTTGATGAGAAGAATTCACTCGATCGAAGACCAGGCAGAACTACAAAGGGATCTGGACAGGCTGCAGACCTGGTCCAGCAATTGGCTCCTGGAGATCAATCCCACCAAGTGCAAAGTCATGAAGATTGGGGAAGGGCAAAGAAGGCCGCAGACGGAGTACAGTCTAGGGGGTCAGAGACTACAAACCTCACTCAAGGAAAAAGATCTTGGGGTGAGTATAACACCAGGCACATCTCCTGAAGCGCACATCAACCAAATAACTGCTGCAGCATATGGGCGCCTAGCAAACCTCAGAACAGCATTCCGACATCTTAATAAGGAATCGTTCAGGACCCTGTACACCGTGTACGTTAGGCCCATATTGGAGTATGCGACACCAGTTTGGAATCCACACCTAGCCAAGCACGTGAAGAAACTAGAGAAAGTGCAAAGGTTTGCAACAAGACTAGTCCCAGAGCTAAGAGGTATGTCCTACGGGGAGAGGTTAAGGGAAATCAACCTGACGACACTGGAGGACAGGAGAGATAGGGGGGACATGATAACGACATACAAAATACTGAGAGGAATTGACAAGGTGGACAAAGACAGGATGTTCCAGAGATTGGACACAGTAACAAGGGGACACAGTTGGAAGCTGAAGACACAGATGAATCACAGGGATGTTAGGAAGTATTTCTTCAGCCACAGAGTAGTCAGTAAGTGGAATAGTTTGGGAAGCGATGTAGTGGAGGCAGGATCCATACATAGCTTTAAGCAGAGGTATGATAAAGCTCACGGCTCAGGGAGAGTGACCTAGTAGCGATCAGTGAAGAGGCGGGGCCAGGAGCACGGACTCGACCCCCGCAACCTCAACTAGGTGAGTACACACACACACACACACACACACACACACACACACACACACACACACACACACACACACACACACATACACACACACACAAGAAGAAAGGCAGAAACTGAGAGAGATGGTACAAAGGCGAAAGGAGGAAAGAGAGGGGATGGAGAAGACAGACAGGAGATCCCAGACCCAGGAAGATCAAATACAGCCTCCCTCACAACTTCCTATAGAAGCCTCCCAACCAGGTCAACCCCAGTGCAACCAAACACTCTAAATCAAAACACCCATGCCACATCCAATGCCCCCACCCACTACATTACAAACTCCACCCCCACAGCAACAACCCATAGTTCCTTACCAGGTCTCCCACTTCCCCAACCCCAATATACCTCCCAGACCACAGTCTTAGAAAAGAAGTTGAAGGTGTGGTATACAAATGCAGATGGAATAACAAACAAGTATGAGGAGTGGCACGAAAGAATCAAAGAGATATCCACAGACATAATAGCACTCACAGAAACAAAACTCACCAGAATAATAACAGATTTAATCTTTCCATCCGGATACCAAATCCTCAGGAAAGACAGAGGGAGGAGAGGGGGAGGAGGAGTTGCACTACTCATTAAAAACCAGTGGGATTTTGAGAAAATGGAAGGAATAGATGGCATGGGCGAAAGGGACTACTTAGTAGGAACAATCCAGTCTGAGGGACATAAGGTGATAATTGCAGTAATGTACAACCCACCACAGAACTGCAGGAGGCCAAGAGAAGAATACGATGAGAGCAACAGAGCAATGATCGACACACTAGCCGAGGTGGCCAGGAGAGCACACATTGGGGAGCAAAGTTACTAGTTATGGGTGATTTCAATCACAAGGAGATTGACTGGGAAAACCTGGAACCCCATGGGGGTCCCGAAACATGGAGAGCCAAGATGATGGATGTGGTACTGGAAAACCTCATGCATCAACATGTTAGAGACACTACCAAAGAGAGAGGAGAGGATGAACCAGCAAGGCTGGACCTTGTATTCACCATGAGTAGTTCGGACATCGAGGGTATCATGTATGAAAGGCCCCTGGGAGCTAGTGATCATGTGGTTCTGTGCTTCGATTACATAGTTGAGCTCCAAGTGGAGAGAGTAGCAGGAATAGGTTGGGAAAAACCAAACTACAAAAGGGGGAACTACTCAGGCATGAGGAACTTCCTTCAAGACATTCAGTGGGAGAGGGAACTGACAGGAAAACCAGTACAAGAAATGATGGACTATGTAGCAACAAAATGCAAGGAGGCAGAGGAGAGGTTTGTTCCCAAGGGAAACAGAAATAATGGGAAGAACAGAACGAGTCCTTGGTTCACCCAAAGGTGTAGGGAGGCAAAAACTAGGTGTACTAGAGAATGGAAAAGGTACAGAAGACAGAGAACTCAGGAAAATAAAGAAATCAGCCGAAGAGCCAGAAACGAATATGCACAGATAAGAAGGGAGGCTCAGAGACAATATGAAAATGACATAGCATCAAAAGTAAAGACTGACCCGAAGCTGTTGTACAGTCACATCAGGAGGAAAACAACAGTCAAGGACCAGATAATCAGACTGAGGAAGGGTGATGGGGAATTCACAAGAAACGACCAAGAGGTATGTCAGGAGCTCAACACAAGATTTAAAGAGGTATTTACAGTGGAAAGCAGTAGGACTCCAGGAAATCAGAACAGGGGGGCACACCAGCAAGTGCTGGATGAGGTACATATAACCAAGGAGGAGGTGAAGAAGCTGCTGTGCGAACTTGACACCTCAAAGGCGGTGGGACCAGACAACATCTCTCCGTGGGTCCTTAAAGAGGGAGCAGAGATATTGTGTGAGCCATTAACAAAGATCTTCAACACATCATTTGAAACTGGGCAACTCCCTGAGGTATGGAAAATGGCAAATGTAGTCCCAATATTTAAAAAGGGAGACAGACATGAGGCACTAAACTACAGACCTGTATCACTAACGTGTATAGTATGCAAGGTCATGGAGAAGATCATCAGGAGGAGAGTGGTGGGGCACCTGGAAAGAAACAAGTGTATAATTGACAACCAGCACGGTTTCAGGGAAGGAAAATCCTGTGTCACAAACCTACTAGAGTTTTATGACAAGGTGACAGAAGTAAGACAGGAGAGAGAGGGGTGGATCGACTGCATATTTTTGGACTGCAAGAAGGCCTTCGACACAGTTCCTCACAAGAGGTTACTGCAAAAGCTAGAGGATCAGGCACACATAACCGGAAAGGCACTGCAATGGATCAGAGAATACCTGACAGGGAGGCAACAACGAGTCATGGTACGTGACGAGGTGTCAGAGTGGGCGCCTGTGACAAGCGGGGTTCCACTGGGGTCAGTCCTAGGACCTGTGCTGTTCTTGGTATATGTGAACGACATAACGGAAGGGATAGACTCAGAAGTGTCCTTGTTTGCAGATGATGCGAAGTTAATGAGAAGAATCAAGTCGGATGAGGATCAGGCAGGACTACAATGAGACCTGGACAGGCTACAAGCCTGGTCCAGCAACTGGCTCCTTGAATTTAACCCTGCCAAATGCAAAGTCATGAAGATTGGGGAAGGGCAAAGAAGACCGCAGACACAATATAGTTTAGATGGCCAAAGACTGCAAACCTCACTCAAGGAAAAAGATCTGGGGGTGAGCATAACACCGAGCATATCTCCTGAGGCGCACATCAATCAGATAACTGCTGCAGCATACGGGCGCCTGGCAAACCTACGGATAGCGTTCCGATACCTCAGCAAGGATTCGTTCAAGACTCTGTATACCATTTACGTCAGGCCCATACTGGAGTATGCAGCACCAGTTTGGAATCCACACCTAGTCAAGCACGTCAAGAAATTATAGAAAGTGTAAAGGTTTGCAACAAGACTAGTCCCAGAGCTACGGGGATTGTCCTATGAAGAAAGGTTGAGGGAAATCGGCCTGACGACACTGGAGGACAGGAGGGTCAGGGGAGACATGATAACGACATATAAAATACTGCGCGGAATAGACGAGGTGGACAAAGACGGGATGTTAAAAAGTATTTCTTCAGTCATAGAGTAGTCAGGCCGTGGAATAGCCTAGAAAGTGATGTAGTGGAGGCGGGAACCATACATAGTTTTAAGGCGAGGTATGATAAAGCTCATGGAGCAGGGAGAGAGAGGACCTAGTAGCAATCAGTGAAGAGGCGGGGCCAGGAGCTATGACTCGACCCCTGCAACCACAAATAGGTGAGTACACACACTCACACACACACACCTCAAACTCATCACTGGGAGTGGGAGGGAGGGAGGGGAAATGTCATCTCCTCAATTATACAACCTTCCAATAGAGATACTGACGACCCTGCTCTCTCTCTCTCTCTCTCTCTCTCTCTCTCTCTCTCTCTCTCTCTCTCTCTCTCTCTCTCTCTCTCTCTCTCTCTCTCTCTCTCTCTCTCTCTCTCTCTCTCTCTCTCTCTCTCTATCTATCTATCTATCTATCTATCTATCTATCTCTATCTATCTCTTTCCCCCACACAGTGTTTTACAAGGTTAGGTTAAGGTTTCTAACTTTATTTACAACCTAAGAACTCTTTCTACATCAGCTCATTCCAAAGACTTTTTATTGAGACAAACAAATAGGGAACAGGGTGAAGTTGGAGCCATCTGTAGACCAGCATTTCATTCGATCAACCGACTTTATGTCGTTGATGTCTTTATGCTGTACGAACATGTTCCAGACTCGTGTCATCCTGCGAAGAAATGATCTCAGATGAAGTGATGTTCTGGTTAAGGTTACAGTCGAGTTGCTGCTTGTTGCCCGTCTTGTGGTGTAGAAGCTGGCGTCTCGCTCTCCCCTCTCACTCACTCTCTCTCTCTCTCTCTCTCTCTCTCTCTCTCTCTCTCTCTCTCTCTCTCTCTCTCTCTCTCTCTCTCTCTCTCTCTCTCTCTCTCTCTCTCTCTCTCTCTCTCTCTAATACCTACTCATTATCCAACATTTTATGTCTCCCCTCAGTAAGATCTTTCCCCTCAGGCTGTTACTGCACTCCTGGTGCCTGGCACTGACAAGTGACCCCTCACGTGAGAGCCAGCTGGCACTCCAAGCAGCCGCACTCTGGCACTATCTTGCAACACACTGCCGCTGCAGGAAGCTCCTTGCAACAGTTAGGCAGAAGAAAGCAATAATTATTGCCATTAGAAAGATGCAACAAGTACGTGAGGGAGCCAAGGATGGTGGTGGAGGGAGGGAGGGGAGGGGTGAGGGGAAGGGGAAGGATGGGAGGGGGGAGGGGAGAATGAGGGAAGGGAGGGGAGGGGAGGGAGAGGGAAGGGGAAAGAATTATGAGGCCCTTTGAAGGAGGGTCTTCGGAAGGTCTTTGGTGGACGGTGTTTAAAGAAGAACCTTTGAAGGAGGGTTCTTGAAGGAGGGTTCTTGAAGGAGGGTTCTTGAAGGAGGGTTCTTAAAGGAGGGTTCTTGAAGGAGGGTTCTTAAAGGAGGGTTCTTGAAGGAGGGTTCTTAAAGGAGGGTTCTTGAAGGAGGGTTCTTAAAGGAGGGTTCTTGAAGGAGGGTTCTTGAAGGAGGGTTCTTGAAGGAGGGTTCTTGAAGGAGGGTTCTTGAAGGAGGGTTCTTAAAAGAGGGTTCTTGAAGGAGGGTTCTTAAAGGAGGGTTCTTGAAGGAGGGTTCTTAAAGGAGGGTTCTTGAAGGAGGGTTCTTGAAAGAGGGTTCTTAAAGGAGGGTTATTGAAGGAGGGTTCTTGAAGGAGGGTTCTTAAAGGAGGGTTCTTGAAGGAGGGTTCTTAAAGGAGGGTTCTTGAAGGAGGGTTCTTGAAGGAGGATCCTTGAAGGAGGGTTCTTGAAGGAGGGTTCTTGAAGGAGGATCCTTGAAGGAGGGTTCTTGAAGGAGGGTTCTTAAAGGAGGGTTCTTGAAGGAGGGTTCTTAAAGGAGGGTTCTTGAAGGAGGGTTCTTAAAGGAGGGTTCCTGAAGGAGGGTTCTTGAAGGAGGATCCTTGAAGGAGGGTTCTTGAAGGAGGGTTCTTGAAGGAGGGTTCTTGAAAGAGGGTTCTTGAAGGAGGGTCCTTGAAGGAGGGTTCTTGAAGGAGGATCCTTGAAGGAGGGTTCTTGAAGGAGGGTTCTTGAAGGAGGGTCCTTGAAGGAGGGTTCTTGAAGGAGGGTTCTTGAAGGAGGGTTCTTGAAGGAGGATTCTTGAAGGGGGGTTCTTAAAGGAGGGTTCTTGAAGGGGGGTTCTTGAAGGAAGGTTCTTGAAGGAGGGTTCTTGAAGGAGGGTTCTTGAAGGGGGTTCTTAAAGGAGGGTTCTTGAAGGGGGGTTCTTGAAGGAGGATCCTTGAAAAAGGGTTCTTGAAGGAGGGTTCTTGAAAAAGGGTTCTTGAAGGAGGGTTCTTGAAGGAGGGTTCTTGAAGGAGGGTTCTTGAAGGAGGATCCTTGAAGGAGGGTTCTTGAAGGAGGGTTCTTGAAGGAGGATTCTTGAAGGAGGGTTCTTGAAGGAGGGTTCTTGAAAAAGGGTTCTTGAAGGAGGATCCTTGAAGGAGGGTTCTTGAAGGAGGGTTCTCGAAGGAGGGTTCTTGAAGGAGGGTTCTTGAAGGAGGGTTCTTGAAGGAGGGTTCTTGAAGGAGGGTTCTTGAAGGAGGGTTATTGAAGGAGGATTCTTGAAGGAGGATCCTTGAAGGAGGATTCTTGAAGGAGGGTTCATGAAGGAGGATTCTTGAAGGAGGATCCTTGAAGGAGGGTTCTTGAAGGAGGATTCTTGAAGGAGGATCCTTGAAGGAGGGTTCTTGAAGGAGGGTTCTTGAAGGAGGATCCTTGAAGGAGGGTTCTTGAAGGAGGGTTCTTGAAGGAGGATCCTTGAAGGAGGGTTCTTGAAGGAGGGTTCTTGAAAGAGGGTTCTTGAAGGAGGATTCTTGAAGGAGGATCCTTGAAGGAGGGTTCTTGAAGGAGGATCCTTGAAGGAGGGTTCTTGAAGGAGGATTCTTGAAGGAGGATCCTTGAAGGAGGATTCTTGAAGGAGGATCCTTGAAGGAGGGTTCTTGAAGGGGGGTTCTTGAAGGAGGGTTCTTGAAGGAGGGTTCTTGAAGGAGGGTTCTTGAAGGAGGGTTCTTGAAGGGGGGTTCTTAAAGGAGGGTTCTTGAAGGAGGGTTCCTGAAGGAGGGTTCTTGAAGGAGGGTTTTTGAAGGAGGATCCTTGAAGGAGGGTTCTTGAAGGAGGGTTCTTAAAGGAGGGTTCTTGAAGGAGGGTTCTTGAAGGAGGGTTCTTGAAGGAGGATCCTTGAAGGAGGGTTCTTGAAGGGGGGTTCTTGAAGGAGGGTTCTTGAAGGAGGGTTCTTGAAGGAGGGTTCTTGAAGGAGGGTTCTTGAAGGGGGGTTCTTAAAGGAGGGTTCTTGAAGGAGGGTTCTTGAAGGAGGGTTCTTGAAGGAGGGTTTTTGAAGGAGGATCCTTGAAGGAGGGTTCTTGAAGGAGGGTTCTTGAAGGAGGGTTCTTGAAGGAGGGTTCTTGAAGGAGGGTTCTTGAAGGAGGGTTCTTGAAGGAAGGTTTTTGAAGGAGGATCCTTGAAGGAGGGTTCTTGAAGGAGGGTTCTTGAAGGAGGGTCCTTGAAGGAGGGTCCTTGAAGGAGGGTTCTTGAAGGAGGGTTCTTGAAGGAGGGTCCTTGAAGGAGGGTCCTTGAAGGAGGGTTCTTGAAGGAGGGTTCTTGAAGGAGGGTCCTTGAAGGAGGGTCCTTGAAGGAGGGTTCTTGAAGGAGGGTTCTTGAAGGAGGGTCCTTGAAGGAGGGTCCTTGAAGGAGGGTTCTTGAAGGAGGGTCCTTGAAGGAGGGTCATTGAAGGAGGGTTCTTGAAGGAGGGTTCTTGAAGGAGGGTCCTTGAAGGAGGGTCCTTGAAGGAGGGTTCTTGAAGGAGGGTTTTTGAAGGAGGGTTTTTGAAGGAGGGTTTTTGAAGGAGGGTTCTTGAAGGGGGGTTCCTGAAGGATGGTCATTGAAGGAGGGTCCGTACAGACGTAAGGCAACACCAGGAGTCGTACAGTCAGGCAACACCAGGGGTCGTACAGTCAGACAACACCAGGGGTCGTACAGTCAGACAACACCAGGAGTCGTACAGTCAAGCAACACCAGGAGTCGTACAGTCAAGCAACACCAGGAGTCTACAGTCTGGCAACATCAGGAGTCGTACAGTCTGGCAACACCAGGGGTCGTACAGTTTGGCAACACCAGGAGTCGTACAGTCAGGCAACACCAGGGGTCGTACAGTCAGACAACACCAGGGGTCGTACAGTCAAGCAACACAAGGAGTCGTTCTGTCTGGCAACACCAGGGGTCGTACAGTCAGGCAACACCAGGGGTCGTACAGTCAGGCAACACCAGGGGTCGTACAATCAAGCAACACCAGGGGTCGTATAGTTAGGCAACACCAGGGTCTTGTAGACAGTCAGGCAACACTAGGGGTCGTACAGTCAGGCAACACCAGGGGTCGTACAGACAGTCAGGCAACACCAGGGGTCGTACAGACAGTCAGGCAACACCAGGGGTCGTACAGACAGTCAGGAAACACCAGGGGTCGTACAGTCAGGCAACACCAGGGGTCGTACAGACAGTCAGGCAACACCAGGGGTCGTACAGACAGTCATGCAACACCAGGGTTCGTACAGTCAGGCAACACCAGGGGTCGTACAGACAGTCAGGCAACACCAGGGATCGTACAGACAGTAAGGCAACACAAGGGGTCTTACAGACAGTCAGGCAACACCAGGGGTAGTACAGACAGTCAGGCAACACTAGGGATCGTACAGACAGTCAGGCAACACCAGGGGTCGTACAGACAGTCAGGCAACACCAAGGGTGGTACAGACAGTAAGGCAACACCAGGGGTCGTACAGGCAGTCATGCAAAACCAGGATTCGTACAGTCAGGCAACATCAGGGGTCGTACAGTCAGGCAACACCAGGGATCGTACAGTCAGGCAACACCTGGGGTCGTACAGACAGTCAGGCAACACCAGGGGTCGTACAGACAGTCAGGCAACACCAGGGGTCGTTCAGACAGTCGTGCAACACCAGGGGTCGTACAGACAGTCGTGCAACACCAGGGGTCGTACAGACAGCCATGCAACACCAGGGGTCGTACAGACAGTCAGGCAACACCAGGGGTCGTACAGACAGTCAGGCAACACCAGGGGTCGTACAGACAGTCAGGCAACACTAGGGGTCGTACAGACAGTCATGCAACACCAGGGGTCGTACAGACAGTCATGCAACACCAGGGGTCGTACAGACAGTCATGCAACACCAGGGGTCGTACAGTCATGCAACAGAAGGGGTCGTACAGACAGACAGGCAACACCAGGGGTCGTACAGACAGTCAGGCAACACCAGGGGTCGTACAGACAGTCAGGCAACACCAGGGGTCGTACAGACAGTCATGCAACACCTGGGTTCGTACAGTCAGGCAATACCAGGGGTCGTACAGACAGTCAGGCAACACCAGGGGCCGTACAGACAGTCATGCAGCACCAGGGTTCGTACAGTCAGGCAACACCAGGGGTCGTACAGACAGTCAGGCAACACTAGGGGTCGTACAGACAGTCAGGCAACACCAGGGGTCGTACAGACAGTCAGGCAACACCAGGGGTCCTACAGACAGTCATGCAACACCAGGGGTCGTACAGACAGTCAGGCAACACCAGGGGTCGTACAGACAGTCAGGCAACACCAGGGGTCGTACAGACAGTCATGCAACACCAGAGGTCGTACAGACAGTCAGGCAACACCAGGGGTCGTACAGACAGTCAGGCAACACCAGGGGTCGCACAGACAGTCATGCAACACCAGGGGTCGTACAGACAATCAGGCAACACCAGGGGTCGTACAGACAGTCAGGCAACACCAGGGGTCGTACAGACAGTCATGCAACACCAGGGGTCGTACAGACAGTCAGGCAACACCAGGGGTCGTACAGACAGTCAGGCAACACCAGGGGTCGTACAGACAGTCATGCAACACCAGGGGTCGTACAGACAGTCAGGCAACACCAGGGGTCGTACAGACAGTCAGGCAACACCAGGGGTCGTACAGACAGTCAGGCAACACCAGGGGTCGTACAGACAGTCAGGCAACACCAGGGATCGTACAGACAGTCATGCAACACCAGGGGTCGTACAGACAGTCAGGCAACACCAGGGGTCGTACAGACAGTCAGGCAACACCAGGGGTCGTACAGACAGTCAGGCAACACCAGGGGTCGTACAGACAGTCAGGCAACACCAGGGGTCGTACAGACTGTCAGGCAACACCAAGGGTCGTACAGACAGTCAGGCAACACCAGGGGTCGTACAGACAGTCAGGCAACACCAGGGGTCGTACAGACAGTCAGGCAACACCAGGGGTCGTACAGACAGTCAGGCAACACCAGGGGTCGTACAGACAGTCAGGCAACACCAAGGGTCGTACAGACAGTCAGGCAACACCAGGGATCGTACAGACAGTCAGGCAACACCAGGGGTCGTACAGACAGTCAGGCAACACCAGGGGTCGTACAGACAGTCAGGCAACACCAGGGGTCGTACAGACAGTCAGGCAACACCAAGGGTCGTACAGACAGTCAGGCAACACCAGGGATCGTACAGACAGTCAGGCAACACCAGGGGTCGTACAGACAGTCAGGCAACACCAGGGGTCGTACAGACAGTCAGGCAACACCAGGGGTCGTACAGACAGTCAGGCAACACCAAGGGTCGTACAGACAGTCAGGCAACACCAGGGATCGTACATACAGTCAGGCAACACCAGGGGTCGTACAGACAGTCAGGCAACACCAGGGGTCGTACAGACAGTCAGGCAACACCAAGGGTCGTACAGACAGTCAGGCAACACCAGGGGTCGTACAGACAGTCAGGCAACACCAAGGGTCGTACAGACAGTCAGGCAACACCAGGGGTCGTACAGACAGTCAGGCAACACCAAGGGTCGTACAGACAGTCAGGCAACACCAGGGGTCGTACAGACAGTCAGGCAACACCAAGGGTCGTACAGACAGTCAGGCAACACCAGGGGTCGTACAGACAGTCAGGCAACACCAAGGGTCGTACAGACAGTCAGGCAACACCAGGGGTCGTACAGACAGTCAGGCAACACCAGGGGTCGTACAGACAGTCATGCGTGTCAGCAAGCAACTCACAACAATCGCTGACTACCAGCCCAACCATAATGTTGTACATTGACGGTGACGCAACCCAACCATCTGGTGAAGGTTAGGCAACCAGGTTAGAACCAAGGGGGAACTCAACCAGGTTAGAACCAAGGGGGAACTCAACCAGGTTAGAACCAAGGGGGAACTCAACCAGGTTAGAACCAAGTGAGAACTCAATCAGGTTAGAACCAAGGGGGGACTCAACCAGGTTAGAACGAAGGGGGAACTCAACCAGGTTAGAACCAAGGGAGAACTCAACCAGGTTAGAACCAAGGGGGGACTCAACCAGGTTAGAACCAAGGGGGACTCAACCAGGTTAGAACCAAGGGGGAACTCAACCAGGTTAGAACCAAGGGGGAACTCAACCAGGTTAGAACCAAGGGGGAACTCATCCAGGTTAGAACCAAGGGGGAACTCAACCAGGTTAGAACCAAGGGGGAACTCAACCAGGTTAGAACCAAGGGGGAACTCAACCAGGTTAGAACCAAGGGGGAACTCAACCAGGTTAGAACCAAGGGGGAACTCAACCAGGTTAGAACCAAGGGGGAACTCAACCAGGTTAGAACCAAGGGGGAACTCAACCAGGTTAGAACCAAGGGGGAACTCAACCAGGTTAGAACCAAGTGGGAGCTCAACAAGGTTAGAACCAAGGGGGAACTCAACCAGGTTAGAACCAAGGGGGAACTCAACCAGGTTAGAACCAAGGGGGAACTCAACCAGGTTAGAACCAAGGGGGAACTCAACCACGTTAGAACCAAGGGGGAACTCAACCAGGTTAGAACCAAGGGGGAACTCAACCAGGTTAGAACCAAGGGGGAACTCAACCAGGTTAGAACCAAGGGGGAACTCAACCAGGTTAGAACAAAGGGAGAACTCAACCAGGTTAGAACCAAGGGGGAACTCAACCAGGTTAGAACCAAGGGGGAACTCAACCAGGTTAGAACCAAGGGGGAACTCAACCAGGTTAGAACCAAGGGAGAACTCAACCAGGTTAGAACCAACGGAGAACTCAACCAGGTTAGAACCAAGGGGGGACTCAACCAGGTTAGAACCAAGGGGGACTCAACCAGGTTAGAACCAAGGGGGAACTCAACCAGGTTAGAACCAAGGGAGAACTCAACCAGGTTAGAACCAAGGGAGAACTCAACCAGGTTAGAACCAAGGGAGAACTCAACCAGGTTAGAACCAAGGGGGAACTCTACCAGGTTAGAACCAAGGGAGAACTCAACCAGGTTAGAACCAATGGGGGACTCAACCAGGTTAGAACCAAGGGGGAACTTAACCAGGTTAGAACCAAGGGAGAACTCAACCAGGTTAGAACCAAGGGAGAAATCAACCAGGTTAGAACCAAGGGGGAACTCAACCAGGTTAGTACCAAGGGAGAACTCAACCAGGTTAGAACCAAGGGAGAACTCAACCAGGTTAGAATCAAGGGGGAAGTCAACCAGGTTAGAACCAAGGGGAAACTCAACCAGATTAGAACCAGGGGGGAACTCAACCAGGTTAGAACCAAGGGGGAACTCAACCAGGTTAGAACCAAGGGAGAACTCAACCAGGTTAGAACCAAGGGGGAACTCAACCAGATTAGAACAAAGGGAGAACTCAACCAGGTTAGAACCAAGGGGGAACTCAACCAGGTTAGAACCAAGGGAGAACTCAACCAGGTTAGAACCAAGGGAGAACTCAACCAGGTTAGAACCAAGGGAGAACTCAACCAGGTTAGAACCAAGGGGGGACTCAACCAGGTTAGAACCAAGGGGGACTCAACCAGGTTAGAACCAAGGGGGAACTCAACCAGGTTAGAACCAAGGGAGAACTCAACCAGGTTAGAACCAAGGGAGAACTCAACCAGGTTAGAACCAAGGGGGAACTCAACCAGGTTAGAACCAAGGGAGAACTCAACCAGGTTAGAACCAAGGGGGAACTCTACCTGGTTAGAACCAAGGGAGAACTCAACCAGGTTAGAACCAAGGGGGGACTCAACCAGGTTAGAACCAAGGGGGAACTCAACCAGGTTAGAACCAAGGGAGAACTCAACCAGGTTAGAACCAAGGGAGAACTCAACCAGGTTAGAACAAAGGGGGAACTCAACCAGGTTAGAACCAAGGGAGAACTCAACCAGGTTAGAACCAAGGGGGAACTCAACCAGGTTAGAACCAAGGGAGAACTCAACCAGGTTAGAACCAAGGGAGAACTCAACCAGGTTAGAACCAAGGGAGAACTCAACCAGGTTAGAACCAAGGGGGAACTCAACCAGGTTAGAACCAATGGAGAACTCAACCAGGTTAGAACCAAGGGGGACTCAACCAGGTTAGAACCAAGGGGGGACTCAACCAGGTTAGAACCAAGGGTGGACTCAACCAGGTTAGAACTAAGGGGGAACTCAACCAGGTTAGAACCAAGGGGAAACTCAACCAGGTTAGAACCAAGGGAGAACTCAACCAGGTTAGAACCAAGGGGGGACTCAACCAGGTTAGAACCAAGGGAGAACTCAACCAGGTTAGAACCAAGTGGGACTCAACCAGGTTAGAACCAAGGGAGGGACTCAACCAAGTTAGAACCAAGGGAGGGATTCAACCAGGTTAGAACCAAGGGAGGGATTCAACCAGGTTAGAACCAAGGGAGGGATTCAACCAGGTTAGAACCAAGGGAGGGACTCAACCAGGTTAGAACCAATGGAGGGACTCAACCAGGTTAGAACCAAGGGAGGGACTCAACCAGGTTAGAACCAAAGGACACAACCAGGTTAGAACCAAGGAAAGGACTCAACCAGGTTAGAACCAAGGGATTCAACCAAGTTAGAACCAAGGGATTCAACCAGGTTAGAACCAAGGGATTCAATCAGGTTAGAACCAAAGAAGAGACTCAACCAGGTTAGAACCACAGAAAGGACTCAACCAGGTTAGAACCAAGGAAGGGGGAAAGAAGGAAGGGAAGGGAAGAGGGGGAGGGGAGAGGGGAAGGTGGAGGGGAGAGGGGGGACGGGGAGGGGAGAAGGGTAGGTGGAGGGGAAAGAGAGAGGGGAGAAGGGTAGGGGGAGGGGAGAGGGGGGAGGGGGAGGGGAGAAGGGGAGGTGAAGGGGAGAGAGGGAGGGGAAAGGGGAGAGGGGGGAGGGTGAAACACACAGTACTCAGAACTGGGTCACGGGTCGACCATCACTCTTGTGTAATTTGTCGAAGCAGTATGCTAAGTAGAGGTTAACTTAGGCGGTAGAAGGTCATTTGTAAAGGTTGGCTAGCAGTGTGTTGGTGAACCAGCAGCACCTGGTACACCTGTACCTCGTACACCTGTCTGGTACACCTGTACCTCGTACACCTGTCTGGTACACCTGTACCTCGTACACCTGCCTGGTACACCTGTACCTCGTACACCTGTCTGGTACACCTGTACCTCGTACACCTGTCTGGTACACCTGTACCTCGTACACCTGCCTGGTACACCTGTACCTCGTACACCTGTCTGGTACACCTGTACCTCGTACACCTGCCTGGTACACCTGTACCTCGTACACCTGTCTGGTACACCTGTACCTCGTACACCTGTCTGGTACACCTGTACCTCGTACACCTGCCTGGTACACCTGTACCTCGTACACCTGCCTGGTACACCTGTACCTCGTACACCTGCCTGGTACACCTGTACCTCGTACACCTGTCTGGTACACCTGTACCTCGTACACCTGCCTGGTACACCTGTACCTCGTACACCTGCCTGGTACACCTGTACCTCGTACACCTGCCTGGTACACCTGTCTGTTACACCTGTACCTCGTACACCTGCCTGGTACACCTGTACCTCGTACACCTGCCTGTTACACCTGTACCTCGTACACCTGCCTGGTACACCTGTACCTCGTACACCTGCCTGGTACACCTGTCTGTTACACCTGTACCTCGTACACCTGCCTGGTACACCTGTACCTCGTACACCTGCCTGGTACACCTGTACCTCGTACACCTGCCTGGTACACCTGTACCTCGTACACCTGCCTGGTACACCTGTCTGTTACACCTGTACCTCGTACACCTGCCTGGTACACCTGTACCTCGTACACCTGCCTGGTACACCTGTACCTCGTACACCTGCCTGGTACACCTGTCTGTTACACCTATACCTCGTACACCTGCCTGGTACACCTGTACCTCGTACACCTGCCTGGTACACCTGTACCTCGTACACCTGCCTGGTACACCTGTACCTCGTACACCTGCCTGGTACACCTGTACCTCGTACACCTGCCTGGTACACCTGTCTGTTACACCTGTACCTCGTACACCTGCCTGGTACATCTCTCTGTTGCACCTGTACCTTGTACTCCTGCCTGGTACAACATTGATATACCTTTGAAGAGTTTCGAGAGTTTATCTACTCTCTGAGCCCGACCATGGGCCAGGCTCGTCTGGTGCTTGCCTGGTCAACCAGGTTGTTGCTGCTGGAGGCCCGCTGCCCCACATATCCATCACAGCCTGGTTGATCTGGCACCTGGTGAAGATACGTGTCCAGTTTCCTCTTGAAGACTTCCACACTTGTTCCAGCAGTGTTTCTGATATCTTCTGGTAAGATGTTGAGAAGTCTGGGACCCCGCATGTTGATACAGTGTTCCCTTATTGTCCCCACCGCACCCCTGCTCCTCATTGGGTTTATTTTACACTTCCTCCAATATCTCTCACTCCAGTATGTTGTTATGGCAGTGTGCAGACTTGGGACCAAGCCCTCGAGTACCTTCCAGGTATATATTATCATGTACCTCTCTCTCCTCCGCTCCAATGGATACATGTTCAAGACTTGAAGGCGTTCCCAGCAGTTTAGGTGCTTTACTGGCTCAGTGTGAGCCGTAAACGATCTCTGTATTTATTCCAGCTCTGATATTTCTCCTGCCCTGAACGGGGCCGTCAACACTGAGCAATATTCTAAGTGTGGGAGCACTAGCGATTTGAAGAGTGTCACCATCGGCATTATTTCCCTTGTTTTGAAAGTTCTCAATACCCACCCAGTGATCTTCCTGGCTGTCGTGATCTTTGTCTTGTTACGGTCTTTAAAAGAAAGGTCAGCTGACATAATTATTCCCAGGTCTTTTACGTGTTCCTTACGTTCTATTTGGTGACCCTCTTGAGTTTTGTATATAGTGCTCCTTTTAAGTTCTTCATTCTTTCCATATCTAAGCAGCTGGAACTTATCATCATTGAACGTCATGTTGTTTTCCACTGCCCACTGGAAAACCCTGTTTATGTCTTCCTGTACTTTTTCAGTGTCCTCTACCGTACTGACTTTCATGCTTATTTTAGTGTCATCTGCAAATGATGATACAAAAGTGTGCCGGGTGTTTTTATCTATGTCTGTTATGAGGATGAGGAACAGCAGAGGTGCCAGGACAGTGCCTTGGGGCACTGAGCTTTTGACCTCGCTGATGCTGGATCTTGCCCTGTTCACTACTATTTTTTGTGTTGTGTGTGTTAGGAAACCGAAAATCCATCTGCATACCTTCCCCGTAATGCCCATGGCCTTCATTTTGTGCGCTGTCACTCCATGATCGCATTTGTCAAACGCCTTTGCAAAATCCGTGTAAATAACATCTGCGTTTTGGTCGTCTTCCAGTGCCTTCGTAATTCTGTCATAATGGTTCAGCAGCTGTGACAGACATGATCGTCCTGCTCTAAAACCATGTTGGTTCACGTTATGTTGGTTGTGCTGGTCCATGAAATTTGTAACCTGCCGTCTCATCACTCTTTCAAAGATTTTTGTGATGTGAGAAGTTCGGGCTACTGGTCTGTAATTTTTAGCTAGTGCTCTACTACCTCCCTAATGCAAAGGAACTATGTCTACACTCTGTCTCTTACACCTGTACCTCGTACACCTGCTTGGTACACCTGTCTGTTACACCTGTACCTCGTACACCTGCCTGGTACACCTGTCTGTTACACCTGCACCTCGCACACCTGCCTGGTACACCTGTCTGTTACACCTGTACCTCGTACACCTGCCTGGTACACCTGTCTGTTACACCTGTACCTCGCACACCTGCCTGGTACACCTGTCTGTTACACCTGTACCTCGTACACCTGCCTGGTACACCTGTCTGTTACACCTGCACCTCGCACACCTGCCTGGTACACCTGTCTGTTACACCTGTACCTCGTACACCTGCCTGGTACACCTGTCTGTTACACCTG